>NW_022105855.1:1724005-1725612 GCF_000313985.2 Echinops telfairi
TCATGAACCCTTGATAATTTATAAATTATTATTTTGACATATCTTACACTGTCTGATGTCTCCCTTCACCCACTTTTCTGTTGTCCCCTATGGAGGAGATTATATGTAGATCCTTGTAATCGGTTCCCCCTTTCCACCCCACCCTCCTGGTATCACCACTGGTCCTGAAGGGATCATCCACCCTGGACTCCCTGTGTTTCCAGTTCCTATCTGTACCAGTGTACATCCTCTGGACTAGCAAGATTTGTCAGGTAGAATTGGGAGCTTGATAGTGGGTTGGAGGAAGCATTTAGGAACTAGAGGAAAGTTGTATGTTTCATCGTTGCTACACTGCACCTTGACTGGCTGTCTCCTCCCATTCTTGCTTCTATACATCTAAGACAGGTTTGTCTGTTCTTTTCATAGTCCGTAGTACTTTCAGGGTTCTTTGCCAACACTGTAAGGCTGGTTAGACACCTACCCAATGAACGCCCAGAACCTCTGCTCTTCCCACCATAGCATTTGTCACTCAGCACTCCCTGGAAGTTCCTGCTGGCACATCTCTGTCTCCCATAAGACTCCAAGGCTCTGGGGAGGTGGGGACTCAGTTGGTAAATACTTGCTCCCTAGCCTCAAGTCTAGCACCTGGCAAATGATAGGTACCTGGTGCCAAATTATCAAATGGATGAATGGGCAAGGGAATGGTGCTTGGTGGGTAGGAAAAACAAAATCAGGTTGGGGAGCAGGGGGTGCTCTTGCGATGAGGTGGGGGTGGGTTCTACCTGACTTCCTTACAAGCACCCTGGCTGCTGCTGTTAGTTCTAACCTCTCTCCTGGTTCTCAGACGGTCTAACATCACTGTGGGGTGGAGGGTGGAAGCTCTAGCCATGGCTGGAACCCTGCTCCTACCTAAGGCCTCCACTGTCTCCTATGAAAGCAGAAATTCTGAAACTTTCCCAATATTTAGAAAGGGATTCATAGAAATTCCCTGATGACTAAGAACTGCATTTCCCTGATAGAAGAATCGCCGTGACTGAGACTCTGAAATCACTTGGTGCTGCCTTAAACCCTTCTGGAATGAGTCAGGACAGGAAACAAAGGTTGAAAGAAAGAAATATGTGGTCAGGATCGTACCCGTCTTCTTGACATGATTTGTATGATGTCCCAGTAAAGAGAGGGTGAGGAGGGGCGGGAGAGTGGCGAGGCGAGATGGTTGCCCACGCTGACACTGTGAGTGAACTCCCCACGGCCCTACACCTTCACACAAGCCGATGGCACCTTCCTCTGTATGAGATGTATCTCCTCTGTCACCTAGAGCCCACAAGGTCTGCCCTGCAGATGACAGCAAGTAGCCCGTGTTGGTTGAAGCTGCACCTTCACACTCCCCCAAGCCTACACATTTTCTACTTCCTGGTATTTTAATTTCCTTTCCATTTTTTTTTCCTTTCCATTTTTGAATTGTTAAATTGAACCTCTACTAACAACAATGGTCACAATCTGTTTATGAAGAAAAACAGCGATGACTACTGCTACATACTGGGTCCTATTATGAGCCAAGTGCTCTACTAAGTATATGCTGTGTTTTTAACTACTGTTTGTTTGTTTGTTTGTTTGTTTGTTTGTTTGTT
>NW_022105855.1:1726814-1728097 GCF_000313985.2 Echinops telfairi
TGACCCACAGGTTGAGAACTGCTGTCTTAGATGTTTACTGGTTCTCAGTCACCGAGCTAAGAGAATATCCATTTATCAACTAAATACAAAACAAAAAAGTCACTGTCATTGAGTTGATGCTAACTCATAGCAACCCTATAGGACAAGGTAGAACTATCCCATGTTTCCAAGCCTGTAGATCTTTATGAAAGTAGGAAGCCTCGTCTTTCTCTATCGAGGTAACTGGTGATATCAAATGGATGACCTTGAAGTTAGGAGCCCAAAGCATAACCATAAGTCTTAATTACAAGTTAGTTCTTCTTCATTTCATCTCCAACTCCCTATCATGATCTCGGAGGCTGTCCCCCCTGACTTCAGCCTCTCTTCATTTAAATCCTCCTATAGCCAAGCGATAACTTGCCGAGAAGTCTCCAAAGCAAACCATCCTGCCTGCAGTCGACTATGCTGCCAGCCAGCAACTGTTTCATGCTGACATAACGCCTGGGGTTGTGCTAGGAGTACAAGTTGCACAGGCTGAGCACGGGGAGCACAACCTCTGGAAGAAAGAGGAGCCACGCTGGAGTCCCAGCCTGAGCTTGGAGCGCTGAGGGCACATCAAAAAGTGGTGATCCTGTCTACCTGATGAGGTTTGAAAAAATAAAAAGGCTTGAGAAGAGACCCAGAAGACAAAGCATGAATGAGCAGAGAGTTGTGTGAGACTGTTTTGAAGGTCGAAGAGAGGACACTTGAGGAAAGAAGGAATCTAGATTAATTCTCAGACTCCTGGCTCGTGCAACTGAGTAGATGGTGTTATACTCAGAACTCAGAAATGCAGGCTCATGAAGAGAGACGACAAGTTGAGCTTGGTTGGATGTAACAGAAATATGGGATATGCCTTTGGAGACATTCAGGAAAAATAAGAGCTAAATCCTTCTGAAAGGTTACTCTGAGCCACATACTGTTTCATTTAATTCTCACACTGTTAGTATTCCCTCTTTTTACAGTGGAGGACACTGAGGCACAGAGACATTAAATAGCTAGCCTATGATCACATGGCTCATAGACCAGGCTCTAAGGACCAAGCTGTGCTGACTGTGTGCAGTTGGCCGGATTGGTTTGACACGCAGGAGAGCTTGGGGCTGCAGGCATAGATTGGGAGTCATGGTCCTTTACAAGTATCTGAAGCCTTAAGAGGACACAAGATCACAGAGGGTGCATGTATGCAGCCAGGGAGAAGTCCAGGGACAGAACCACAGGGGTCATCACTGCACATAAGTAGGAATCAGAAAAGGACACTGAGGGAG
>NW_022105855.1:1729070-1730183 GCF_000313985.2 Echinops telfairi
AAAAAAGACTTTATGAGAAAGTCAAAAGCTAAGCTGGCACAATATCTTCAGAATCCACATCTTTGATAAAAATCTTGTATAATCAAGATTGTTTGATATATGAAAGCCAAAATATATAACCCTTCAGAAACAGTAGTAAGAGTAATGGTTCCCTGAGGGAATGGGAAGTGAGGGGGTTGGGAGTAGGGGTTTGAGCTGATAGCATTGATGACTGTATAGCCCCACTCAAGGGGAGGGAACAACAGCATTGTACGTAAATGGATATATTTGATGAGAAAAGATGCAGCAAAAATAAAATAAAATAAAATAGGGGCTGGGTGGATATAAAGGGGAGCTGATATCAAGGAGTTCAAAAAGAAAGAAAAAGTTCTGAAACTGATTGCGGTAGCAATAGTACCTACACATCTGTTTGATGTGACAGAACTATGGAATGTTCTGATAGCTGTTAGAGCTCCCAATAAAATGATTTTTTTTAATCTATATGAAAGTCCAACCACTTAACAACAAAAGGATCAGTAACCCAACCACAAACAGGCAAGGACTTGAGTAGGCATTTCACCAAAGAGGGCATTCAAATGGCCACCAAATTAATGAAAAGATGCCCGACAACATTAGCCATCATAGGAATGCAAATCAAACCCACAATGAGGTACCATTTAACTTCCCCTAAAACGGCTACATAAAAAGAAAACAGCAGAAAATAAATAAAAACACAAACACACAATGTTGGTAAGGATGTGGGAACGTTGGAAAGTGCATCCATTGCTGCAAGGAATGAAAAATGGCCCAGCCACTGTGGAAAAGAGTG
Source organism: Echinops telfairi (assembly GCF_000313985.2). Taxonomy (NCBI): domain Eukaryota; kingdom Metazoa; phylum Chordata; class Mammalia; order Afrosoricida; family Tenrecidae; genus Echinops; species Echinops telfairi. Next base: position 1,729,879 of record NW_022105855.1, read on the forward strand.
TGGTAGCTTGTCAGGAAACTAGAACTACCATCTTCATGCCCCCAGCTAAGGAATCCTGACTCCTGGTGAAGCTATCCAATAGCATTTCCAAGGCTGTAAATCTGTACCGGAGCAGACACCCTCATCTTTCTCCTGTAGAGTGGTATGCAGCTTTAAACCAAAGCCCCTATGGTTGGCAGCCCAATGCCCGACACACAGGGCTATCAAGGCCCCTTAGAACTACCAAATGACTCAGCAGTTCCACTCCTGCGTTTACACCAAAAACTCATTGAAATCAGAGACTCAAGAGACGTGTACAGTGAACC
>NW_022105855.1:1730572-1736651 GCF_000313985.2 Echinops telfairi
CCGCGATAGAGTGAAGCCGCGGAAGTCGAAGCGCGAAGTGGCAAGGGTTCACTGTATATCAATGTTCATTGAAACACTATTCACAATTGCCAAAAGGTGGAAACGATCGAAATGCCCATCAACAGATGAGTGGATAAATGTGTGCTATAGACAGACAGTGCAATACTGCTCATCCAGTAGGAGAAACGAAGTCCTAATACATGCTACAACATGGGTGGAGCTTGAGGACATTATACTGAGTAAAATAAGTCACAAAAGGACATATACACTTACACAAAAAGGCAAGGGAAGCAAATGTATAGAAACGAAAGCTTATTAGTGGTTACCAAGGACAGGAACCCTGGAGATACAGTGATCCAGGGTTGGGCTGCCAACCAAAAGGCAGGTGATTGGCATCCACCAGCTGCTTCAGGAATAGGATGTGGGCTAATCTCCAAAATCTATAGAAAACTACAACAGCTTAGCAAGAAAAACCCAAATAATCCAATCAAAAATGGGCACAAGACATAAATAGACACTTTCCCAAAGATAACATACAGGCAGCCAACAACCACATGAAGAAAGCTTCACCATCATTAGCAATTAGAGAAATACAAATGAAAACAAAAATGAGCTATCACCTCACACCGACACTTTTTGGCAAAATTCAATGAAACAGAAAATAACTAATGCTGGAGGAGATGTGAAGAGATCAAAAGTCTCTCACATCACTGGTGGGACAGCAGAATTGTACAATCATCTGGCCATCTGCATGGCCCTTTCTTAAACAAAGGAAAGTCCAAGTAGCTTACCTTATGATCCAGCAATCTCTCTGCTGGGTATATACACAAAAGAAATTAAGAGTGTGAAATGAACAGACATGTGTACACCTATGTTTCTTGCAGCAAGTTCCATAATAGCGAAAACAACCCAAAACTCTAACTATAGAGGAATAGATAAGCAAACTCCGGTACATTCATACAATGGGATTTTATGCACCAATATAAACCAATGGTAATGCTCTTATGCACCACAAGACGTAGACAGAACTAGAGAATATTAAGCTTAGCAAATTCAGTCAACTTTACAGAGATAAATAATACAAAGAAGAAATATGGTTTATACACAATATAGACAAGACTGATGACTATAAGAAGGGTGGGTATGGGAACAGGGTGAGAAGAAGCATGGGGTAGGGAACAAAAAATGGAGAGTTTAACAGGAAAAATAAATTTTAAATTTAAAAAAATCTCGAGATTGCTTACCCCTCAGATCTAAATATGTGTCTGAATGGCTAAAGGAGGAGGAAAAGCAAAAACTGAAGTGGAATTGGAGTCTTTAGTGACATACAAGTTCATTTCAAAAAATTGGTGTTTTATTAAAAGAACTAATACAAGGGTTTATAGAGAATGCAGGGGTGTGGGGGTGATAGGAAGGGAAAGGAGATTTCAGGAATAAATGATAAAGGCAGGAGGGGGAGGGAGCACTAGAACTGATTGTGATTGTGCAACTCATTTTATTTTATTTTATTTTTAAATTATTGGGAGCGCTTACAGATTTTATAATTTTTTAATTGTTTTATTAGGGGCTCATACAACTCTTATCACAGTCCATGCATTCATCAATTGTGTAAAGCACATTTGTACATTCCTATTTATTTATTTATTTATTTATTTATTTGTTTGTTTGTTTTTAATCATTTTATTAGGGGCTCATACAAGTCTTATCAGGTTTTATAATTTTATGATTCAATTAAATCAAATATCATTGTACAATTGATGCCATCACCAGTTTCCAAACATTTTCTTTCTTCTTGAACTCTTTGATATCATCTCCCCTTTATCCCCTCCCTCTCCCATCCTGCCCCCCAAGAACCCTTATTTTATATATATTTTTAGATTTGTCACTTTAGAGTTCCTTGCTATACTTTTTTTGTTATTGTTGTTATTGTTATTATTTTGCCATATCTAATGCCATCCAATGTATCAATTCACCTCCGATTCTGTTATTTGCTCCTTTGGAGTGGAGTTATACAGCCATCATTGCTGTCAGCTCCCCTTAACACCCCTTCCCGTACCCTCAGGGAATCATTACTCCAGGTACTGTTTCTGAAGGGTTATCTATCTTGGCTTTCAGGCATTGAATTTAGCTATACAAATGAACATACACAGGTGTAACAAGATTAATGAGGTAAAACAAAGACCATGTTAGTAAGGGGAGGAAATATCAAAGAACTAGAGGATAGTTATGTGTTTCATCAGTGCTGTACCACACTCTGGATATATCTTCCGTTCTGTGTTGTCCTTCTGTAAGGAACTGTCCAATCATACTATAGGTGGAGGTGGGGGGATATTCTAAAATGTATGTGGTAATGATTGTACAATTCTCCTTAATATGGTTGAACAATTAATTGATCTATTGAATTTATGCTATGTAAATTATTTGCCAATAAAACTGTTGGGGGGAAAAAATAAGACAACCGAAACCCTAGCAGAGATAATGTGAATGTCTTTTAAGTTAAACTGCAGTAGACCACTCCTATCTATATCTTTATTCCATAGACCTATAACACCAGTATTATAGGAAACCCCTGTAGGTCAGGAGAAATTTAGAAATTAGTGAGCTAGTATATATGAAAATTATTTTTTATTAGTTGGGATTTAATACATAGAACATATCATTCCATAATTCAATCACCTCAAGTAGAATTGCACAATTGCTACCACAGTCAGTTTCCAAACATTCTTTTTCTACATGGACTCCTTGACATCGTCTCCCTTTTACCCGCCCCCCCCTCCACTGCACCCCACTCCCCCCTAACCCCTATCCTACTTGCTGTCACTATAGGATCTACAATATGTAAAACAGTGTTATTAAAGTTGAATTACTCCAGAATTTCCTATTGATAAGTATTAAAATTCTGATACTTGAAATTGCAATAAAGTAGAATTTAACCTTAAAGAAAAGGGAGTAGGACTGGGCAGTCTGCTTCTATCATATCCCAGCCTTGGACACCCACAAAGGCAGTTCCACTCTGCCCGCTAAAGTCACTGTGAGCCGGAGTTCACTGGGTGGCAGTGGGTGGGTTTTACCAGGAGCATACAGGAGAGTGGAAAAGGAGGTAGCAAGAGAAAAATTAATGAAGCATATGGTTGTGTTAGGTAGCTAGACATAGTGGGGTTGTCCCTCCCATGCCTGCAGAGACCCCCTGGAGAAGGATGGGAAAGAAATCAGGCGACCTTTAGAGGCCTATGAAGAGCCCCTAAATGAGCATGCTACAATTCAAGCTCCCAGCCAGGTGGGAGGTACACCTGGGCGGTCCAAACTAGGTCCAGGTTCATGACATCACCCAAGTGGGCTCAACACAGCCAATGGGGTCAACCGATGCCATCAACCACGCCTCCCTCACCCGAGGTTTGAAATACCCTGGCTGAAGGAAGGCCATTCTCTTTTCCCCTGTTCCTGGTCAGAGGAGGTGTACACATGCTTCCTGGGCGGGCCCTCCACCACTGTTCTGGGCCTGCGCCTGCTCAGGGCCCCAGCCTCACGCTCTCTCACCCCTCTGACTCTCTGGTCCCCACTTGTGCTGAGCCTCTCTGGCCGCAGTACCGCGTGTGTGGGTGCACTGTTTCGTGAGGCTGCTCGGGTCCAGTGGTGAACCCCAGCATGGCTGCTGCGCAGCTTGGCATGCTGCCCTGAAATAGCATGTACCCTTCTTGAGACTGTTAAACCTGAAACCTCTCCCATCCTTCATAAAAACCCACTTGGATTACAAAACAGGCTTCGGTGTGAATTCTTTCTCATGCAAAGCCAAGATCCAAGATATGGCTCACTCGAGAAACCTTACAATTACACAGCCGATTATTGTAATTGCTATCAATACATTCTCATTCACGGTCATCAAGTTGACGCCACCTCATAGTGACCCTATGACAGGAGAGAACTACCCCTGTGGATTTCCAAGACTGTAACTTTTTTTAATATAAATAATTTTACTGGGGGCTCTTACAACAATCCGTACATCCATTGTGTCAAGCACACTTGTGCGTATGTTGCCATCATCATTTTCAGCACATTTTTAATCAACTTGAGCCCTTGGTATCAGCTCCTCGACTGTAACTCTTTACAGGAGTCTAAAGCCTCATCTTTCTCTCATAAGGCATCACACACCTATCAGAAGTAGAATGGTTAAAGGTTGTGTGATAGTTATATTTACAACAACAACAAAGAGGAGTAGCTGCTGAGGCTGTTTGGGTATAAACAAAAACCTCCTGGGATTTGGGCTCTTGGTTTGGAGGCTTAAAGTTATGGCTTCATGGGACATCCTAGTTAATTGGCCTAAGAATGTGTTCAATGCTTCTGTTCTACTTCCTAGTTCATTGTACAGTCCCGGGGGTCTTCTAAGCTTGCAAGTAGCTATCCAAAGCACAACAATTAGTCCCAATTCACTTGGAGCAGTAGAGGGGTTGGGGGGAGGGGGAGGCTGGCCAGGAAGGAGTCTGAAATAGCAGGATATGGAATGCATGACTAATTACCTCCATAAACAATTAGCTGATCCCTTTACCTTGAGACCAGAAGAACAGAAGGGCGACCAGCTAGCATCACTTCACAATGATTCTATACATGAACACTGATCAAAAGGAGGGAAATAAGGAATAGAATTTCAAATTTTCATGCAATCCAGCCTTCCTGGAGCCATGGAGACAGGATAAGTCCCATAAACTATTGCCCTGAGATGATCATTAAACCACAAACCCAAAATACCCCTGAAATCATCTGGAAAACTAACGATCGTTGAACTGAACTAAGAACTGAGCTACCTTGAGCATCTTGCTCTTTTGAGAATGAGCTATACGGCCTCAAACTGGGGACGGGAAGGTGAACGGGCAGCTAGAAACCCTAGGGCAGTGAGTTTGTTAGGGTGGGACAGCTCGAAAAGAGGGGGGCAGTTGCACAGCACAAAGAATGTCATCAGCATCACTGAACCAGGGGTACAGAAAGGGGTGAGCTGGTGTGTTTTGATGCATCTGTTCTCAACAGCAACATAAAAATAACAAGAGGGAAGGCCTGGGTAAGCCTCTTTGGATTTAGCAGTTCAAAGACTGTTAGCTTGATCCTGTCCCTCCCGATAGATTCATGCTCACTTTCAGCTTGAAAGCTGTTCTCCAATTGGTCCTCCTTTCTAGCCTTCCTTCTTTCTCAACACCCCTTTCCACTTCTTGGGAAAACAAGCAAAATCTCCCTGCGGTATATTCTATCTAGCAGAGAATTTGGAGACAGAAGTCTCCAAGGAGAAGCTTCTCAGCGGGTGGGTGCACGATTCTCTGGGCCAGAGAAGCCCTTCCCCACCTGCTCAAGAGCCAGTTACCATATTGCTTCGACTCTGTTCAACGCTCACCTCTGTCGTGAAGCTGGAGTTTGGGGTGTTGTTTTGTTTTGTTTCTAGTGTTTCAGTTGTTGTGTGTTTGTGTTCCCCACTAATCTCATTTCATTCTAAACGTTTAGGTCCTTCAGAGATTTTATAATGATGTACTTCTTGTCATTCAAGTCTTTCCATAGATGTGTTCTACACTAATACATTGTTCCTTTTTAGAAACACAATCGTGTTATATAGAACACCTACATATTATTAGATAACGGGCTTCTTGAGGGAGGAGCCCAGTTATTCTGCTGAGACCCCTCATTCTGTGAGATAGACTGCTTTACACTGTGGTTTGAAGCAAATTCTTTGGAATAAGGCTGACTAACCAATGACTATTTACTCAGGCAATTTATTGATAAGCAAGTATGAGAAATAGGGAGTAAGAATTCTTTTAAAGATAGACATGTGCTGATGCTAATCCTCTCGCTTTTATCCAGATTGAGTTCTTCCAAGCCAAGGGAGGAGTCCCACAGAAATCTCTCTGCCCTTGATGAAGCATTCGTTATGCATGGCAAGTGTCTAGAGGGAAACCTCCAGAATTCACTGTGCCGAGTAGCCGTCTGATGCCGTAACAGTGATGAATCATGGCAGCAATTTATGACTAACATCTGAATAACTCACTCAATTGAGCTTCTCCCCAGCAATTACATTATTATACCACTTTAAAAACCCGCTGCC
>NW_022105855.1:1738382-1739852 GCF_000313985.2 Echinops telfairi
AGGGGGAGGAAGCATTTAGGAACTAGAAGAAAGTTGTATGTTTCATTGTTGCTACATCGCACCCTGACTGGCTCGTCTCCTCCCCAAGACCCTTCTGTAACGGGATGTCCAGTGGCCCACAAATCGGCTTTGAGTCTCCACTCCGCACATAAAATTATTTTTGTTACTACTTCATCACTGTCATTTTGCTACTGTTATGAATTGGGCAACTCTTGTGAAGGGGTCGTTTGACCCCCATAGGGGTCCGTGATACACAGGCTGAGAACCGCTGCTCTATGGTATCAGATGCTACAAAGGAAGTAGGCAGGCTGATCATTCTCCTCCAAGGCTGTTGATGGTTTGAACCATCGACCCCGGGGTTTACAGTTCAATACTTATTCAGCAGCACCGTGGGCAATCTAAACAAGGACAACAAGTCTTCATCCTGGTTACTACACTTTCCAGGACCTTACTGCAGTTAGCGCCGTCTTCCCCTTATTTTATGCAAAGCACATGGAGTTTACATTAATTCCATAAAACAAAATACAGAAAGTCATCTGCTTAAAAAAAAAAACAACTTAAATTTGAGTGAAGCTTTTAAACCACTTTCAGCACTGCAGGATTTCTAAGAGAGAAAATGTCTAGAAGTTGTATGCTGGTCCACTAACTGAAAGCTCTCAAAGATTCCGTCTTCTAGTATTTTATTCAATAGAGGAAAGTAACCACTGCTCAAGCCCACCGTCATCACAGGGCCATGGAGACCCTATCTAGGGCATCCCAGGCTTTCTCCTCCAGAGCGCCTGGTGGGTTTGAACTACCAACCTGTGGTTAGCAGCCCAGCCATGAACCCACAGCACCATAAGGACAGTAGATCTAAAAACAAATTATATGTTGCCTAATAAAAGAGGACCGGAGGGAGCAGATTGTGTGCTCTAAAATAAAATGACCATACCAAGCAAATATTATTACACTAAATGTAAATGATTTTTTTAATCTTTTAAGGCTAAATTAAACTCTTATCCATATAGTTAGTTTACCTAAAAAGAGGTATTTGGAAAGGCTGAGCATAAAAAGGGGAAAGGATGAAAGTTAAGTACAAAGAGAAATAAAGGGGGCGGAAGGGAGCAGGGGTGCCTCATGGGTCCCCTCCTGGAACGTCTTTGTCCTTTCTCCAAGTCTTAGGCTGGAGACCTGAGTAGGGTTAGCCCTGGCCCTTGGGTCCCTGTTCCAGGGAGAGCCCCCCCGGGGCCCTGGTTTCTAATCACCCACCCACCCCCCAAGCAGGCGCTGTGGAGCCGAGCTTTTCCCAGGCTGTTGGAAGTGCTTGGAGTCCGTGCCCGCCCTTTCTTTGGGGGTTCCTAATCAGTGCTGAGACACAGTCTAACGCATCCCTTCCTCCTTTGTAAAAGCCAGCTCAGCCCCAGGACTGGGTGTGTTTCTGGGGGAGATGGGCCTGCCCCCACATTTCCCTCCTCCTCGCCCCCCACTTTT
>NW_022105855.1:1741455-1743231 GCF_000313985.2 Echinops telfairi
TCTGAGGTCTTAAAGGCTTGAAGGTAAACAAGCAGCCATCTAGCTGAGAAGCAACAAAGCCCACATAGAAGAAGCACACAAGCCTGTGTGATCACGAGGTGTCCATGGGATCAGGTATCAGGCATCAAAGAACAAAAAATTCATATCATTGTGAATGAGGGGGAGTGCAGATTGGGGACCCAAGACCCATCTGTAGGCAACTGGACATCGCCTTACAGAAGGGTCGCGGGGAGGAGATGAGCCAGTCAGGGTGCAGTGTAGCAACAATGAAACATACAACTTTCCTCTAGTACCTAAATGCTTCCTCCCCACCCACTATCATGATCCCTTACAAATTCCACCTTAAAAATCTGGCAAGGCCAGAGGATGTACACTGATACAGATAGGAACAGGAAACACAGGGAAACCAGGACAGATGACCCCTTCAGGACCAGTGGTTAGAGGGGCGATACTGGGAGGGTGGAGGGAAGGTGGGTTGGAAAAGAGGAACCAATTACAACGATCTACTTATAACCTCTTCCCTGGGAGATGGACAACACAAAAGTGGGTGAAGGGAGACGTCGGACAGTGTAAGATAGGACAAAATAATAATTTATAAATTTTCAAGCACTCATGAGGTAGGGGGCAGCGTGGAGGCAGGGGAAAAATGAGGAGCTGATACCAGGGACTTAAGTGGAGAGCAAATGTTTTGAGAATGATTAGGGTAATGAATGTATAAATGTGCTTTATACATTTGATGTATGTATGGGTTGTGATAAGAGTTTTATGCACCCCCAATTAAAAAAAATACGAAAGAAACTATAATAATGAGGGATAGTCCCTATTGAAGAAGCAAGCATCGTAAACTTGTATGCACCAAATAATATACCCTTTGCCATCAAGAGGGTTCTGACTCTTCATAACTGTTGGACAGAGTAGAACCGCTGCATAAGCCTCCTAAGGCTGAAATCTTCATGGACCAGCCAGCCTCATCTTTCTCCTGCAGAGTGGCTGGTGGGTTGGAACCTTCCAATCAGCAGCTTCCAGTCAGCAGCTAACTACTAACCACTGTGCCACCAGGGCTCCCCCACCAAATAATAAAGCACCCAAAAATATAAAACAAGACCAACAGAAATACAAGGAGAAATCATAAGAAATGCAATCGTTATAGAAGATTTTTACAAATGTTCTATAGATACTTTAATGGAACTACTCTCTATTGTCAATGCCTGATTAGGTCTCCATTATTAATCATAGTATTCATATTCTCTATATTAGAGATAAGCAAACTATTTCCATAGAAGATAGATACACATTTTAGATTTTTCAGGTCATATGTTCACAATGTGAAAGTAGTCATAAACCAATGAATGTGATTGTGTTCCAATGAAATTTATGTGCAAAAAGAGACTATGGGATGAATTTGACCTATGGGCTAATTCCTATTCTATATGATTATAACTACCCCCCAATTTATGATGTGTTTCCGTGATAACAAACCTCACTGAGGAGTGTTCATTTGGGTGGTTTTTCTTACATCTTTACATTATTCCATCATTAGTGATAGGCACCGCATACAGTGTGACAGCACATGATTTGCTGCAGTTATCATTCTCATACCCGTCCCGGAAGACAAAGACCAGCTCTATGAAGATACTACTAACAAAAGGCAATCACGCTGACAGTTTTTTAAAAGGAGGTATTCAACTTAGGTCAGGACTGAGTCGTCCACCTCTGCTGACCTAGGAGAGACTCGGCAGAACCTAACCTGACCCTAAGTCAGGGACTACCTGTCCC
>NW_022105855.1:1744502-1758102 GCF_000313985.2 Echinops telfairi
GGGAGTAGAAAGCCCTCTCTTTCTCCTAGGGAGCTGCTGGTGGTTTCAAACTACCAACCTTGAGGATGACGGCCCAAGGCATAACCACTATGCCAGCAGGGTTCCTAGAGGAGAGAAAGGGCTAATAAACAGGTGGCACGATAAACATTTGTGAAGGATTTTCCATTTCTGGCTTCTCTCTAAACTAATTTTTCAGCGGGTAACGAAGCCCTTCAGGGCTTGGCTCCTAAGTAAAAGGTTGCTGGTTGGACCTTGTCCGCAGATCTGCAGAAGAGAGACCCTGACCTGATGCCCCGCGGGAAGATAACAGCCTGCAGAAACTCCATGTCGCAAGTTCAGAGACTTGTCAAGAGTTGAAGTTCAGCCCCAGACAACAACATCATCTACTTGTTGCTGGACCGTGGCTGAAAATGTGCTTTCACCTTCCACCGGAAGGAGGGATGCTCACGGAAAGGAAGGCTTCTACAACCTATCCCACCTACAGTCAGAAGGCTGGACCTGTGGTGAAGGGACCGCTCAGTGAAAACTCTTGTCAGCACCTCGGGAAGGCAGTTGCCACCACCTCGCTCCCCCCACACACGCACACACACCAGCCCCCCTTTTCTTCCCACTTCCTCTCGAGCCAGCCCCATGGTCCCCTGCTCTTCCATGAAATGACCTCAGACCCTTCCCTGACTGCCCTGGCAAGGAGTCCTGCGCAGACTAGGGTGGAAATTGTGACGGTCACAGTTTTGCTCCGCCGGCTCTATCTTAGCCTGGGAAATCCAAAAAGAAAAGGGACACAAATCTGACTTATTAAACTAGAGGAACTTCTTTCTGGGGGTGGGGGGTTCTCTCTGCTCTGACCTCGCCGTTCCCAAAGCCCCCCTCCGATCTCAGTGCCGACGGAGGAGGCCGGGCATGCTCTGGGCCCCAGGAGTCGCACTCACCCTGTGCCTGGACGTCAGCCGGGGACTGGCCGCTTCCCGCGGGTGAGGGCAGCGGGAGCCCCTGGGTGCTGCGGGAGCCCTCGGGCAGCAGCGATCCCGCCCAGCGCACGCGGAGCAGTTATAAAGGCGCTGTCGCCCGCGGGGAGGGAGCGGAGCGAGGGACGCACACGGGGCAGGGGCGGGGCAGGGGGAGGGGACACGCTTATTCCAGTTCCGCGGCACCTCATGCTGGGATGAAAATAAAGTCCTCCTGCCAGGGAATGAACCAAAAGCCTGCTGACGTCAGCAACAGTCACCCAGGAGTCGAGGGGGGTTGGGGATGGGGACGCAGCCCAGCCCAGCGCATCAAACTCATTCCCCAGGCACATGGTTGGTCCCAGGGCACAGGTCAAAAGAGGGGCCCGACCCGCTCTGAGGGCTGTCACCTAATGAAGAGTCACACCTGGGCAAGGGCCTCAAAGTGTGTGTGTGTGTGATGTATTTACTGTTATGAATCAGAATCGACTTGATGGGGGTGAGTTTGGAGTCCCACTAACCTAAAGGTGAGCAGTGTGAACTCACCTGCGGACCCTGGAAGAAACCCTGGTGGTGTCAAGGGCTGCTGACCACAAGCTCTATTGTTCGAAGCCACCAGCAGCTCCGAGGGAGACAGATGAGGCTGACTGGCCCAGGAAAGACTGAAAGTCTCAGAAACCCAACGGCTGGACTGACTCCGCCCTACAGGGTCTCTACCGAGTCCATGGCAGTGAGCTTGGTTGTTTGGGGTTTTTTTGAAAAGGTGCCCCAGAAGAAAGGTCTGGCAATCTGCTTCCATTACCATGAAAAGCCAAAGACCCCGCAATGGAGCAGTTCTCCTCTGTAGCACGCGGGGTTGCCAGGGGTTGGGCAGCGACTAGAACCAGAACAAAACATCACGGCTGCACCTTCCCTGCGCTCCCTTGTCGTGGAAGGAGCTTCTCCACTGCCCCCCTCTCTTCATCCCGCTGAGCCCACCAGTACCATGGCAAGTCCGGCTTTAGCAGAGAGGCTGTGGCCAACTTCTCAGGGCTCCCCAGCCAAGGCAAGGCCAGGGCCAAGGAAAACTTCCTCCCCAGCCTCAGAGTTAGCTCAGCCACTGCACTTGTCTGATAAGCAGTTAGTGCCGCCCAGGGGCTGGGAGATCATTATCTCGGCTTTCTTAACTCCCACTCCTACAGCCTTGGAAATGCAGATTGATGGAAAAGGGGGCGCCAGATAAAATTATGAAATAATGGAATTTTCCCGTGGTGTCTGGTTCACTCTCCCTCAGCTGCCCACTCCTCCTTCATTATCAAGCCAATCCAACTGAAACTTGTCTTTGTTTACTTGTCAAATAATCCTTGAGTGGCTGACCCCTCAGGGCTCAGATGGGGCTCTCCCTCCTGGAGTACAGTGGGGTGGGGGGACTCTGTGGGTTTAGTTCTTAAGGCGAAGACTATCTGGTGACTATGGTACACTAACGGTGTTTGCTATGGGTGTGAATCGGTGGGGGAAGCCTAGGGCGCCTCACTTCTCCCTGCACCACAAGTTTCACAAGTCTGAGGTGTTGTTAAACTGTGACATCCTGGAGAGGATGCCTCTACTTTCCTTTGTGTTTCACTCCCCAGAAACCAAAGCTAACACCTCACAGCAGTTCCCTCCAGCCCTCCAGGCCAGGGGTCTGCAAGTTCTCCTCCCCCACTGTCAGGGCTCCCAGCAACTCAGGGACCCGGGTTGGGTTGGGTTTGGTAAAGGGTGTGTGTGTGTGTGTGTGTGTGTGTGTGTGTGTGTGTGTGTAAGAGAGAAGACACAGGTGCGGCTGCAGGGCACACATGGGGTGGAGGAGGCTGGCTGTGTAAAGACTGGAAAGGTCCCGTATTTTTAAGTGTATGCCAACTACTAAGTTGGGTCTTCCCTCTGAACAGCAGTTTGGCTCCACGAGCGTCTCAATTTTCGAGTGTCATTGCACTGCCCACTCATGGTAGCCCTACAGGACAGAGTAGACCTGCCCCTGTGAGTTTCTGAGACTAACTCATCAAGAGAAAGCCCTGTCTTTTTTTCCCCATAGAACAATGAAAATATGTATTTACTTATTTTATTTCTTTTCATTAAAAGATCAGTTTATTGGGGCTCTTACAGCTCTTGTAACAATCCAAACATCTTATAGCAATTGATACATCAATTGTATCAAGCATATTTGTACATATGTTGCCATCATCATTTTCAAAACATTTTCTTTTTACTTGAGCCCTTGGTATAAGTTCCTGTTCCTCTCCACCCCCCCACCCACGTGAATCCTTGATCAACTATATATCACTATTATTATTTCGTATCTTACACAGTCCATTGTCTCCCTTCACCCACAAGTCCCTTTTGGGGGGCCCATCTATCCAACCTTGTGATGGATTGCCCCTTTCTCCCCCTTCGCTTGATCCCCCGACCCTCATGATATTGCTACTCCCACTACAGTTCCTGAGGGGTTTATCTCTCCTGAATTCCATGTGTTAAGAGTTCATATCTGTACCAATGTGTGTTCTTTGGTCTAGCCAGATTTTTAAGGTAGAACAGGGTCATGGCAGCAGGGTGGGGGAAAGGAGGAAGTACTCAGGAACTGGAGGATTGATGTGTGTTTTGTCCGTGCTATACTGCACCCTGGTTGAATCATCCCTTCTTATAATCCTTCTCATCGATATAATTGTTTGTTGTGGATCTTTTGATACCTGATACTTGATACCTGATCCCATCAACAACTCATGACCACACAGAAAGCCCTGACATTCTCCTGCAGAGCAGCTCCTGGTTTTGAACTGCCAACCTTGTGTATCAAAGCCCAGCATGTAACCACCACCCCACCAGGGTGCCATTAAAACAAGTCAAAAGAAACAGGGGCGGGGGGTTATTTTAGTGATATATTATATTTAACCTAAGAAGCCAAACAAACAAACCAAAACCCCACGGCCATTGAGTCGATTCCAACTCATGGTGACCCTATGGTTCAGGGTAGAACCGCCCCGGCGAGTTTCCAAGACTGTCACTGCTTGCCGGGGTGGAAAGCCTGTCTTCGCCCCTTGGAGCAGTGTGGATCACAGCCCCACATGTAACCACTCCAACAGCAGGCTCCTAGTGACCCTAAGGAACAGCGTCACACTACCTTAGGGTTTCCGAGGCTGGAATCTCTAGTGAAGAGGGTGGCCATGTCTCTCTTAGGCAGAACAGCTGCTACTCTCAAACAGCTTCACGTTTGACCCCACTCTGGCCCCGGGACTTGTGGTTGAACTCTACAGGTGCCAAATACCATTTGGACATGTTATCAACAGTTTAAAATCTTAGTGGGTTCTTTCACATTCCTTTTTTTTCTTTCCAAACCATGCCCTCAAAAATCTAGTGCATATTTTTATACTTACAACACACCTCAGTTTGGACGAGCCCTATTTCAAGTGCTCAAATGCCGTCTTGTGCCTCTGAATGAGCCTGGCTAGGGTGAGGCTGACGACGTCAAGCAAAGACATCAAGTCTGAGGAGAGAGTCAAGGCAGAAAAGGCATTGGCTTCCATTCCCTCCTCCCACAGCCGGAACAAGGAACTTGGGGAGTGAGAAAGGGGTGAAGGTGTCTTATTATGCCTGTTGCTGGCTGTTGTCGAGGCGTAGTGCAGGCCCAGGGGTGCTTGGGAAAACTTACGGGGGAGCTGCTTTTTCGGAGGTGCTGTCTCGGTCATGTGGGCCGGCCATGCTTCTCTGTGCAGACGAGTTTGCATCCTCCCACCTGGTCTTCTTAGCACCTTCTCTTCTACCACCCTTTGTTTCTTTTCCTTCTTCCACTCTTGGACTGACTCCCAAGTCAGGGCTCGGGGAGGCAGCTACGTTGCTTTACATAAAATTTTAAGGCAGCACCTATGGGACCCTGAGAATGGGCGTCTCAAAGTCCATGCCGCGTTACCTTGCTCGCCTTCCCCTCCTCCCAGCCCAGTACCAGTGTCCTTATGAGATCTGGTCATCTGGGGGTGGAGGGACTGAGTGTGGAGCAGCTGAGTGGTTGTGAACTGTCACTGAGGAGCCTGGGTTTGACCCTGAACTGCCAAGCCAGGAACGAGCGTGGGCTTGACTGGCTCCATCTGGGAGACCCAGACACTAGTCCACGCAGACACCTTCCTTACCCCTTCCCAACCACCATCATCATGAGTCCCACTTCCTTACTGTTTGCATTGGTGTCAGGAGAGGGAGAGCGAGCTCATTTGCCAAGTCAGTGTTTTTCATGTTCACATTCGAGTGACACCTGTTACGTGAATCATGTACAGCCATCATCAGTACATCACCAATAGATCACCAATACATCATCAACACATCATCGCCACTCTTGACTGAGAACATGCATGGCTCTACCCCGTCCTGGTTCTCTCCCTTAGCTTCGACAATATGAATGGAAGGCTCGTCCTGCCTCTCTGACCTCAGGTAAAGCATTTAAGAAGCACCTGAGGTCAGAGGAGAAAAGCAGAGAAGGTGTTTCTTTCTTTTTTGTTTGTTTGTTTTTCTTTTTTAATCATTTTCTTGGGAGCTCTTATAGATATTATAACAAGCCTATTCAATTACTACAAGCATAACTATACTATCCACCACCATAGCTTTCAAAACATTTTCTTTCTTATTGAACTCTTTGATATCAGCTCCCCTTTACCCCCCCCTCCCTCCTCCCCCTGCCCCCACCCCAAGAGCCCTATTATTATATATAGTTATTTATTTATTTGGCCATATCTTACAACATTCAATGTATCTGTTCACCTATGATTCTACATTTGCTCCCCTTAAGTGGGGTTATACAGTTGTCATTGCTATCGGTTCCCCCTTTCCCCTCCTTCCCCCCTTCTCTTCCCATACCCTCAGGGAATTGTTGCTCCCATTACTATTTCTGAAGGGTTATCAATCTTGGATTTCATGCATCAAATGATCTTCATTATACAAATGAACATGCACAGTTCTAACAAGATAGTAATAGTAAGGAGAGGAAATAATAAAGAACTAGAGGATAGTTATGTGTTTCATCAGTGCTATACTGCACCCTGGATATATCTTCCCTTCCATATGACCCTTTTGTGAGGAACTGTCCAATTATCTTACAAAGTGGGTTTGTCTTCACTTCTTCACATCAAGTTGATTGCTTACTTTTGAACCTCTGATACCTCTTCTCGTTGACACCTCATGAACACACAGGTTGGTGTGCTTCTTCCACATGGGCTTTATTGCTTCCCTGCTAGATGACCGCTTATTTAACTAGAAGCCTTGAAGGCCTCAGATGCTATTTCTTTTAGTAGTCGGGCACCATCAGCTTTTTTCACCACATTTGCTTATGCACTACTTTGTCTTCAGCAATGCTGTCAAAGTAACTATGAGCATCAGTAAACCCCGGTCCAGGCAGGTTTCCAATTGGTGACTTTCCCTCTCAGGCACTGAGCAACACATACAGGAAGATTTTGAGTGTCAACTACACAGCAAGCATTGCAGAGACCATAATAAAAGTATAAGGGAGACCCTACACAGTCTAGCCTCTGAAAAGGGCTTGTATGTTTATTCAATCAATTAGTGTGTGTCTCTTATACAGTTGTGTTGTGGATCAAAAAGAAGTTGCCTTTAAAGATCTAGGGCAGGTAGAGGGATGGATGGTCATCAAACCAAATCAATACCTTGTGTTAGAAGCAGTGCTTCTCAACCTGTGGGTCGTGACCCCTTTGGGGGTCGAACAAACCAATTCATAACAGTAGAAAAATGACAGTGATGAAGTAGCAACAAAAATAATTTTATGGTTGGGGGGGTCACCACAACATGAGGAACTGCATGAAAGGGTTACAGCATTAGGAAGGTTGAGAACCACTGTTAGAGGAACGCAGGACCATACCTGGCACAATAGAACATCATCAACACTCCCCACATAAGGTGGTCTTCAGGATGAGTAAGCTTGGAAGAAGGATGATAAAACTTGAATTGTGCCTTCCTAAAATATATGTAGAATCCCAAACTCTGTACCTGAGGATGTAATCTAAAGTAATCTAATCAGTTCCCGCAGTGCAACTTATTCCAGCACAGGGTGGCTGCTACAGCTGATCACTTCCATGTTCTATGAGGAGGAGCAAAGACAGAGAGACGTATCTCCTGCACGCATAGAGTTACGCATAGAGATAGATGCCACCAGAGGTTAGCCACAGACCAAGGGTGCTCAGGGCTACCAGCAAGGAAGGAATTGACACAGCCAATATCCCTAATTTGGACTTTTTCCCTTATAAAAATGGTGTGGCAGCAGGCAGGCGAGAGAGGGTAGGAGGGGTACTGGGAGTGGGTGGGCATCTGACCGCCTGCAGCTTCACACAGGGGAAGAGTGAACTCCAGACTGACAGCCACGGCCAACCCTTATGGAGCAGAAGGCAGACATCCCTCTTCTCTCCCACCTTTCAACGGGTCCCTACACCAGCCACCCCTCCCGCGGCATACTCTACCTCGCTGCTGGGTTCAATAATGTGTTGCAATGTACAAACAGAACTCAGACAACCATCATAATTATGGAGTTTATTAGGGAAGTCACAGGTTACAATTCAGGATGTGGAAATAATCAAGATGCAGTTCTTCAGTGGGGCAGACTCTTCTCAGTTGTGCCTGCAGGCAGAATTCTCTCTGACTTCTAGATCTCTCTGCCCTCCAGCCAAGCCTCTACCCTGAGCAAGTATTAGAAAGCTACCAATAAGTGCCCCAAGGCATCCTATTCCACCAATAACTCTCCTTTCTCACTCCATGGCTGGGAATCTCACCTAATCATCTCCTGCCAGTGTCCTCGTTCTGGTACTGCTTGTTGTTTCTCACAGGTGTTACAGCTCGCTCTCGCTCCATCTCTCAATCTCCCTCCCCCACCCCCCTCTGTCTCCTGGGTCTAGGAAATTCTGAATACAGAAATCCCTCCTTTCCTCTCTTGTAAAATAAAAGTTGTGACTCAGCAAGAGTGATCACTGAGGTGTGCCTGGTGACCTGAAGGCAGCCCAGCCTAATCCTGCCTCATTAATATAGCAAACATAACCTAATCCTCGTTCGCATAGCTAATCCTGCCTCAACACAAAGAGATATGGATTTACAAACTCACAAAAGCAAGGATAACCACTTCCAATCACACAAAAGAGACCAGTCACCAAAGACCGGCCTCCAGGGCCTAGGCAAGTGGACACACAGCCTCAACCCCCACAAGTTCTATACACCGACTGTGCCTGGACTCACCAAGACTGGCCAGAAGAGCCATTCCAATAATTCACCAGGCCACCAGCCTCCAGAACTTCTGTTCTTTAAAGTCACAGTGCCAAGGCCTCCCTGTTATAGCTGCACTAAGAAAGTAAGACGAGGGTGAGAAGCGGGGAGAACATTCCAGGTGGAGGGTTCAAAGACCCCAAAGACACAGACTAGGTAGAAGCTCTGCCCACTAAGGAAGTATGAGCATCACGTGTGGGCCGTGGGAAATAGAGCTGGACCAGTAGACAGTGGTCAGGTTGAGTTGGACTTCATCTTGGAGTCCAAAGAGCATTGACAGCTTGAAGCGGGTGACCAAAGTGCTGTGTGTGATGGAGAGCCACACAGTGGGTCTCCAGGCAAGCCAATTGCCTCTAATTGGCCAACTAGATAAAAATCTCAGGGGTGGAGAGCAAATGTTTTGAGAATGATGAGGGCAATGAATGTACAAATGCGCTTTACACAATTGATGTGTGTATGGATTGTGATAAGAGTTGTATGAGCCCCTAATAAAAGGATTTTTAAAAATCACAACAAAAAGAATCTCAGGGGTGGGAGTAACTCTCCCTGCCATCAAGCCGATTGGAAACCATAGTAACGCTGCAGGGTAGAACTGCCCTCTGCGGGCTTCCAAGAGTCTAACTCTTCCTGGAAGTAGAAAGCCTCATCATGTTTCCAACAAAGGGGCTGGTGGTTTCCAACTGCTGCCCTTGCCATCAGCAACAGAGTGTGTAACCAGGATACCACGAGGGCTCTGGTCAATGAGATTGCTCTTGGTACACCATTTATGAATTTCTCTTTCCCCTCTCACATTTTCCACAGCACTTTACAACGTCTGGGGGGCTGTGTATATTCTTGGTGAGAGACTTGTCTGCGAGTCGGGCTTAACTCTCTTCTAATGGGTTGGCCCATGCCCCTCCCAGGTTTAGGTCCACACACGCAACCTCAGAGTGTGATGTTATTTGGAAATAGGGTCCTTGCAGATGTCATAGGTGAAGAGTCTCAAGATGAAACCATTCTGGAATTGGGTGGACATGGATCCAAGGACTGGGGCCTTTATAGGAAGGGGGTGGGGGGTGGCGGGAGAGCCTCAGAGAAGAAGGCCTTGTGAAGGCAGAAAGGGAGATTGGCACTCCACTGGCTCCCACCCAGGAACATTCCACACTGCCAGGAGCCACCAGAAGCTAGGAGAGAGGCATGGGGCAGGTCAGTTCCTCCCTCGGAGTGTTGTGAAGGGATACATTTCTGTTGCTCTCAACCGTCCAGTTTGTGGTTCTTGGCCACCGCTGCCCGGCGAAACCAACCCACTTCTGACGCAGACCATGTTGTGTGCCAGCAGGTTGCCAGGACACCCAACTGAGCCTGCCTCACGCCAGAGGCAGAGCCCTTGTGGCTCAAAGGCTTAACCTCCAGGAAGCCCTGGTTTTGTCTCCCCACCCCACTAGCTGGAAGGCAGAGGCGTGGGGCGTGCAGAAGAGTAAACACGTGTGGAGCGAGGGCAATGGCACTCGAAGCCCCGGAATGCAGTCGGTAGGGAACCGGGGCTTGCGGTCAGCGCGCTGGCCACCAACCAGCTCGGCCCGTCTCCTGCCTCTCGTTATCAGGCTATTTGAAAAATACCACAGCGACAGCTTAGACGTCCCCGCCTTCCCTGGGATTGACTTCAAGACTGCGCTCATTCCCAGGATCTTGATTCTGAGAAAAGTTATACACTGCAGCCTGCCTGCTGAAACCAGAGAGGTGCTGCCAGTAACCCCGAAGCTGGGTTCTACGTTCCCAGGAAGTGCCCAGACTGGTTCTGTGACTTGAAACCCTGGGCCCTTGTGGATTCTCCTCTGCCCTCTCCTCAGGACAAAACACCGGGGTCTGCCCTGACTCCCCCCACTGTGGTCACGGCATGGGCAGTCAGTGGTCCAGAGCCTGCGGTCTGTGCAGGGCTGCTCTCACCGCGCCCAGCTCCTCTTCCTGCCCCGTGAGCTTAGCCATCTTCTGCCTGTGCTGGAGTTGAACCTTGGAAATAGGAAGCCCTGGCCTGAATCCCACTTAACAGAGACATGGTCGGTTTCCTTGTCTGACAAGACAGTGTTCATCACACTTAATTCACAGGAGGGTGGTGAGCATCAAATTCAATCACGCCCAGCCCAAAGGAAATCCCCAGCAACATTCATTCACACATCCCTGGATTTCTGGCACAGAAGGCAAGGCGGTGGCTCCTTGAGTCTGTACATGACAGACAGACAGGCAAACCCTGAAGTGGGTCAAAATACCTTTCTCCATGTAAACTCGGACAGGCCTCTCTCTCACGTCCAGTGACCCAACGGAAACCAAACCCGAGTCTCGCTGACCAGTCCGCTTAGGCTCACGGTGCCCCCGTGTGTGTACAAAGTAGAGCTGATAGATCGCATTTTCTAGGCTCACATTTTCAGGAGATCAGATCCCCTGGCCTTTCCCACTTACCCAGAGCACCCCTGGCACACAGCTTTGCATATGTTGCTGAAAATTGGGTTTTTTCCCCCTCTAAAGTGTTAAAGTAAATGGAAAAATAATGAAGTAAAAGAGCAGAAGAGAAAAGTTCAGAAAAGGCCACGACTAAGAAGACATTATCATGAAATATGTAAAGACCTGGAGTTAGAACAAGAAAAGGGAATGGCAGAGTAAATCTCAGGCTGAAAGAACCGAAGATAAAGTCACGCCTGGAGCTGAAGGGTTCTGTGGGCAAAATACTGAATGGTGCAGGAAACATGGAAAGATGATGGAAGGACTACACAGAGTCCGCGCCAAAAAGAATTGGTCAACATTCAACCATTTCAAGACGTCCAAGCTGCCCTGAAGGTCTCAGTGAAAAACAAGCCCCCAGGAATTGAGACACTACTGTTGAGATGTTTCAATAAGCTGAGACAGCTCTGGACGCCCTCACTAGTCTATAGCAAGCTATTTGAAAGACAGCTGCCAGGCCACCTGATTAGAAGAGATCCATATTTGTGCCTATTCCAAAGAAAAGTGACCTGGGAGAATACAAAAACTATGGAATGATATCATTACTAGCATATGCAAGTAAAATGTTGTTGGAAATAATTAAAAAATGGTTGCAGCAGTACATCAACAGGGAGCTACCAGAAAGTCAAATTGGATTCAGAGGAGGACTTGGAATGAGGGGTATCATTGCTGACGTCAGATGGATCTTGGCTGAAAGCAGAGAATCCCAGCAAAAGGTTGATTTATATTTTACTAACTGTACAAAAGCATTCAACTGTGTGAATCATCTCTGGATAACATTGCGAGCATAGGTATTCCAGAACACTGAATTGTGTTCATACAGAACCTGTACATCAACTAAGGGGAATACAGGGGGGCACTGCCTGGTTTAACATCGGGACAGGTGTGAATCAGGGTTGTATCATCTCACCACTCTTATTCAGTCTGTACACTGAGCAAGTAAGGTATCAGGACTGGAGGAACGCTCATTAACCTGACACAGGTAGATGGCATCACTTGCTTGCTGAAAGGCAAGAGCATTTGAATCACTTGGTGTTGAAAATCAAATGGCATAGCCTTCAGGATGGATGAAAGCTCACTGTCAATAAAAAGAAAAAAATCCTCACATCTGGACCAATAGACAACATCATAATAAATGGAGAAAAGATTAAAGTTGTCAAGGATTTCATTTTACTTGGATCCACAATCAATGCTTATGGAAACAAAAGAAAAAGAAATCAAATGATAACGTATTGCATTGGGTGAATCTGCTGCACCAGATCCCGTTAAAGTGTGGAAAAGCTAGGCCAGCACTCTGAGGACTAAGGTGAGCCTGATGCAAGCCACGGCATTTCCAAACTCCTCACGTGTGTGAAAGTTGGACACTGAAGAAGGAAGATGGGAAAAGGATCCATCCACTGAATTATGGTGCTGGTGAAGGATTTCGAAATTATCATGTACTGCCAAAAAGAACAAAAAGATATCTATCTTGGAAGAAGAATATCAGAATGCTTCTTAGAAGCAAGGATGGACAGACTGCATCTCACGTATTTTGGATATGCTACTGGGCAAGACCAGTCCCTGAAGAAGGGTCCTATGCTCAGTAAAGCATATGGTCTTTACTGAGGAAGACTCTTGATGAGATGGTTTGACAGAATGGCTGCAACAATGGGCTCAAGCTTAGCAACAATGCTTGTTGTGAGGATGCTGCAGGAGCAGACAATGTTCCCTGCTGTAGTGCATAGGGTTGCCATGAATCAGAATCAAACTGATGGCATCTAACAACAATATAGAACTACAGATTCCCTTCCCTCCCTTCCACAACATCTATCTCCTCAGAACCTAAAACCAGGAAAGACAAGTGGAAGCCTTTTCACTTCTCAAAAGAGATTGACCCAAAATACAATCTAATCCTATCGATTGTATCCTGCTTCATTAACAGCGTAGAGGGTAGGACTTACAACATATAAGATGTATTTACAACATAAAGGATAACTACATCAGATTACAAAACGGAGAATAATTGCATCACACTGAGAATCAAGGCCCATTCAACATATTTGAGGGGAACACAATTCAATCCATAACAAACCTCAATCATGATTTCCTAATGTATCAGTAGAAGTCAGAAAAAAGTACTGGGGAGTGGGCAGAGCTATTAACCAAACATTGATTGAAACCCGATGGTATTCTAGGGCTTTTTAGCGCAGAAGGATGAAGGAGAATTTTTTGTGCATTCTTTCGACAAACTTGTATAAAATACCCCTTGTGTGCTCCGTATGTGTATTGTTTCAAAGGAAAGTAAATGACAAATTTGAAAACCCATCTGAATCATTTTTGAACTAAATTCCTTAGTTGCCTCTCTTGGATAAGAAAACCAGCGGATTATAATTTGTGTGACCTGTTCCTTTGGGAGACAAATTTATTTGATGTGTTTGTAGGGACAATCCCAATCATGCCGTCAAAAGGGCTTAGGCTGGTGTCCCACACAGCAGGCAAAGTAAAAAGGGTCCCCAATTTGCCTCCCAGCCCCTCAGCCACAGCTCAGAAACGGACATCTGGGCCAATGGGACCAGTGGATACCGGATATCATCTGACTAGCTGAGTAATTCCAAGATCAACACAGACCCAAACCCTGGGTGAGTCTGCTGTGAGAGTCTCTGGGCTAGTGCTCAGGAAACGCCTTGGGCTCTCCCCAACCTGGGACACCTTGCACTAGTAGCTCCCAAACCACCCCTGCCTAAGGCAGGTGGGCCGAGAACAAGGGTGCTATTGGGCTCTCTACTAAATGCACGCCAGCCATTTCCTTATTTCTCTTATACTACCCCAAACCACGGCCGTTGGAAACATCATTTCAAGAAACTCATGGGTGTGACCTTGGGAGGGAACAATGTAAACAGGCAGTGACAAAGGTAAGTATTGACAGGACTCTTTTAAGGGAAAAT
>NW_022105855.1:1762878-1764018 GCF_000313985.2 Echinops telfairi
CGGACACAGAGCCCTGGAGCTGGAGCAGCCACGTGGAGACCTCTGCCAGCACTGAGATGCTTCCACGGCCACTGGAGCCACAAGACTTTCCACGCACTGGCCTGTGGTCTTCCTGCATTCAGCGTCATTGCATGGGTTGTGTGAGTCTGAAGAGGGATTTATAGGCTGGTATTGGAATTTGGGGCTAATATCAGAATTAATGGACTTGATCTGGACTGGGCTGGGATGTTTTCTTCATATACAATTGCTCTTTTAGATGAAGCTCTTTCTTATACACACATGTGTCTATGAATTTGTTTCTCTAATTAACCCAGTCTAACACAGTGTCCTAGAGGATCACTATGGGTCAGAATTGCTTTGATGGGAGTGGAAATACCACAAATAAGGGACGAGAGTTAAAAAAAAAAACAACCACAGGAATTAATTTTCTCATAATTTAGAAGTTCAAATTCAGAAGGCCAGCTTGACGAAGTCCTTTTCTCTCTGTTGGTTCTGGGGGAGACCCTTCCTTGTCTCCTTTTAGCTCCTGTCTCCTGGAGATCTTGGGCATTCTGGCATCTCTGTTTCCACATATGTGCTTGCTTACTTTTGCTTTATCTGGTGTTTTGTTTTGTTTTGTTTTTTAATCATTTTATTGGGAACTCTTACAGATATCATAACATTCCATTGATCAATCACATCAAGCGGTATTGTGCAATTGCTACCACAGTCAGTTTCAAAACATTTTCTTTCTTCTTGAACTCCTTGATGTCAGCTCCCCTTTATCCCCTTTCCCCACCCCACCCCACCCCCATTTATTTATTTATTTATTTGCCACATCTTACAATGTCCAGTATATCCATTTACATACAATTCTGTTGTTTGCTCCCCTCCAGTGGGGTTATGCAGTCATCAGTGCTATCAGCTGCTCTCCCGCCCCACCCCTGGCTTCCCATTCCTTCATGGAACCATTACTCCTGTTACTGCTTCTGAAGGGTTATCTATCTTGGCTTTCATGTATCAAACCACCTTAATCATACAAATGAGCATATGCTAGTTGTGTTAGACAGGGTTCTCTAGAGAGATAAAACCAAATTGCTGATAATTAAATATATTTATTTATAAAGATAATTAGATATATAACAAGAAATGAACTGTTAA
>NW_022105855.1:1765433-1778309 GCF_000313985.2 Echinops telfairi
AGCAGATGAATATCTCTCTGTTAAACAGAGAGAAGGTCATGTTATAATCCATCAGTCTGGTCCCCTTTTCTTGCAGGGTTCCATACCCCAGATCCCTCTTACCTAACAATACATACACACTTTTGGTCTTCAACATTTGTGCCCAAAAGGTGCACATCCTAAAAGTCCCCATTACTATACCTGACCACCATCACCACCACAACCCCATTACACCTTTAGACTTCCCGTGTGGTCTCCTTGTGTGAGATCGATTTAAAACAAACCCGGCCCTAACACTTCCTCATTAACATAACAAAGAAACGCCATCCTCAAATGAGATTAGAACCAGATATATACACCAAGTACTAAACTATTGCTGGCCAGTCCATTCTGATTCGTCATGACTCCATTGAACAGACCAGAACTGCCCCACAGGGTTCTCCAGGTTTTACGTGTTTACAGAAACAGACGGCCACCTCTTTCTCCCACAGAGAAGCTGGTACATTCAAACCACTGACTTTGGGTTAGCAGCTAAATGCCTACCCTCTGTGCCACCAGAATTAGAATCTAGAACACAGATTTCTGGAGTGTACAATTCATCCCATAAGAGAGTCATGGCTAAGAATTCATTGCCAAATCCAAGTTCACATAGATTTTCCCCTTATGTTTTCTTCTATCTAAGAGTTTTACACATTTGTGTATGGGTTTATTTCTAAACTCTCAGGCTCATGTGTGGGGGGGTAGGGGTGGGGAGGATTAGGTGAAGGTTTACCAAGCAGATCATTAGTTTTACATTCAACAATTCATGCACATTTTGTGTCATCCATCGACAGCAATCTCCTCAACGTGCTATCACTTGGCCACTTCCTCCCTGTGCTTCCTGCATCTTGCCCTCCTCCTTTCCTAGCGCTCTGAATTGTGCCCTTGGGTAAACACTGCTCTCTCAGTGTTAGATGATTAATGATTCCACGACGGGGGTGAGTTCACTCCCAGACCTAAAGAGGAAGGACCACAGTCTTGAGCATCCCACCAATCTCTAATCAATCAGTAAGTCTGACCTCTTTTATGATTTTGAGCTTTGTTCCACGTTTTTCTCCCACTCTACCCGGGAACTTCAAGTGTGACCCTTTTCAGGGTAGTTGGTACTGGTAGCTGGGCACCATCTAGTTCTTTGGGTCTCAGGGTTATGGAGACTGATGTGTTGGTGTTCCATTGGTCCTTTGGTTCGTAGACAATTGTTTGCACATGTCTTTTGACTTCCTTCACTCTTCTTTCCTCCAGATAAAGAGATTCCTTCTCATTTTTTATCTTTACAAAAAAGAAAATCTCCAATGTGATGCTATTATTCACACTTTACAGATGAGAAACTGAGCATCAGCAATGCAAATGACTGATTAGTTACAACTTTAGAAAGTGTCACAGTATTCACACAGCTCAGCCACTAACTCCAGAGCCAAGCCTCATTTCCAGCATCCTTCTCCCCTGCCTACAAGAGGTCCTGCATGTGGATGACTTTACAGGGATATTAGAAGCTGTGCCTTCTCCCATGTTTTCCCCAGAGAGGGAGGCCGTGCCTCTCTGTGGGCCTCGCCCTGCTGAACTCATTTGCAGCTGGCGAAACCCTGTGGCTTCACCAATACTCTACTTGTAAATACTTACGGTTTGGCTTGGGCTGAAGCTCCTCCCTTAATTCAATTTCCCAAGTAAAAGTAGCTGACAACTTGATTTACTAGGGCCAGGTTGGCATCTCTTATCAAATGTCTCCATTCCATTTGTTTCCATAATCCATGCTTTGTGCCTTGATTGTGTTTTTATACATTCTAAGAGATCTAGAGGAACTTTCAGGTGGCTGCATACCAACTTGGCATTAGTCACAGTCTTCTCCTCATTTGTTGCCTTCCAGCTCACCCCTAATCCTAAGGGATTCGAGCAAGTAGGGCCACTTTAGTGGGGAGTAGCTGGGAAGGAGCTGCTCTCATTCTAGGTCCCCGGCCCCTCTCCCTACACGCTGGAACCTGCCAATTCCAGGTAAGCGTGGCAGATCTCCAAATCTCCTTTGTCCTTTGAACACATCCCCACTACTAACTTCTCTTTCATCTTTCTCTTCTTCCCACTTACATCTGGTGAGTACTTTCTTTTTTCTGGGCCCCCTGTATCTCAATCAATGTTTCCCTCCCTGGAAGGAGCTGATAAGCATGTTCGTTGTAAGGGGTAGAGGGCAGATACGGTTTAATGGGTTACCTCTGGAGCACTTGAGTGGAAACCAAATACCTACATCAAAGTAAGAGTCTACCATTGTAAATATTAGCATATTAGTCAGCCAGGTGAAGAGAAAAGTGGATGATTCGGTCTCATGTGGGTGCCTGGAGTTCTTAAGGCCTTGAATCGTGTTATCAGGAATTCACCTGCTCTGCTCCTTTGCAAGATTGTTGGCAAGTATCCTTGCCCAGCTCAGTTATAAATAGGGGTATATATTAAACACCTGCTGTGTGCAGGACATCATGCCAATATTGTAATACAAAGTTCTCGGTCCTTGCATCCCAGGTTTTGCAATCCAGAAGTAAAAATATTGTAATCATATCGGGCTAGCTAGAATTCACTCTCTAATTCAATGATAATCCACTATGGCAGGCAGCAGGTGGGGAATGCTACCTGCTAACAGGAAATGGGAGCTTTGAGAAAGTGGTATTTTGCCTAGGCCTTAAAAGATGGGTTGGATTCAATCTAGAGGCCGGGACCAGAGCGGCACTGCAGATAGAAAGATGCAGGCAGAGTGTTAAAGCGACTCATGGAGGAGAAGATGTGAAGGAGAATGCTTTCACACCAAGGAGAATGCAGAACCCCTGAACGCGTGTGAAAAGTTAACGCCTCTGGACACGGTTCAGGGCAAAGGCTTCACGTCTTTTTACTCTTCACATCTTCAAGGGCTTCTTAACTCACTAAAATTGAAGAGTAGCAGCTGTGTGTGTTGAAGTTAAAAGGAAGCCCCTAGATATTAAAACACTTGTTTTTCATTGTCCTCTGTTGGTTTTCCCAGCTGTGAAGCACAGGAGGCGTGGATGCATGATGATAATAACTGATACAAGGGGTTATCAGGGATGCAGGGGGTGGTGGATGATAGGGAGGGGAAGGGGATCTGGGGAGGAAAGAATGAAGGCAGGATGGAGTACTAGAACTGATCATGTTTGCACAGCTCATTTTAAAGGGGATCTAACCATGAGGGGATGCGTGCAGGGAGGAGGGGGTGTGTGCTAAGATAGATGTGGAGCTGATTGTACAATTCCCCTTGATATCATTGGACAATTCAATTGTATGATATGTAAATTGTGTGCCAATAAAACTGTTGGAAAAAAATGAAAACAACAAATAAACATAATATATAAAGTTATGACCCAAAACCCCCAAATCACCACACCCCACACCCTCAGCCTCTGTTTCGAAGTATACCATGAGCGTGTAGAACATGTGAATGAGACCCTCTGACCACTTCCACTTCCTGCACAGGTCCCGTAGCACACAGCTGGGCTCATTTGGAGAGAATGGTTTCCTGGGCCTCCTCTAGAGCAGGTGGCTAAGCAGGAAGGTCCAGGAAATGACTGCTCACTTGGTTAGCCGTGTCCATGGTTGTTTGTGTGACATACCTAGGGCTGTCATGACAATTAGGTACTCCAGGCCCAGGTCTGCCACTCGCCGGCTAGTTTGTTGTACAATGAAACACTGGGGCATGTTGCTGGGATTCTAGATGCTACACTGCTGGGACTTCAAATAGCAGCTGGATCCTCCAAGATGAACAGATGTCATCGCCGTTTCCAGACTAAGAAAAGACCCTGAAGAAGGAACGGCCCGTGTACGTCTGAACGATTAGCCACTGGACACCTTCTGAATCCCAGCGGAGCAGGTGTCAGAGAGAAGAGCTCCTTGGGTTGGGAGGCATTCAGAAGATGATCAGGGAAGTGCTGCTTCCTCACAGTCGAGTTGGCCTTAATGGTATAGATGGAGCAAAGTCTTCGACATTTATTTGTAGATGAAACATGACTCACAATGAGAAGAAGAGCTGCAAACATCTATTAAATATTCAAACAAGGAATGTGCAAAGTATGAATCTAGTCATCAAAATTAATGAATGCATGGAGTGCATAACGGGAGCCGACACGCCACAGTGGGGGTCTTTTTGAGTCATATGCTTTCTCCCCTGGGAATGTGACGCGGCATAACATTTGCAATAAATGGCAATGGAGGGGACACATCTGGCCGCATCTAGCATCCCTAGTGTCATGCCATGAGGCAAGGACCAGATACCTTCACCTTCCAGCCTTCGGTACCTATTCTGGCATTATCCTTTCCTCCCACGCCACTCTGCATCTATGCTGGGTTCGATAATTCATTGCCATGGCCACACAGAACTCACTGATAATACTAACAACTGAGGAAGTTTAGTAGGGTAATCAATAGGTTACCACAAATCAGGATCAGCAAAGAGTGAGGATCCAGTCATCGGTCTCCTCGCCCAGCAGTGAAATCTCTCACTCGAATTGTCGGTCTCTCAGCCACTTAGTCCCTTGGCCTTGGCCTCCGTGGGCCAGGAAGCCAGCCAGTCTCTCACTCTGTCCACATTTCCGCAGTCTTGGGCTAGATGAGAAGGCGTCCCACAGTCTCTGCGCTGCTCTTCCCCCGTCTCTGGTGCATCTGTTCTCAGTGACCTTTGCCTCTTCAGACAGAGATCTTAGACATGCTCTCCCACGGTCCTTGGGGTTTCCCTTTCTGCTCTTGCTTTAAAGACGGCTCATCCCCATAGCCGGAGAGGTGGTCATGAAAACTAACCAATCCCTGTCTTACTGCAGCATACATACTATCCGCTTGGCCTTGCCCAATGATTTGGTTGGGAGCTACAGAGACTTGGGTAGAAGAGTTATATGAAAGAAATTTCACTCTGCCAATATATGATCAAAAACTGATGGTATGAATGGAAAATGTCCAAGCTGCACTAAAGGCATCAGCAAAAATTAAGGCTCTGAAAATGGACAGAAAATGATTCCACACAGGAATGCATCCCTAGATGCACTCATTAGTGTGTGCCAAGAATTTTGGAGAACAGCCACCTGGCCAACTGGCTGAAAGAGATCCATCTCTGCCTCTTTCAAAGAAAGGCGATCCACGAGAATGCAGACATTATGGAACAATATCATTGTTCGATATCATTCATACCACATGTAATTAAAATTTGGGTGAAGATAGTTTAAAAATGGTTGCAGCAGTACCTCAACAGGAAGCTGCCAGAAACTTGAATCAGATTCAGAAGAGGCTGTGTGGCACAAGGGTGATCATATTTTTACGTAAGATGGATCTTTGCTAACAGCAAAGAACACCAGAGAAACGTTTGTTCATGTTTTATTGACTATGCAAAGACATTTGACAATGTTGATGAGAACAAATGATGGACACCATCGCAAAGAATGGGAATTCCAGACCACTTCATTGTGCGCATGTGGAATCCGTATGGGGCCAAGAGGGAGCCGTTTGAACAGAACAAAGGGACATGACATGATCTAAAATCAAGGAAGACATGCATCGGGGTTGTATCTTTTCACCACACTTATGAGTGTGTATGCTGAGCAAATAACCCGACGCTATGAAGACTGTCTGAAGAAGGCGTCAGGGTTGGAAGACAGCTCCTTGACAGTCTTTGATAGGCAGGTCACACAATCTTGCTTGCTGAAAACCAAGTGAACTTGAAGGACTTACTAATGAAGAGCAGAGACTACAGTGTTCTGTATAGGTCATGACTCAAGGACAAGAAGAGAAAGGTTCTCTCAATGAGATAAGGGCATGGGAAACTCAACGCACAAGTGTTTGTCTCATTTCAAAACACGTGAAATGTTGATTGATGACAACTCTTGTTCTGGATGTCTGTCAATTTCCCAATGGACAGAAATGTCTACTCATAGTGCATTTGGAGTTTGTTCCACCAGGTCAGACTGTTAATCAAGCTTCCTCTTTAGAGGTTCTGAAACGATTGCGTAACACTGTGCAACAAAAAAGGCCTGATTTGTGGCAGAAGGGGACTAGTTTTGCCACCACAACAATGCACCTGCTCACGCAGCCACCTCAGTGCGCCAGTTTTTGGCCAAAAAAGCCCAGCATATCTCTCTTGCCCAATACACCTGACCCACCTGACCTCACTCTGTGTGACTTCTTTTTGTTTCTGCAAAGGAAGACGGGCTTGAAAGGACAGCAATCTGGCAACATAGAAGAGGTGGAGAAGAATAGGAGGGGGATGCTGTCAGCCATCCAAACAGATGAGTTTGAAAAATACTTCCAAGAATGGAATCGCAGATTGGACAAATGTATTAAGTGCAATGGAGAGTACTTTGAAGGTGCTAAGTTTGTTTTGTAAAAAAAAAAAAATTTAAATCATAGCTTTGGGGAAAAAATGGTTTCAGGGGGGATACCCCATCATAGATTGAAGTTGATAGCCACTGTTTCCAGGGCACGGGGTAAGGGGGGGGGAGTGTTGTGGATTCAACTAGATTTTTATGCCACAGAGGGAGGTTCCCAAGATCATTCCTTCCACTCCCAGTGGAACTAGTGCTCGTTGGCAGCACCAGCCCCTTCCTAAGGAGCTCTGAGAAGAATCATGGACATCAGACAGCTTCTGACACAGATGTGTGACAATGTCACTCTGATAGAAGAGGCTCCTGAGAGGTAATCTAGTCTTCTCAGGAGACAAGGTCGACCTGAACTGGAAATGAGTTTTTCTGACTATGTGTTCTTTGAACATTTAGTTAATAATCATTTATTTCATATCAACTATGAGTTCAATTCTGTGCTAAATCCTAAGGCTATGATTATAAACAAAAGCGTAGTGTCTGCCCTGAGTAGATGCAACAGTCTCATCTGCAGAGGAGCAAAAGCAACCCCCCTGCCATCGAATCAATGCCACCCTACAGGACAGGGTGGAATTGTCCCCATGGGTTTCCCAGACTGTAACTCTTTACAGAAGTAGAAAGCCCTGTCTCTCTCCCTCGGATCAGGCGGCGGTTTCAAGCGGCTGCCCTTGTCTATTGCAGCCCATGTATGACCACTGCGCCCCCAAGAGCTTGATGAGAGCAGACGACCTCTTCTTCCCAAAGATGACTGATGGGTGTGCACTGCTGCCCTTGTGATTAGCAGCTCCAGGCCTAACCGGCCAGGGCTCCTTTTTAGAGAACCCAGGTGGCCAAATATTTCAGAATAGTGTAGGGAATGCCAAGAACGAGAAGTTACTAGAAGTGAGGCAGGACTTTAATTCTGTCTGGCAGTAAAATTCTATTTTAAAACAATAAGCTATAAAATGGGAACAAAAAGACATACCTCTTACAGTTGTTGAAGGGTGCATGTGAAGTGTTTATGTATGTGAAATATGTGTGTGTGAATGTATGTGAAGTGTTTAACTCAGGGGCTGCTCCTGCTCAAATAAAATCAAATTCGCTGCCATTAAGTTCATTCCAATTCTTACTTAGCTCTTAAATAAATGCCAACCTTCACAATCTAGCACAGGTAAATTAATACCTTTCTCCTCAGCATCTCAATCTATAAATTAAGACTAATTCATCTCCCAAATTTCTGGAATCTTCAATCAACCTGTTACCTAAACACTCTGAAAAGTGTAGTGGAGAAACAAAAGGAATTAAAACTACCCAACTTAGAGGGCTTCCAATAAAACTGGAAGACTAGTGAAAGCCAAGAGCAGTCACAGGGCGCACTACCACACAGTGTGAACAAGGGCTGTGTTACCTGGTGCTAACCCTTCCTCTCCAGAGAGAGTAGAGCGTGGTTGCAGCAGGCCCACACAGGCTGGAATAGGGAGAGGAGGCTCCCACAGAGGTGGAATCTGAGCTTTTCCTTGAAGAATGTGTAGGATTCTACTAATCAAGACCCAATATAAAGGCAGAAATTAACATGAGGTGTTCGTGGACAAGCAAAGAGATTAGAAAGGATGTTGGCAGAAGGCCTTTAGATTGTAATCTTAGACTAGGATAGAGCCTGTCCCAGAAGTACACCTTGGAGGCAAGGACAGAAAGACTTCCTCTGACATACTTTGGACATGTGGTCAGGAGAGACCAGTCCCTGAATATGCTTGATAAAGTAGAGGGGCAGCTAACAAGAGGAAGACCCTCAACAAGATGAATTGTCACAGTGACTGCAACAATAAGCTCAAGCCAGAAACAATTGTGAGGATGCGCAGGATCGGACAGTTTTGTTCTGCTGTGCATAAGGTCTCTATGGGGTCGGAACGGATTTGATGGCAGTCAGTCAGTTCGACAACAGGCCAAGATAACGATGGGATAGAACCTTCAGAGTCACCTATTTCAGCAGATGAGATCTCCGCTATGCTTACTCCAGGGCCAAGCAGCCACCCCTGCTCCCTCAGCGGTCATTCTTCGGAAGCCCAGTCCCCATACAGCAGTCACTGGGTGACCTCTTCCCAGCTGCCCTCCTCTCACCAGGCCCCTTGTACAGTTGGAACTCTGCCCGTCAGCCTGTCTCTAGGCCAGGGCTTCTTAATAACTGTGGGCTCCTTGACCAGCCTGTGTGTCAGAGAATGTTTGAGAAGTCCAACTTGAGAGCCAATGATGCCCCAATAGAGTAACCAATCAGACCACGTAGTGTTTTACGTCCCAATTAAATTTTAAAAAGCAAATAAACACTCCCAGTCTGGCACCAAAGAAAACAAATGAGGCAGCGATGAGAAAACAGGGTGTGACCCCAATAAACATAAACCAGTAGAGCTGGAGGAAGCAAAGAAAAAAACAGAAACCTTCCTTCAAGAATGGCTCACCTTGCTGTTTCTCTTGGGTGCAGCAGTGTGTAAGACACATCTATTTGTTGTAAGCTTAAGTTTAAGTTACAATTATGTTGTGCCTTCAAACCACATCACCTTTGTCCATTTACTTATAGCTATTTATCAGTCTCTGTCCAACAGCACAGTTTGAGCCTATGCCCAAACAAGCATGTAAAAAAGAGCAATTTCCTGGCAGGAAATTCCTCTGCAGTTAGTCCTAACTCTGTGTCTAAGCAGCAGGGTGACCTTTGGCGTATTCGTAACTTTAGGCAACTACGATTCTCTCCTGGACCACCACAAATTCCCCTTCATCTGCCTGTCTCGAGTTTTCCTCCTCCCCAAAGCATTCTTTTTCATTTTAGAGATTTTTGAGGATAGAGATCTTTCTAAAATTCCAAATCAGGTCAACTCTTCTCGACTTCAAACTGCACCATTTCCTCAGTTAGTCTAGGAAAACATTGAAACACATAAGTGGGACTTACAAAATCTTTCATGATTTGGACCCTGCTTTCCATTCCAGAGTCATATCTGACCGTTTGCCACCTGAAATTCTACGTTCCAACCACATTTAACTATGCATACGTCCCAGTATAATATGAATAGCAATAATAACATCCCACATTTATTGAGGTGCTTTGATGTATCAGATACTGTTCCTCTAAATAAACAATTTACCTGGACAAAAAATAAACTGTTCCTCTAAATAAACAATTATCCTGGACCAAAGATGAGAAAGTAAGAGGGGTACAAGGAAGCTAGATTAATAGAAACAGAACAACCAGAATGGAAATTATGAGAATGCTGCCACTTTGTGAAAAATGTAACGTGTCACTAAACAATATGTTCAAGGAGGACTGAAAAAACACGTAGAAAAAGTTCATACAGGAATGGAATTAAAGCACAATGGGAAATTTCCACAAACTTCTACAAGTCCCCTTGTGTACAACCAAACCCACTGCCATCAAGTAAATTCTGACTCATAATGACCCTCTAGATAGAATAGAAATTCCCCTGTGGGTTTCTGGGGCTGTAATTTTTTAAATCATTTTATTGGGAGCTCTTACAGATATAATAATCCATAATCCAATTAGATCAAGCATAATTGTACAATTGCTGCCACCATCAGTTTCAAAACATTTTCTTTATTCTTGAACTCTTTGATATGAGCTCCCCTTGTCCCCTCCCTCCCCACTTTGCCCCCAGGAACTCTTATTATTATAATTTTTTTCCTTTTTCTTTTTTTTGCCATATCTCACACCATCCAATGTATCTGTTCACAATATTGTTATTCCCCTGGAGTGAGGTTATACAGTCATCATTGCTATTGGTTTCCCCTCCCCCCTCTTCTTCCTCCTCTCTTCCCCTCTCTCTTCCTGTACCCTCAGGGAATCATTATTCCTTTTACTATTTCTGAAGGTTTTATCTATCTTGGATTTAATGCATTGAACAATCTTAATTATACACATGGACATACACAGGTCTAATGAGATTAATGAGCTAAAACTAAGACCACAAAAGTAAGGAGAGGAAATATTAAAGAACTAGAGGAAAGTTATGTGTTTCATCAGTGCTATAGTGCACCCTGGCTATATCATCTCTTCTGTGTGGCCCTTCAGGCTGTAAATCTCTACAAATGCAAAAATCCTCATCATTCCACCACAGAGAATTTGGTGGATTCATATTGCTGATCTTGTGATTAGCAACCTAATGTGTTACCCACCATACAACCAAGGCTCACTTGTTAAATGAGAATTTAATTTGCTTACGTAAACTTCCTATAAACAGGAAGCATCAAAAGACAAGGGAAGGAATACAGAGTCATTGTAACAACAACAACAAAAACCTGTCAGATGTCAGTAAAATTGTCAGAATTGAGAAAGAAAGAGAGGGAGGGAGGGGAGGAGGGAGAAAGAAGAAGAGGAGGAGGAGAAAGCAGGGGAGGGGAAGGAGAATACACAGAGACAGAGGAGGAGGGGAAGGAGAATACACAGAGACAGAGGAGGAGGGGACAAGGAAGGAAGAGAGGGAGGGAGGGAGGGAGGAAGGAAGGAAGAAAGGAAGGAACTAGTGGTCAAAATTTAACCATTTCAAGAAGTAGATATGATTAAGAATCAATGATATCGAAGGAAGAAGTCCAAGCTGCACTGAGGCATTGATGAAAACAAGGCTCCAGAAATTGACAGAATAACAACTGAAATGTTTCAACAAACTGAGGAAGATGAGGAAGTACTGGAAGTAATCATTCATCTATGACAAGAAATTTGGAAGACAGCTACCAGACTGACCAACTGAACCAGATCCATGTTTGTGTCCAGTCCAAAGAAAAGCGATCCAATAAAATGTGAAAGTTATCAAACAATATCATTAATATCACATGCAAATACAATTTTGCCGAAGATCATTCAACAATGGTTGCGGCTGTATATCCACAGGGAGCTGCCAGAAACTCAAGCCAGTTTCAGAAGACAGTGTGGAGAGAGAGACTACTGCTGATGTCAGATGGATCTTGGCTGAAAGCAGAGAATCTCAGAACGATGTTTATTTGTGTTTTATTGACTATACAAAGGCATTCAGCTGCGTGGATCATAACTAATTATAGATAGCATTGAGAATAATGGGAATTCCAGTACATTTCATTGTGCTTACTGTGTGGTTTAAAATCATGACAGGTGTGTGTCAAGGTTGTAGCCTTTCACCACTTTTATTCAACCTGCATGCTGAGTAAATAATTTTAGAAGCTGGCCTATATGGAGAAGAACTCAGCATCAGGATTGGAGCAATAGTTATTAACAATGTGCAATATGCAAATGCCACACCTTGCTTGCTGAAAGTGAAGAGAGCTTCAAGCACTTGCTGATGAAGATCAAGGATTTCAGCCTTCAGTGTGGATCATAACTCACTGTAAAGATGACCAAAACCCTCACAACTGATCAATAGACAACACCATGATAAACGGAGAAAAGACTGAAGTTGTCAAGGATTTAATTTTACTTGAATCCACAATCAGTGCTCATGGAAGCAGCCATCGTTGGGTAAATCTGTTTAACAAGACCCCTTTAAAGTGTGGAAGAGTAAGGATGTTACTTTGAAAACATCCTTTGAAGACTTTGAAAACTTGTGCCTGGACTCAAGCCAGGGTATTTGCATGTGAACGTTGAATAATGAATTATGAAGACTGAAGAACTGATGCATTTAAATTATGGGGCTGGCAAAGAATATTGAAAGTGCCTCAGACTCCCAGAAGTGAAAACAGATCTGTCATGGAAGAGGTAGAGCGAAAATGTTTCCTCTAGAAGCAAAGATGGCAAGATTGCATCTCACACACTTTAGACATGTTATCCGCAGGGACCAGTCCTAGGTAAAGGACATCAGGCTTGGTAAAGTAGGAGGACATTGAAAAAGAAGAATACCCTCACTGACCTATAGCACTACGGAGACAGCACTGGAGACACAGTGCAGGAATTGTGCCCGATCTGACCCCACCACATGGAGGCAAAACACTAAGGATGTGCAATAGAACAGCAAGTGGAATATATCAACGAAGTTCCCAAGCAATACCAAAAATAGACTTTGGGACCAGGGCGTAGCACCCCATCAGACTCTACTGGAAAACTCTCCTAAAGGTCGACAAACAGACCTTGAACTATTTATAGGCTTTTCTTTTTTTGTTTGTTTGTCGCGAATTTTTGTTGTTGTTTTCTTTTCTTTTCTTGCTTTGTTTTGCTCTGTCTTGTTTTTTGTGCATATTATTATCTCTGCAGGTCTATCTAGATAAGATATGTGGATAAACAATATGGAGGAGAAAACAACAGGACTGATGATTCTGGGGGACATAGGAGAGGGTGAGGTGGTGAAAAGGAAGTGGGGTTAACAAACCCAGGGACAAGGGAACAAGAAGTGATCCAGAATCGATGGTGAGGAGGGTGTAGGAGGCCTGGTAGGGCTTCATAAAGGGCAATGTAAAGGAGAGGAATTACTGAAACACAAATGAAGGCTGAGCATGATAGTGGGACAAGAGGAAAGTAAAAGGAAATAGAGAAAAGAACTAGGAGGCAAAGGGCATTTATAGAGGTCTA
>NW_022105855.1:1779217-1785829 GCF_000313985.2 Echinops telfairi
ACTGATACCAAGGGCCCAGGTAGAAAGAATGATGATGGCAACAAATGTACAAATGTGCTTGACACAAGGGATGGATGGATGGATTGTGATGGGAGTTGCACGAGCCCCGAATAAAATTATTTTTAAAAAGAAAGGAAGAGCCCCAAGTGGATGGATTGACACAGTGGCACCACAATAGGCTCCAACATAACAACCGATGCGAGGAGGCACAGGAGCGGGAAGTGTTTCATGCTGTTGTGCAGTGGGTCGCTCTGAGCTGGAGGTGCTGTGATGACCTCTGACAGCAACAAACCTGGGACTCGACTGGCTATGTCTGAGGGCAGGAAATGAATCCTACTCCTCTTCCTATCCACATGCTAACCACAGCCCCAGCACATGGAAACTGCTAGCTAAGCATGTGGAACGTTGAGTTAAGGCGTAGATGGCAATAAGAACTCAGTAACTGCGCACTTAGGGAGCGTCCGAACAACGTTGCATCCACATAGAATAGATCAGTTACTTCTCACACCCACCATGCGATATGCTTCTGAGGGAAACCACTCTCTGGATTCAGCACCTCGATTAGCAGTACTTATAACACGGATGCACTGATGATCTTTCTCAAAATGGAAAAGTATCGCTTGGCTTAACAGACCAGAAAGAAGTCTCTCACTGCCCCACTGGATTTATCTTCTAATTATGTAATCATCTTTGAAAGGTTAAATAGTTAGATCGAGGAAGGGTAGTTGAGACAGCTGTCCGGGCACTGGAGCAGAAGGGGAGCCATGCATATAGTTCCCTTCGAGATCATCACTGAGCCTTTACATTTCCTAGATGACAAGAATCCCAGGGAGGCAGATCAAAGTAGATGTCAGGCAACCTTCCAAAGAATTTCTCTAATAAAAGGTAGGCTTCCTGTCTAATAGGGAATGTATTTGGATCAGCCTGGGAGCAATGTGGAAGCAGAAATCATACAGTAATTTAAACAGGGGAAGTTTAATATTAAAAATTAGTTAGCTATGATAGGAGAAAAACTATCCTCTGTAAGACAGAAATAGATCGTTGCCATTAAGTCAACTCTGATGCATAGCAACCGTGGTGTACATCAGACCAAAAGAAACATTAACCAATCCTGCATCATTCGAATATCCAGCAAGTTTAAGTTCATCATCACAGCTAGTGTGTGCCAAACCATCTCACAGAGGGTCTTTCTTGCCCTTGTTGATTCTCTACTCCACCAAACATGATGTCCCCTGCCCTCCTCCCCACCCCCTACCACCCCAGTAATTGATTCCTTCTAATGATGTGTCCATAACACATGAAGGTTATGGTTCATAAGGGTTTTCATTGACTGCTTTTCAGAAGTAGAACACCAGGCCTTTCTTCATAGTCTGTCTTACTCTGGAAACAACTAAAACCTGTTCACTCTGGGTGACCCTGCTGGTATTTGAAACACTGGGGGTATATCCTTCAGTGTCATGGTAAGACACACATTACCACAGGATGACAAACAGGTAGACGAGTGGTGGATAAGCTGTGCCCCGAACTCCACTGTCACGAAGTCCCTTCCATCTCATAGCAACCCTCCTGAGGTTCCCAAGACTATAGCTTCTCAGAAGCAGACAGCCTCATTTTTCTCCCTGGGAATGGCCAGTGGGTCTGGACTTCTGACCTTGCAGCTAGCAGTCCGGGACCTAACCCACAGAGCCACTGGGGTTCCTAGGCTAAGATGTAGAGATAACTCTAAAGGCAAACTTGACTTACCAAAGCCTGGGATTCCGATCTCATTGGGGACATGGGTCTGTCCCTCCACTGGATGGCAGAGAATGGGCTGCTTAAAGCAAAGCTAGCCCACACTAGCTAAGCATGTGGGAAACAACCCTCCAGAGTGCAGAATGGGAGAATCGAGGCTGGTGGGCTGGTGCCCAGAGGGAGGTGGAGGGCTCCTCAGGTCTGTGGCTTGGAGCAGTCATGTCAGGAGGGCCACAGGAGGGTGAACACTGGGCCCAGGGTCAGGGATGCACTGCACATTCTGAGCATGCAGCTCAGGGCAAGAATCCCAAGTGTCCTCATACACCCATGTCAATGACTGACCATGCAGCAAGAGCAGGGGCAGGGCACAAAGAACAAACAGCACACCAGGAAGAAAGAAGAGAAACACACACACACACACACACACACACACATCCACGGCCCTCCATTACCCCCACAAAACTCAACATCGTTCTCACCATAAAAGAAACCACTTGCTGAAAGAGTCCCATCCATTATGACAGAGAGCAGGTACTAAAGGTTGAAACGGGAACTGAGAGGCAATACCTTGGTACAGTGCATGCGTGTGAAAAGGGGAACAAATGGAAGGCATTCTACATTAATAAAATAATACACTTTTTCCCCCCAAGATTGGGGATTATTCTCAGTAAGACAGGTTCTAGGCTTGGGGTGAGAATAAATAATGCACAAAAATAGATTCAGGCTCACCCTTCATGGGGCTTACAGTCTAGAGACAAATGTCATCAACCAGAAACCACATATAAATCACATACTGTGACAAGTATCACAGAATAGAGATGCAGGAAACAGTGAGAGTTTCTAGTAGGAAGATGTCATGGAACCAGGAAAGGCAGACAAAGCTTCTCTGCAGAAAAGCAGACTGTGCTCAGAGCAGCCAATTCACAGAGAGGACTGCAGACCCGGCCCCACCACAAGACATGATATCCCTCACTGACCTGCAGTGCTACGGGGGACACAGTGCAGGAATTGTGCCCGATTTGATCCCACCACATAGGTGCGAAACACTAAGGGCACGGGCAGAACAGCAAGGGAAGCAAAGCAATGAAGTCCCAGGGGGATACCAAAAACAAACTTTGGGGCCAGAGCATGGCACCCCAACACACTTGACCAGAAAACATTTCTAAAGGTCAACAAAGAGACCTGGAACTGTTTCAAGGTCTTGTCTTTTTTTTGTTGCTGGTTTGCTGTTGTTGTTTTTTCTTTTGTTGCTTTGTTTTGCTCTGTCTTGTTTTTATGCTTCTTATTGTCTCTGCATGTTTGTCTAGATAAGACAGGCAGGATAAACAATCCAGAGGATAAACAATCCAGATAGGCGGGATAAGTAACTGGACTGATGGTTCCAGGGAAAGGGCAAGGCAGGGAAAGGAAGTGAGTGTTAACAAACGCAGGGACAAAGGAACAACAAGTGATCTAAAATTGATGGCAAGGATAGTGTAAAATGCCTGGTAGGGCTTGATCAAGGGCAATGTAGCCAAGTGAATTACCAAAACCTGAATGATGGCCGAATGTGATAGTGGGCCAAAAGGAAAGTAAAAGGAAATAGAAGAAAGATCAAGGAGGGAAAGGACATTTAATCCTTTGAAAGATCAAGGAGGCAAAGAGCCTAAATACAGGCATGTACATATGCAAATATATTTATATATAATGATAGGGAAATAGATCTATGTACATATATTTATGGGTTTAGTATTAAGGTAGCAGATGGACACTGGGCCTCTATTCAAGTACTCCCTTGACATAAGAACACTTTGCTCTAATAACCTGGCATTCCATGATGCTCACCTTCCCAAAAGCATCGCTGAAGACAAAATGGGTGCATAAGCAAATGTGATGAAGAAAGCTGGTGGTGCTCAGCTATCAAAAGACATAGCATCTGTGGTCTTAAAGGCTTGAAGATAAACAAGCAGCCATCTAATTGAGAAGCAACAAAGCCCATATGGAAGAAGCACACCAGCCTGTGTGATCATGAAGTGTCGATGAGATCAGGTGTCTGGCATCTAAGACCCAGAACCCATGTGAATGATGGGGGGGGTGGGGGGAGGAATGGAGTGGAGACCCAATGCCCATGTGGAGTCAATTGGACATCCCCTTTCAGAAGGGTCACAAGGAAGAGACAAGCCAGTCAGAGTGTAGTATAGCACCAATGAAACAAACAACCTTCTATTTCTTTACTGCTTCCTCCCCTGTGCCATCATGACCCCAATTCTACCTTAAAACACCAGCTAGACCAGAGTATGTACATGGGTACTGTTAAGAGCTGGAAACACAGGGAACCTAGGACAGATAAACCCCTCAGGACCAATGTTGAGAGTAGCAATACCAAGAGGGGAAGGAGAAGGTAGGGGGAGAAAAGGGGAACCAAAACAAGGATCTACATATAACCCCCTCCCAGGGGGATGGACAACAGAAAAGTGGATAAAGGAAGACATCAGTCAGTATAAGACATGAAAAAATAATAATAATTTATAAATTATCAAGGGTTCATGGAGAAGGGAGGGGGAAAATGAGGAGCTGATACCAAGGACTCAAGTAGAAAGAAAATGTTTTGAAAATGATGATGGCAACAAATGTACAAATGTGCTAGACACAATGGATTGTGATAAGAGTTGTACGAGCCCCCAGTAAAATGTTGGGGTTTTTTGAAGAAAAAGAAAAGCAGGCTCGAGCAGGGTCCTGCAGAATGAGTAGAAGTGGCTTAGGGGAAAGGACAAAGGAACAGAGCAGGTAGGAGAAAACAACTCACCCAAAGAGTCTGTGGCAGATGGTAGCTTAGGGACTGAAAGAAAGTCTGGGGGGAGCGGGCTAAGGGCCGGGAGAAAGAAGCTGGAGAAGTCAGTGGGGTCGTGCAAGGCCCTTAT
This sequence comes from Echinops telfairi, assembly GCF_000313985.2. NCBI lineage: Eukaryota > Metazoa > Chordata > Mammalia > Afrosoricida > Tenrecidae > Echinops > Echinops telfairi. The sequence continues at coordinate 1,783,849 of NW_022105855.1, forward strand.
CGACCAAGCTAAGAGGCTTTGTCTTTATTATTTCTTCCAACAGCAATGGGAGGACCCTGAGGATAAGTTAGTTGGTGACCTGAGGTAATGGTTAAAATTGTTGTCAATTTGTCTGGACCATGATTCACCGGCTTGAGTTGTGATGGAGTTTGGCATGGCTATCCTCCTGATGAGATCTGATATAATGTAATCACTTCCATGATGCCTTCTGCTAGCCAATCAGTTAAGAGAGTCTCCTCAGATGTGTGGCCCGCATCAAATATACATATGAACAATCTGGCTAAGCTCTTTAGTTTTTTGTTTTCTCTGGATCCCGAATCTAGTTCTCATCATCTGACCTTCCATTATTGAGACTTGAGCCTACTGTATTGCCTACCGATCTTGGACTTGTCAGCCTCTGCACCCATGGGCCAGCAGCCTACCGTCTGACCTGCTGATCTTGGGTTCGTCAGCTCCTGCAGCTACATGAGTCAGGAGAAGTCTCCAACATGGCATATGACCCTAGGACTTGCCAGCCTCCCCAGTGGTGTGAGCCATTTCCTTGAGATAAATATTTGTTTTTCTCTATATCCAGCTGGCTAGTAGCTAACTCTAGAAACCAAAGAGCAGAATTGGTGGCAAACATCTACATAGGCTGACTTTAACAGCTGATCCTCTAAATTTTATTCATTCTATGTCGTCTGTGTCTCTCCTTCAATTTGCAGCAAGCTACCTACCTTGTCTTAAGTTTCAGCTTCCTGAAAAGCAGGAGACTAACAGTAGCTACCTTAGGAAATGTTTGTGCAAATTAAGTTAAATAAACCTTGTCTATAGAAGACTTAGCAAAGGATCTGATACATATCACAGACTCAGAAATATGAGCCATTGTTATTTGATGATCACATCTCAAATATGATATTATCTATTGATTTTTGTCTTTATTTATGCCCTATAGTCAACACTCTACTTTCATTCTCCTAAATTGTTCCTTAGTTGTGCACTTCTTAATTTTAACTAAGACAGGAAGTTCCTTGAGGATATAAACTATTTATTCGGTCAGCATCTAGCATGCTGCTGATCTAAATAGTTGTTGATTGCTTTGATCTATATCTAGTCACTTTCTTTGAATGATGGAAGCAACATACAGGGAGGTGGGGAACAATGTGAGTGGGTGAAAAAGTAAGTGAAAGGAATTGTTTTGATGATGAACACTGAACTTTGGTTAAATGGTCTAAAAAGCAGATGCCAAAAACAGAAATCGTCAGTTAATATTTACTGAGCATCTACTACTCACACATGATCCTCACAGTAACTTTGTAAGGGTGTTACTACTATTGCTCCCATTGTATACTGAGGAAGGAGCCCTGGTGGCATAGTGGTTACACATTGGGCAGCTAACCACAATGTCAGCAGTTCAAAACCACCAACCACTTCTCAGGTGAACAGTGAGGTTTTCTACTCCCATAAAGAGTGAGAGTCTCAGAAACCCACAGGGGCAAACAGCGAACAGCCCTGTCCTATAGGGTCAGTGTGCGTCAGAACAGGCTCGATGGCAGCGGCTTTGGCTTTGGGTATTGTTACAGTATGAAAAGGCCCAGCAAGACAGAAAGCTACCTCACAAGAAGGACAGCAATATCATCAATGTCATCTACAAGATGATCGATTTCTGTGGGCACTCTTGGGTCTGAGCAGGATAATGCTTAGTCTATTATTTCTTCCTAAGTCAAGGGAGCTTTTCCATCTATTTTAATTCTCTTTTTCCAGGAACTTTTTGAAGTCCTCACGTATTTCCTGCAGCAGGCCTGAGCCACAGGCAGCATTGTCTACCCAGATGGATCAAAGAGGTTTTCTGGTCCAGCTTTGCTTCTGGTTAGCAAAAGGCAAATTCCCCTCTAGTTTACCGTGTACTGTTTATCGTTCTAAGGCTCACAGGAGGATGTTGAGGGTGATTTGGTTGGCTCGTTGCTGGGTTGGCTGGCTGGCTGGCTGGCTGGCTGGCTGG
>NW_022105855.1:1785929-1786963 GCF_000313985.2 Echinops telfairi
GGGTAGAACCATTGTGAACCATAAGGTTTTGGCTGGCTGGTTGGTTGGTTGGTTGGCTGGCTGTTTGGTTGGTTGGTTGGTTGGTTGGTTGGTTGGTTGGTTGGTTGGTTGGTTGGCTGGCTGGCTGTTTGGTTGGTTGGCTGGTCTTTGATGGAAGGTAACATGATTCCTTGTTCCAAAAATGAAGGGTGATGAAAAGAAATGGCTATCCGAAATGTGCACATTTGTGGTGTAGAGGTGGGGGATTGGTTGCTCTTCTTCATACTAGCCTCTTCAAAGTCCCTGGGTGCGGCCAGACCAAGCTCCGTGCCATACGTGCATTTTCCCAGGTTTCCCCACTGCACCCCTTGACCAAGTGCTGTGCTTTGTACAGGACTTTGTGCTTTTTGGCACCTAACAAAAGATAAATTGGAAGACTTTTTAATGTGGTATCGCTGCGCTTATTTTGGCTTCTAACTTGCAGGATGGATCCTCAGTTGTTTGGTTTTGTTTTGTTTTTTACGTCAATGGAAGAAAAGGAAATTGAGCCAAGCCACTACAGGTTGAATTGGCAGAGAAGTGGAGGAGGGGATGAATGAGTATTATTAGCATCAACTTAGGAAACTCTTCCAAAGAAAAGTGGGAGGTCACACACCATTTAACATGGTGGTAAATCCTGTGTTCAACTTCAACGCCAATAAACCTACCTCCTACCTTGAACTTACAAGGTGTGGCAAAAGAAGAAAACCTGAATTGAAACTATCAAGACAAACCCATGATTTTCTTTCCTCTTAAAATGTGTGTCTGTGCTGCTACAGATAGGAACTGGAAATAAAGGGAATCCAGGGTGGATGATCCCTTCAGGACCAGTAGTGTGAGTGGCGATACTGGGAGGGAAGAGGGAGAGTGGGTTGGAAAGAGGGAACTGATTACAAGGAACTATATGTGACCTCCTCCCTAGGGAACGGACAACAGAAAAGTGGGTGAAGGGAGACATGGGACAGGGCAAGATATGACAAAATAATAATTTATAAATTATCAAGGGCTCATGAGGG
>NW_022105855.1:1787268-1789487 GCF_000313985.2 Echinops telfairi
GTGTGTGTGTGTGTGTGTGTGTGTGTGCTCATAGCGATCCTACAGGACAGAGTAGAACTACCCCTGTGAGTTTCTAAGACTGTACCTCTTTTTCTTTCTTTTCCAACAGTTTTATTGGCATATGATTCACATATCATATTTAGTAGTTCAATCACATCAAGAAAAATGTTGTATAATCATCACCACAATCAGTTTTAGAACATTTTCTTCATTCTTATACTCATCACTATTAACTCCCCACTTCTCCCCAACCTCCCCTGCCATACCTCCAAGAAACCATTAATCTAGTTACGAACAGACTCTTTATAGGAGTAGAAAGCCTCATCTTCCCCCTGTGGAACAAATGGGGGTTTTGAACTGCTGACCCTTTGGCTAGCAGCCAACATGTAACCCACTATGCCACCAGGGTCACTGTGAGTCAGAATTGACTCGATGGCAATGGGAGTGAGAGATATGCATACACACACACACACACACACACACACACACACACTAAAAGGTAGAACAATACAAATAAGCAAATGGAAACAACGGAACTTTTGGAGTGATGGAATTGTTCTAAAGCGAGAGGTTGGGATGGCTGATAAATTCTTTAAAACTTGTCAATTAAATGAGTGAATCTTATGATACACATATTATACCTCAATAAGCTACTTAGTCTTTTATTTAGCTCTGCCTAAGTCCCAGGTCAGAAAGGGCAAGGATGGGTTAGGAGGAGGGGTAGTGGTTGGGGTGGGCGGGGTCTCTAAAACAATGCCAAAGTCAGGCTAGGATCCTGAATCTGGGAACAGACAAAGATTTAATTGTCTCAATCCTTTAGGAAATGGGTCATATAACTAAACAATAGGCCATTTGTGAGAACTTGGCTTTTATCGTTTTTTCTTGTTTCTTTTATAGAGAATTTTCAGTACATTATTTATGTGACTGTAATTTGCATACTGCTCCTTCCCTTCCACTCCCACTGCATTCCCCATAAGGGTAGAAATTTATTAGCCATCTGTTTATATACCACAAGGTCTCTAGCCCAGTGCCCAAGAATATTTACTTGGTAGATTGTGTTTACATTTTGCCTTTATTTTAGGAATAAAGTTTTCAATCATTGTTCAAAATTCAAAAGTTAAGGAAAAGACTGTCCCTCCTTCAGCTCCCTAAGCACCCTTCTTCTGGAGGTACTAATATTACTTGTCTTCTAGTGAATTCCTTGAGAGAGGTTTTTAAATTTTAAAATAAGCAAGCACACACAAAGGGAACTTCAAGTAATTCATGGAAATATAATGGAAATTTCCCACAAAGTTTTTGAAACCCACTCATGTATCTAAACCCTATTGTCTCAACAGTTAAAGCACTCAGTTGCTAAGATCAGCAGTTTGAGTTCCCCAGCTGCTTCAAGGGAGAAAGATGTAGCAGTCTGCTTCCTAAAGATTAATAGCCTTGGAAACCTTAGAGGAATTCTACTCCTGTCCTATAGGGTCACAATGAGTCAGCATCAACCCACTGGCAGTTTATCTCTATACACAAACACACACACATACACACACACACATATATCTATAGGCACTGTGTCTACAAATGTTCCTGAGGTAGCAAAGAGTGGAGACATTTGTAGTTGTGCTTATTTACGAATGTCCTCTGTCTTGTCTCTAGGAATTCTTTGAATTCCTAAAACACTATTCTGAACTAGGTACATTGACAGTAAAGCTAATAAATAGTCAAATTAAGATCATTTTGAATGGGTGCATAAGCAAATGTGGTGAAGAAAGCTGATGGTGTCCAGCTATCAAAAGATATAGCATCTGGGTTCTGAAAGGCTTGAAGATAAACAAGTGACCATCTAGCTGAGAAGCAACAAAGCCCACATGGAAGAATCACACCAGCCTGTGTGATCATGAGGTGTCGATGGGATCAGGTGCCAAGCATCTAAGACCCAGAACAAAATCATACCCAATGTGAATGAGGAGGAGTACAGAGTGGAGACCCAATGCCCATCTGTAGTCAATTGGGCATCCCCTTTCAAAAGGGTCACAAGGAAGAGACGAGCCAGTCAGGGTGCAGTATAGCACCAATGAAACACATAACTTTCCTCTATTTCTTTAATGCTTCCTCCCCCCCACTATCATGACCCCAATTCCACCTTACAAAACGGTTAGACCAGAGCATGTACACTGGTACAGATAAGAGCTGGAAACACAGGGAATCCAGGACTGCTAACCCCCTCAGGA
>NW_022105855.1:1790064-1792384 GCF_000313985.2 Echinops telfairi
TTGGGCTCAGAGTATGGTCTCTAAGTATCATTTCCCACTAAAGGAACTTCTGGTTCATGGTCTATGGCAGAAAATGTAAAAGAGGAGTTTGGGATATCCTATTGACCAATAAGAGTTCATATCTTGTTCCCCTTCTTCCATTTTGCTCCTGAAAATGACATTAGATGGAGCACACAAAAAATAAGCTCCTAAAATGTGTGCACATAGACCCAAATCTCCAAATCAGCAGGAGAAAACCACTCCTAGTTCTTACTATCTCTAACCAGTACATGGTACTTGACGTCTAAGTTGGTCTGTGCAGTCTTACTGGGGGTAAATATAATAGTTTTGCTGTTGCTAACATTTCTGTTGCTATTTTTCTTGTTAGATACTATGGAGTCAGTTTTGACTTACAGTGACCCTACGTACAATAGAACAAGGTACCACGCAGTCCTGACCATCCTCATAATCACGCTTACATTTGAGCCCATGGTTGCAGCCACTGTGTCGTTAGGCTCGTCTAGAGTCTTCCTTTTTGATGCCCCTCTTTTCCAGGGACGGGTCTCTCCTGATGACATGCCCAAGGATTTCTGTTATGCTCTGGAAACATTGGAAATAGCTCACAAACCATGTGTGAACGAACCCTCAAGGAAACAGACGAAAACTTCCGAGTGCAAAACAAGACTTAGGAAGGTCACTCGGTTCTAACCACACTGTGATTCTAGAAACTTAAGACGGCATCACGGTTTTATTTGGAAATGCATTTCAGAATGACGCATGAAATCATCCTTTTAAAGAGCTGTTGAGAGAATAATTCCCTAGATTGGTAGTCTCCAAAATTGTCTTGACAGTACACCCTTATTCAACATAACCTGCTTAACTCATCCCTTCGGGTGTATGTATATTTATTTATATAATACATTGTTATCATTTTTAATACTTTATATACCTTCTAAAACACACATAGAAATAGAAATTAGGTAAAGGATGATTTTTAAGAGGGGGATTGCATTCTAGAATGGTTCTCTAACACCCAGACAAATTGTCTTAGGCCCCACTGTGTGCCCCACCTTAGCAACCACTCCTCTGGGGTGGAGGAGTCGGAATGAGCACTGGCGGCCCAGTCACAGGTGGTGAGTAGCTCAAGGCATCTGGAGGGTAAAGAGTGGACCGGACATGACTGTCCCACCAAGTACTGAGAAGCTCTCATGTTTATAAACACGCTGTATAATTTAGCATCAAACACCTCTTTCCTCCCCACCTTGGGGATCAACAGGGAGTGGGTTGCTCTTTCACGGCTGCAGACGTCTCTCAGCCTGACCCTTCTACTTGTCCTTCTTGTCTCCTGCCAGGGTACCTTTGAGAGCTCATGTTAATCCTTGTGGACTTGGACAAAGAGGCCGGAAGAGGAGAGTTTCAAAGGGCGACTTATCTGCCACCCCTTTCTGAGATAACCCTTGGGAAAATTTGTCGACTAACCAAGGTAACACATATCTTTGTCCTCCAGCATCTCCCCACACCTTTCTCAGGAAGGAAATTTCTCTCTTCCAGAAGTATGTGCTGAAAGCAGCCTTTTAATTCGCTTTTTTCCTTCTCATTTTCTGTAGGTAGTATGAATAGAATTCTATTAGAAGTTTGGGATTGGGGGGGGTGTTTTTTAAATAGTGGAATCTTCTTTGGTATCATTCTTTAAGTACTTACAAACTTGTGGGCAGATTATAAAATCTGCACAAGCTTACAGACTATAAAATAGACCCCAACTTACAAGCATGCACACATTCCATCAAAGTATCCTCATAGGATAAATGAATATGGACTAGCTTATCATCTCCAAGGTCTTCTCAACCCTAACCTGGTGGTTTTATGGGTTTCACAGGAACATGAAGACAGAGTACAAATGAAAAGCTGTAGTCCTTATCGAGAGACTTGGTGGAAACACAAAGCCAAGGCGGGGGGTGGTCCCTTTCTCACTTCCTCCCCACCCTCAGCCTCCGAATGCTGCCAAGTGAACCAAATGGAAGCAGGAACCACGAGTCAGCTACGTGGCGAGATCTCGCCTTCATTCTGTCCGCATCAACACACCCTGGACAGTTTCTGCACAAGCCTACATGGATTCAGGAAATTCTGGAGGCCATAAAACAGGAATGGCCAGCTCCTGGTGTTAACCTGGCATAAATAAGCTTTTCTATCCCTCAGCTTCCTCAAGAAGAGGCCAGCCTGACAGCTAGCTCCCATCAATGAGATCGTCCATGTCGAGCGCCTACGCAAATGTCTAGCCAACAGCAAGCCTTCTCTCCACAGCCTTATTATAAAGAGTCATTTGTTTAAAAAAAAAAAAAAA
>NW_022105855.1:1792577-1794433 GCF_000313985.2 Echinops telfairi
ACTTGTGTGTGTGTGTGTGTGTGTGTGTGTTGGTGGGGCGGGGGGGGGGGGGGGGGGGGGGGGGAATGAGTGACTAATCTATGAATCAACAGGAGAGTCAGACCTGTACTGCTGACTACCATGCCCTGCTACTACCCTTCCCTTTGGATCCCCAAGGCCAACTTCCCATCACGTTGAGCCAAAGGACACATCTCTAAAACAAATAAATGTGGCGGCTCTCCTGCTCACCAACTGGGAGCTTATTTGATGGAAGAGAACAATTGAAAAGTGAGAGCCAAGGACTGGAGAAAGTTCAGGAGAGAGAGAATGGAAGAGGTTCACAGGCTCAGTGCACTTGACATACACCATCAAATAGCATGTATCGGGAGTAAGCGGGTGGGTGGTGGGTGGCGGGATATTGCTTTTCCTGGGTCACACACTGGGACAGGGGTTGGGCAGGTGTGAGACAGAGGGTCAGGCACATTCTGGGGGGAAATCAAAGCTGTTGAGTGGAAAGGGAGGAAACATAATCTGGGCCCGTGAAATAAAGATAGCAGTGGTATTCGTTTGTTTCTTCTATGTGAACTTTAAGTTTACCTCAGAGGCTGACGCCCTTCAAATACCTGTCCGTAGTTCCCATACCCACCCTTGACCTCACCCTTAGTCACTGTGGGCCAAACAGTCACAAAGAGCTCTTTCAATCTGCCACTGGGTGTCTGTCACCCCTGGCTATTCATCAAGCAGTTAGGAAGGAGTGTCCCTCGCTGCTGCCATCTAGTGGTGGACGGAAAATTTCACATGCTCGCACCTGGCTGAACACTTGTTTTGTGGGAAAGAGCTCTGGAGGTATAGTGGGTTATGCAATGGGCTGCAAGCCACAAGGCCAACAGTTCAACACCACTAGCTGCTCTGCAGGAGAACAACGAGGCTGTCTAATCTCATTAAGAGTTACAAGCTCAGTGACGGAGAGAGGCCGTTCTACCTTGTCCTGTAAGGTTGCAAGGAGTCAGCCTCGACTGGAGGGCAGGGAGTTTGGGTTGCTGTGGAGAACACCTTGCAAAGGGGGGAAGGTACTAAAAATGATGGTTCTATCATTCAATAAACACTTATTGACTAAATACACATGTATGGGCCAACAGTGTATCTGAAGAGCAAACACTTAGGAACCCAATTTGCCCTCAACCTTTCTCTACCAGCTGTGGGATGTGGGGAGGTGGCTTCTGGGTAAACACTAGGACTAGGCTCGATGGCAGTGAGTGTGTTTGCGGTTCAACCCCTCCGAGGTGCACCTCAAGGGGACAGGCCTGCAGGTCACACCGGAAAACCTTGTGGAGTAGTTCCACCCACACGGCCGGGGCTGCTCTTAGTGGAATCGGCAGCTAATGGAGACTGTCTCCCTAGGGCATGGCACTGTGGCTAGCCATGGGATGGAGGGAGAGCACAGAATGAGAAATGAGGGCCACAGCTCCCTGAGGAAGAGGAGACAAATGCTCAGATTTCCATGCTACCAATGAGAAATGCTGAGGCTGGGCTGCAGTAAGTCTCACAGGGTCCACACAGCAAGTCGCTTGGTGCACCTACAGGGGGCTTCCAAAGGCTCATTGTAACCTCAATGGTGCTGGATAAATCTCGATGCTTGGCCAATTGACCTCCCCCATAGACACATCCCGACTTTGTTCTGGGGGCAACTAGCTCTTAGATGTTCCGTGACAAAAAACTTCTTCCCTGGCTTCTTGAATGTTGATGGGGGTCTACGCCCTCTCGCGTATTATTTGTATTTTTGTCTTTAAACTCGTGTGATCTCATGCTTAGGGCCTCAATGAGACTTGGTTTTTTGTTGTTGGTTTTTTTTCATTGCTTCTTGTAACTCTTTTTTT
>NW_022105855.1:1794533-1804261 GCF_000313985.2 Echinops telfairi
ACATCAATTGTGTAAAGCGCATTTGTACATTCATTGCCCTCATCGTTCTCAAAACATTTTCTCTCCACTTAAACCCCCGGCATTAGGTCCTCATTTTTCCCCTCTCTCCCCGCTCCCCTCTCCCTCATGAGCCCTTGATAGTTTATAAATTGGTATTTTGTCATATCTTGCCGTCCGACGTCTCCCTTCACCCACTTTTCTGTTGTCCGTCCCGAGACTTGTTTTTCATTGTGTTCGGTGGGGTTTCCCAGCTGTGATGTGCAGGAGGAGTGGATGTACAATGGTCACTGATACCAGGTGTTACAGGGACTGTAAGGGGGGAGAGGAGTTCGGGAATAGCAGCCCTTGGGGCAGGGAATGCTCTGGGATGGATGTGGTGGTGATGGTACAATTCCCCCTTGATATGAACGAATGGACTGTTTGATTCTACGACATGTGGATTGTGTGCTCATATAACTATTGAAAAGGCGGGGAGAGAAAGAAAACAATCCCATAGCTCCTGACCTCTGAGTATCCCCACTCTCTGGCTCTATCACTCTCCGGAAGGCCCACCACTCCGCAAGCCTGTGCCTGCCTTCACTGTGCCCCGAGTGCTTTTCTCAGAGCAAGGGAGAGTCACGGCCATCTCTCAAAGTGGCTGAATGCCAATGTAAAATACAGGTGCTTGACCAGGGAAAAGGAACCGAGGAAACCAGACGGTATCTGTGATGGAGAAGAAGTGTTCCGTGAAAGTGATAAAGCAAACTTTCCAAATTAAAAAAAAAAAAAGTTTAGAGGGAAATGGAATGAAAAGATACAGGCATTTATGCCTGAGCTTTTTAAGGTCCCTCATGTATGGCAGGAACAGGTTAAAAAGGGGTTCCTATTGGGAAAGGCAGAGCGTGCGGCATAAGCGAAAGCGTCAAGTGCAGACAGACGTCAGGGTCCCTCCTGGGACTGCCTGCTCTCTGTCCGAGCCATGCCCCTCCGTTTCTCTCCCACTTGGCACTAACAGCATTTCCCCTAGGAGACACGGTGCTGTGCGACTTCTCAGAGGTCAAGTTTCTACAGTTATTTTTAGATGTTGTTTTAGTGCATACCTGGGACAGATGAGGCATGAAAAAGAATGTGGGTGTGGATAACCCTTGAATCTCTAGTGTCATTCCAGCTAGAGAGGTGACTCACGCCCTGGTGTATCGTCTGCCCTGAAGCTGGACTTCCCCTTAGGAACTAGCGCATTAGAATCGCTGTGTGTCCTCTCAGCTTTGTGTTCAAGTCTTGCGGGTACATTTACCATTTGGTGTGAGTTGGAGCCTTCATTCTATATAGCCAATACCGGCGTAGCCTGTATTTCCTTCATTCTGGTACCCGGGCTACAAGGAGCCTGGAGCAGAGTTTCGAACAGATAGAAGTTTGGTGATAAACAAACCTGCAGGCGGGAAGTTCCCTAGAAAGCATGCCAGGGAACAGACATCCTTCCAAAGCAAAATCTGGAGACTGAGGAGAATCATGATCTAACTCAGTCCAGACCTCTCCTGGCAACTGGAATCCTCTCCAAAAACATTTTTTTTAAACTACCATCAAGTTGATGCTCATAGTGACCCTACAGGACAGGGCAGAACTGCCCCCGTGGGTTTCAGATTGTAGCTGTGTGTGTGTGTGTGTGTAGCTGTGTGTGTGTGTGTGTGTGTGTGTGTGTGTGTGTGTGTGTGTGTGTAAGGAAGAGCTTTCTATCAAAGAGCATTTGTATATTAAGAAAACATCCCAGACTAGTCCAGATCACGTCCATAAGTCTGATATCAGCCCATATGTCCAATACTAGTCCATAAATTCCTCTTCAGACTTATGCAGCAGCACGTGCAATGAATCCCGAATGCAGGAAGATCATAGGCCGGTGGGTAGAAAGTCTTGTGGATCCAGTGGCAGAAGAAGCAGCTCAGCACTGGCACAGGTCTCCATGTGGCTTCTCCAGCTCTCTGAGTGTCTCTGGGATCATCATGACTTCAGGAGCCAGATCTACGCAGAGAGAGAGAATATATTTCCAACCAAGCCTTATTTACACTCAGGGGGTGTGCAAGCCCCCCCCTAATGATAGGTAACCACATGCGTGAGAGGAAGGGATTGTTCAGACTGTAACTCTTAACCAGAGTGGAAAGTCCCCTCTTTGTCCTGAGGAGCAGCGGGTGGGTTCAGACTTGTGGTTAGCGGCCACCATGAGACTCCTCCAGCACCAGGGCTCCTCTGAGGCCCTTAGACTGCAGGGTTCTGCAGAGGTCCCTGGAAATGGAGGCCGTGGCACAGGAAGCCTAGGCTAAGCCGGGAACCGAGTATCTGATGGAAGCCCTAGGCCCCTTTTGCAGGGACGGCTTCCTCTTCTCACTTAAACTCTGGGCAGTCTGCGGGAGGAAAGCTCAGCCAGCCAGCATGAAGTCACTTTGACTTCAACTGGATGCAGAGAGGGTGCCGTGGCCTCTGGGTCAAATGAGACATAGGAGGGCCAAGCCCCTGGGCCAGCGTTATATGCTTATTAGAAAAAGACTCCCTTTGTGGTGTCCTAAAAGTGAAATGGGCTTGTTTTCAGTTGTGTGTGTGTGTATTTTGCAGCTCTCCATTTCTTCAATCGGCCGAGGAGAACTAGGGCATTACATCAAGGTGGAAGAGAAGCAGACGCAGGGAGACTTCCCCACTCCTAGTTCTAGAGGTTTTGGTACCTTCGGTGGCAAAGCCGACTTGCTTCCTCTGTGAGAAACTTGGGTTTCCTTTCCAACTTCCTCTGTACTTCTGTCTGCCCCACTATTTCCGAAGACCTGTCTCCTTGCACTCCACTCTCTCTGTTGTCCGTTCTACTCACCACTTCTCTTCCACAACCACAGCAAACCAAAACATAATCTGTGACCCCAGGGGCCAGAGTTCATCACAGAGACACCTGGATAGGGCTTCTGCAAGCCAGACACCACAACCTTCCGGTCGCACAGGCAGCAGCTGGGACCAGTGATACCATCTCAACGCCTTGGGTTTTCATGTGTGGCTGGGTCGTTCATTTACATTCCGGCTTCCGCCGCCCCACCATGCAATCTTCCGCTCTCTGAGACTGGTTTATCATGTGGATTTGCTAACAGGCCTGCTAACACGGCATCTACATTTCTTCTACAGTGCCCACCTGCCCATCCTGGTGAAGCGTAATTACGCACATCCTTCTGAGTCGAGGAGCCTTGGGGCTGGAGTGGTTACACATTGGGCTGCTAACTGTAAGGTCAGCAGTTTGAAACCACCAGCTGCTCCTCTCAGGAAAACAAGGCTGCCTGCTCCCATAATGAATTCGCTCCAGCTGCCCAGAGAGGCCGTTCTACCCTGTCCTACAGGGCTGCTATGTCGGAACCAACTCTGTGGCAGTGAGTTTCCTTGGCTTTGCTATTTCTGAAACAAGAGTTATGCTTTGAGGCAATATTAAACTTTTGGAGAGCTTTCCCAGAAATATCCACCTATTGCAAGGTCACCAAGCCCCAAGCTAAAGACCCCTCCCTGCCTGTTTCAGCAAGTCCAGATATTATATTCTTTAGGATCCTTCCAGTCTCTTCCGCCCATCCCCTAATCACACCCCCAGTGCAGCTTCCATCTTAGTCCTACACCGAGTGGAAACCGCCACCATGTCGCCTTTGACCTGCTGCCTCAGTCACTCCCAAAAGCCATCAGAGGGCCTGGTTGGAAGGTGTGCTGCGGCCATCAGCCTCAGCGCAGAGCTCAGCTCTGAACCAGCAGCCACAGGAACAAACGTCTTCTCCCGCCTGTTTCTCACATCCTTTTTCTGATCGCCTTCTGGCTCCGCTAGCTGTCTCCCACACAGAAGCACCCTAAACAGCAGCCAAGTCCTGAGAGCCCATTAGCTCCCAAAGCCTGCCTTACCTGGGCAGCTGCTGAGGGAGGGGGGAGGTGAACATCTGCAGCCTGCCAACTGTGGACTCCAACCGAGAACCTCGCTGACATCTACTTTCACTTCATGTGTCAAAAGGGAGCTCCTGCCCCCAATGATGCCCACTCAGAAAACCCCCCTAATTCTTCAGAATCTGTCCACCTTGGTTCTGCTGATCCGGAGCCACGTCTAGGAAAACGATCTTCAACCGATGTTATCAGGCATCCTCTGTCTGGGAAGAGAGGGGCCGCCCTGTGGCCTGTGGCTGCTGACCACAAGGTCGGCACTTTGAAACCCCGCTGCTCCGCGGGGAGAAAGGTGAGGCTTTCTACGCCCTTCAGGAGTTCCAGTCTCAGAAATCCACGGGACTGTCCTACCTGCCCTACAGGGTGGTCCTTGGGAGTTGGAATGGACTCCAAGAATGTGTAACAACTGTTCATGACAGCATGTTCCAAGCTGCTCAATTTCCATCCAGCCCTCCGTCCCTTGCAGTCCCCACAATGCCAGCGAGCACTGGCTCTACCCGTCCTGGATCGTCACCCACCAGGGAGGGTGGGAAAAGCAAAGGGACCTCAATGACAAGCAGATGAGACTGGGTCTTGGAATTACCCTTTTTCTGATGCGTCCTGATTTCACCCTAGTCACCTGAGGATTGAAGAACCTTCGTAAAAGAACCTAACCACTCGCTGAACCAATGGGAAGTGAGGGTGAACTTACTTTTCAATTCGGAAATAAAGACTTGCAATTTTACTGATGGACTTTACCCCACTCCCACGGAAAACAACATCTTTAAATAGGACTTTGTTGATTTCTTTAGTCATGTCTTTCCTTTAAATGAAGGACAACCATTGGATTTTTTATGTAACTGCCACAATCAGCTTCTTACCTACTAACAAGACTTTACTTAAATCTACACAGCCCTTTAAAACTAAGGTCCTTGTAGGGCCAGCCCCACCACGAGACACAACATCCCTCACTAAACCATAGCGCTGCGCGGGACAGCACTGGAGACACAGTGCGGGAATAGCGCACAATCTCACTCCATCACACTGGGGTGAAACACTAAGGGCATGCAACAGAGCAGCAAGGGGAGCAGTGATGAAATGCCTGGGCAGTACCGGAAATAGACGTTGGAGACAGAGTGTGGCATCCCATCAGTCGACTGGGAAACATTCATAAAGGCCAACAAATAGCCTTGAACTATTTATAGGCTCTTCCATTTTTGTCAGTGTTTTTTGGTTGTTTTTGTTTTACTGTTTTGTTGGTCTTGACTTCCTTTGTGTTATTTGGCTTTGCCTGGTTTTTGCACTTATTAATGTCTACCTAGATAGGCAGGATAAATAATCCGGAGATGAAAAGAACAGGGACCACTTATTCTGGAGGGATACAGCAGGAGAGGTGGGAGAAAAGTGGGGTAGTGGGCACCAACCCAGGGACAAGGGAACAAGTGAACTAAAATCGATGGAGAGAAGGGTGTAGGATGCCTAGTGGGGCTTAATCAAGGGCAATGTAGCAGGAAGGAATTACTATACCCGAATAGAGGCCAAACATGATGGTGGGACAAGAGGAAAGTGAAAGGAAATAGATGAAACAACCAGGAGGCAAAGAACATTTATAGGTCTACACACAGGCATGTACGTATGTGAATACATATATAATGAGAGGGAAATACAACTATGTACTCATATCTATATGTAAGAAGTAAAGTTGCTGATGGACATTGGGCCTCAACTTGAGTATTCCCGCAACACAATACTTTCTAACAATCCAGCATTCTGTGATGCTCACCTTCCCCACACGATCACTGAAGACAAAAGGTGTGCATAAGCAAATGTGAAGTAAGCTGAAAGTGCCCGGCTATCAAAAGATATAGCATCTGGGGTCTTAAAGGCCTGAAGATAAACAAACGGCCATCAAGCTGATAAGCAACAAAGCCCACATGGAAGCACACTAGCCTGTGTGATGATGAGGTGTCGATGGAATCAGGTGTCAGGCATCAAGGAACAAAAAATCCTATCAATGTGAATGGGGGTGGGAAGCATGGAGTGGAGACCCAATGCCCATCTGTAGACAATAGGACATCCCCTCACAGAGGGTCACAGGGAACAGATGAGCCAGCCAGGGTGCAGTACAGCACTGATGGAACACACAACTTTCCTCTAGCTCTCTGGTGCTTCCTTTCCCCCTTTTATCATGACCTCAATTCTACCTTCCAAATCGGATTAGACCAGAACATGTACACTGCTACAGATAAGAGCTCGAAACACAGGGAATCCAGCATAGATCAACCCCTCAGGGCCAACAATGAGAGTAGAGATACCAGGAGGATTAGGGGAAGGTGGGGGGAGGAAGGGGAAATCGATCACAAGGATCAACCTATACCCCCGGCCCAGGGGGATGAACAAATGAAAAGTGGGTGAGGGGCAATGGAGGACAATGTAAGATATGAAAATAATAATCTATAACTTTTCAAGGGTTCGTGAGGGAGGTGGGCGGGTGGGGGAAGGAGGGAGATAAAATAGGGAGCTGATATCAGGGGCACAAGTGAAGAGAATGCTTTGAAATGATGATGGCAGCATATGTGCTTGACACACTGGAGGTACGTATGGACTGTGATGAGATGTAAGCGCCCCCAATAAAAGTATTTTTTTTTAAAAAGAGAGAGGGGTACACGGGTGTGAGTAAAAGTAATGGAGAAGAGTCTGCAGCCTCTACCCATGTAAAATGCCCTTTAAGATGTAACTACTAAAAAAAGATGTAACTGTTGACACAATGTATGTCTATATTGTGATTAGAGCTGTATGAGCCCCCAATAAAATGATTTTTTTTTTTTTTCCTTTAAGAAGCCGATACCTTTATTTCCCCCCTTCAGCAGCATGGGAGCAGTGGCTGGCAGTGGCCTCCACTAGCAGCAGTCTGCCCTGTTGAGAAGCCGGATCTCAGTGGCACCAGTCTGGTGTTTTCTCAGCCAGCAAGTGGAGAATGTGATGGCCAAGCCCAAGTTGTGGTCAGCACTGGGCAAGTGGGCTAGCTGCCTGACCCCAGTCTGGGCCTGGAGCTTCTGTTTGCCTGAGTAAAGGGGTGCCGGTCCCAGGATCTCCCCCGCCCTGGGCCTTGCTGTGGCCCCAGTGGCCAGCAGGCTGCCTTGAGTGGGCGGGCCTGCATGGGCTCCAACAACAGGTCCACTGGTGGCTCTTGTTGCTCAAAGCTTCCAAGAAAAGCTGCCCTTGGAGTTCCTTGCGACCACGCAGGGAGCTGAACGAGTGTCACAGTCCCAGCTGACATTCCCGCTCACACAGCCATCACAGAGGCTGAGGGAGTGGCCACGCAGGGAGGGGGGTCCCAGCTCATTCCGTTCCCGTGGGGCAGGTGACTGGAAGGCAGCAGCACCCGGGTGAGCCAGTGCCTCCCCGTGTCCACGCCCAGGAATACCTTCCAGTTGTCCACACAGCCGTCGTTATATGGATTCTTAAATGCTCTGCCCTTGGCCTGAAGCCGCCGTCGCTCCTTCTTGTTGATGTGCCGCTCGATGCTCGTCTCCCCTCGGCTGATGAGAACAGCGTGCCAGGCAGTCAGGGCACCCAGGGCGAGTGCCACAGAACTGCACAGGAACCAGAGGTAGATAAGACTCTTGTGAGTTATCCTTTCTCGAAAGGAGAAGGTAGGTGGTGGGGTCTGGTGGTAAGTCTCGATGGCAGCATAAGCCTCCCGGAAGAGGCCCCAGCTCCCGTAGCTGCAGTAGACACAGCCCAGCGTCATGAAGAAGCAGAAGGAGAAGAAGTACCGGTGGTTATAGTGGCCCACACAGTTGTTGAGCCAGGGGCAGTGGTGGTCCATCTTCAGCACACACCTGTTACAGATGCTGCAGTGGTGCGTCCGCCCGGCTTGGGGTAAATGCACTTCTTACAGATGGAGACCGCGGCAATGTTGTTCCTGCCCTGGGGTGGGTATCCGGGTGGTGTGGTGATGGCCTGGTAGTAATGGAAGACGATGAGGATCAGATTCCAGTAGCTGTAGAAGTGCCAGCAGAGCTGTGGCACCGAGTAGGTTTGCAGGATGAGGGGCAAGACGCACAGGTAGGCGATGGCCACAATGGAGCTGGTCAGCACGACCACCAGCACCACAAACACCACCCCGAACCAGCGGATCACGTTGTCCACCAGCCAGTAGACCTGCTCAAAGGCAGCTTCGACGGCCGTGTCGCTGCCCCCAAAGGAGTTGTACATTAGGGAGCGCAGGCAGACCTTGCCATAGCGCCAGCGCTGGACCAGGCCCCGAAGCAGGGGCGGGCAGCGACTCCGGTAGCCCAGGAGCATAAGCAGGCGCAGGCAGAGGCGGGCGGGGCCGAGCAGCAGGCCCCGCTGGCTGCGCATGTCTCCTTTTTCCTCAGGCCCAAGAGCAGCTGAAGGCAACCAGATAGCCAGGAAGCATGGCCTTCAGGGAGAGAGGAGAAGACCCACACTCTGCACGGGGATGAAGGGACGGCCCATCCCTAGCACCTCCTGCCGCCTCTCTCTTTAGCTAAATTCAGCCCCGCAGCCTCCGCCGCCGGTTACTGCCAGCCCCTCCAGCTCAGCGCCCCAGACGAGCCCGGATCAACCCGACACAGCGTGGCCCGCAGCCCGCAGCACCAGCCAGGGGACCCGGACCCACAGCCAGCCCATCCTGAACCGCCGGCGCAGGCGCAAAGCCCAATAAAATGATTTTTTAAAAACAAATAAAAAAATAAAACTAAGGTCCTCAAGAAGTTCGAGTCTTTTTAAAAATATGTAACTTTATTCTTTCACATCAGCGCTAACAGAGCACAAGCTGAGAAGACTTAAATATCACCATTTTATAGCTAAAGCCAAGGCATATTCAGAATAGATACAGCGGACCCTCCTCTTTTTAACTACAGCTCATCTGCTGCATCAGCAGTCCTTGGCTTGCGGAAGAAAATGGTAACGGGTAGGAAGTGGTAAGAGGGGCACATCTCAGGAGCCGAGAGCCGAGGGTGAAGAACACCCACAGTCAGACCTCGGCACGGCAGGCCTCTGCAGTCACCTGACTCCCGCCGATAGCGGGGCGAGCAGCGGGTTCGCTGAGCAGGGGAGAGGCTGCTGGAGCGCCCGGTCCTTTCTTCAGTGCCCGTCTAGAGCACACCGCAGCCCTGAGTCGCCCCACAGTGGCTAACGGCCTCTCCGTTTCTTCATTTTCCCTCCAGCCACTTTGTTCCTGACTCCAATGGCGCCCTCCGTGTCGTCGTTGTCCCCAGCATCCTCTCGTGAGCGTTTCTTCTTTTCTCCGTGCTCCCGGAGCTCCTAGAGGAAAACAGAGGGGGTGGGATAGAAAGCAGGTCCCTCGGTTCTGGACCTGGGCCCTTGAAGGTTTGGGACTTGAGACAGAATCTGGCCAGCATTTCCCTGCTTCTCTGGAAGTTGACAGTGTCGACATTCTTGAGGAAGAGTGTGCCGTGCCGTTTGACCTGCCAACTTGGATTTCTCAGGCACCGGATAGACTTGAACAAGGATAGGAGCCAAGACGAAATCCGAGCCTCGTCAGCCTCTGCATCTGTGAGTTGCGTTAGAGTGACGTGAAAACTACCTGAATGGCTGTGAGGAGCTAATGGGGGAGGGACGCAGATTCTGGTGCACGGTGATGGGAGAACACATCGGCCTCTCCATAGGACACCGGACCGATGGGTGGACAGAGGGAAAGGGTCTTGTCCTGGTGTCACTGTTTCATATGCTACTTCTTTTTTTTTTTTTTTTTAATCAATTTATTGGGGCTCATACAATTCATCACAATACATAGATCAATTGTGTAAAGCACATCTATACATTTGTTACCCTCATTATTC
>NW_022105855.1:1804598-1814103 GCF_000313985.2 Echinops telfairi
GGCAAAATTGGGGTCCTGGTAGTTGGGGGGAGGCTACTTCTTATAATGGCGAAATGACATGTTCTTTTTGGAAAACCACTGTGTGTTCCTTTCATCTTCTTTGGGTGGTCCCTCCATTTTTCATCTATTACTTGTGTGCTAGCTTGTTTTAGGGTGGCTTGTGAGGACCGGGCAGGACAGTGTTTTCTTCTTCGTACGGTCTAGGATTGCTATGGATCTGGAATGACACAAACGCTCCTAACAAAACCAGCATCTTTCAAAATTGTGAACCATAGATTTTTAATTGTGCAATTTAAAAAAAAAGAAAGAAAGAAAACAAACTACTCTCACAGAAAGGATCGCATTCTAGTCTCTCCTCTAGATCACACACTGAGTGAACGCCCTAACTCCCGCCCTAACTCCCACCGGAACAGGAAAAACCAGCTCCTAGTAAACAAGGATGTTAACCTACCACCCACTAAAGACAAGAAAATCAAAGCAATAAGCAAGCACCTGCACCTGAGCTGGTGCAAAGAGCTGAAGGGAACGGTCATCCCCAGCGTGAGTAAGGTGTGGGGAAATTCACAGAGTGGCACTGACAGTATAAATTACTACAACTTCTGGGGAGAGGAGAGGAAGAGTTTCATTTCCCATTTTGTATAAATTCCGATTTTAACTGCACACTCCTGGTGGTGATGTGGGCCAAGTATTGGTCCACTAACAGTTCAAACTCACCAGCTGCTCAAACCCACCAGGACCGGGATGGAAAAGAGGTGAGTTATCTGTTTCCATAAGTATGTACATTATCAGAAACCCTAGTCTATGCCCTACAACATTTCTAAGAGTCACCATCTGCTTGATGGCAGTGGGTTTGGTTTTTGGTTGTCGTACACTCTTTGCCCCAAGGAGTCCTTGTAACACAAATGGTTAAGTGCTCAGACACTAACTGAAGGGTTGGCAGTTCAAACCCACCCAAGATTCTATGTGTGAAAAACCAGGCAACCTGATTCAGTAAAGACTGTCGGTGCTGAGGTTGCTGCTGCTGCTGCTGCTGCTGCTGCTGTTCTTGGTTGGTCCTATTGCGTCTAATTTAACTCACAGTCAAGAAAACCCCATGGGAAGTCCTACTTTGCCAGATGAGGCTGCTGTGAGTTGGAATCAACATGATGGCCGCCAACAACCACAATTTACTTCGTGGCCCAATGATTCTACTTCTAGAAACTTAATCTAGTTAGTATGCAAACCTATACATCCTAGGCTGCTCAACACAGACCTGGTTAAAATAACAAGTACAAAGACTATGAAAATTCATCGATGTAAGTCATGCTACGAAGTCTAAAGAAATATTTTGCATCCATTAAGAAATGATTCCCTTGATCTTAAAGGCTCGAAGATAAACAAGCGGCCATCTAGTTGAGAAGCAACAAAGCCCACATGGAAGAAGCACATCAACCTGTGTGATCACAAGTTGTCGATAGGATCAGGTGTCAGGCATCAAAGACCCAGAACAAAAAATCATATCATTGTGAATGATGGGGAGTGCACAGTGGAGACCCAAAGCCCAGCTATAGGCAATTGGGTACAGAAGGGTCATGGGGAGGAGATGAGCCAGTGAGGCTGCAGTATAGCATTGACTAAAAATACAACTTTCCTCTAGTTCTTTAATGCTTCCTCACTCCCCACCCCTCCACCCCCAACTATCATGATCCCAATTCTACCTTACAAATCTGGCTAGCCCAGAGCATGTACACAGACAAGATCTGGAAATACAGGGAATCCAGGATAGATTTGATCTGGAAATACAGGGAACCCAGGACAGATAAACCTCTCAGGACCAATATCGACAGAAGCCATACCAGGAAGGGAAGGGGAAGGTGGGGAGAGATAGGGGGAACCAAACACAATGATCTACCCCCTCCCAGGGGGATGTACAACAGAAAAGTGGGTGAAGGGAGGCATCGGTCAGTGTAAGACATGAAAAAATAATAATATATAAATTATCAAGGGTTCATGAGGGAGGGAGAGAGAGGAGGGAGGAGGGAAAATGAGAAGCTGATACCAAGGGCTCAAGTAGAAAGCAATGTTTTGAGAATGATGATGGCAACAAATGTACAAATGTGCTAGACACAATGGATGTATGTATGGATTGTGATAAGAGTTGTACGAGCCCCCAATAAAATGGTTTAAAAAAGAAAAAAAAGGGGAAAAAAAAGAAATGACCCCGTAATATTTGTTGAAATAGTTTTTATTTGTTGAATCAGAAAAAATGTCTATTATATAATTAGATATAATCTAATTACAGTTAAGGAAAAAAAGGAGAGGGGCAGATGTTATGAATGGTTCTCTCTGAGGGGTGGTTTATATGTTATTTTATTTATTAACCTAATCCTTTCTATACGTTCTAAAATTTCCCCCAATACACATGTTCTTATAAAGAAAATACTAAGGAATCCCACGTGGGTAGAAAAGCAAAATAATTTGCTCCTCACAAAAAATAATTTGCTTTTCTCGTTATGGGCAAAAGCTTCTCCGCTTCAAAGACTAAACTGCAGGTAGCAGACGGCAAGCACTTCTAGGATCTCCCTTCCGAATCTGCTCCCCCTGCTACGCCAGTAGTGCCAGCAATACTAACGAGATATAGTTTATATTCACTGCTCATAGTCCTTAATGTACTCAAGGCCAGCATTAGCACTCTCAATTTACGAGTAAGCAATTGCCCACAAACTCATACAGGTCACAGGTAGACGATGGTATGGCCACAAGCCTATTGGTTTTCTTTCTTACTGTGCATGATACATGAACAGGAGCTAAGAAGGTCACAGTAAGTCCAAATCCTGACCCAACCATGCACTTGCAGAATCTAAAATAAATCACCTACCAACTCTATGCCTCAGTTTCCTCACCTTACATTCAAAAGAAGACAATACCCAGGTGCTGCTTATTATCACAATCAGCATATAACACCGTGCCTGGCACGTGGAAAGCACTTGTAAAGAAGTTAGTAAAAAAGCAAGGAACTTGCATACCATTCGGGCAAATCTTTGGGCTTCCGTCACACGTTCTGTCAGCATCATAACCTCTTCATCCTGTGTGGGAAAGACAGGCAGCTTCTTCCCAATTAAGTGTTCTATGCGCTGGAAGAGTTCTACATCATACCTGAGGAAGGAAAACGGGTGAGGCTTAGTAGACGGACAGTGCTAAGGCCTGTCCTTTCCCACACTGTGGTGTTGCACGCTCCAAGGCCTTGTGAGTCATGGTGGAATAATAATGAGTCTCTTCTTAATATGGGTTATATGCAACCTTCTGCAGATGGCCCAGTAAAAGATCGCTTAACAGGAAAACCTGGAGTATATCATATTTTTTTCTTTAAAAACCTACAAACATTCTGAGACTTTTTGGAATGAGGGAGCGGTAACTGCTAACCCCAGCAGGTGAAAGAAGTAGTTATCACACGTTGTGCTTCTACACACTCTGGGAGGCTGGGCACTGGGCTGTTAACCACAACGCCAGCAATTCAAAATCACCAGCCGCTCCGAGGGATCACGAGCGACGGTTTCAAGCCCCCAGGGGCAGTGCTATCCTGTCTTACAGGGTCCCTAGGAGTTTGGCTTTATTCTAGACTTTTAACATAGATCATCTCCAAACTTTACCAAAAGTCTGCCGGGTAGATGCTATTATTTCTATCTCACAGATGATGAAACCGGGATCGGGAGGCTAAGGTGAACAGTAAAGTAAATGTGAGAACAGGGTCCGAGTGAGCCCGACCCCCGTTCTGCCCTGGTCTCTGGCGCGCTTTGTGGGGTGTGGATTCACTCACTGTGTGACAAAAGTAATGGACTTTCCCGACCGCCCTGCCCGGGCCGTTCTTCCCACGCGATGGATGTAATCCTACAACAAAAACCGAACGGAGGTTTGATTTAGACAGGAGACACGTAAAAAGCTACGTCTCCGAAACAAAACGGAGCCATGCTGGAACGGGGGAAACGAGCAGGCAATTAGTGGGGATTCATTCATTTCAGTGTTCTGTGGCTCCTCACAGCACCACATAGACCCAATGTTCACCTCTCCTTTATGCAAAGGCCAAACTCTAAAGCACAGCCCAGGGCTAAGCAGCATCCTGGGCAGAGAAAGGGAGCGGTGGAGCAGCAGCAGAGCTGGGTTACAGCTCTGGTGCGACCACCTGCCAACTGCAGGATCATCTGCAGGTGCATGGCTTCTTGGAACCATGGCGCCTCCCTAAAAAGGAAGGATGGAGACACACACCAAGAAAACTGCATGACAATGGCTCCTGTCGACAGAAGTTAAAGCCCAGACACATCAGTTGTCCTCAACCAGTTGCTACTTGGTGGACAGAGGCCAGGGATGCTACGAAGCACGCTGGCACACACAGGACAGCTCCTACAGCAAACAAATATGTGGCCCCAAAGGTCAACGACAGTAGTGAGGCTGAGACACACCATGACCAGTCACTTCTGATGAAACGAGGTCAGCCAGATCGGCCTCCCCCGACCCCTTCTACTACAAACAGGCAAGAACCCCTCTTGGCAACCTTTATGCACGTTAGTTATAGTTGGATTAACACCGCATCGGCCAGATGAGGAGGATGGGTCAATTAAAAGCTGTTACACTTTAATATTTTTAATTAATCAAAAACAAAACAAATCCTCTCCTCTAACTAAGGAAAGACAGAAAACAATATTACATTTTGGGCCTAGAAAGGAACCATGGCCTAATGGGTTACATGTTGGGCTGCTAAGTGAAAGGCTGGCAGTTCAAATCCACCAGTTGCTCCTCGGGAGAAAGCAGAGGCTTTCTATTTCCGTAAAGATGTACAACTTTAGAAACCCCAGGAAGCAGTTCTGCTCTGTCCTGTAGGGTCGCCAGGAGTCAGAAACGACTTGACGTCAAGTTGGAAGCAGGACTCACCTTGGAATGGGTGGGAATGTCAAAGTTGACTACAACATCCACATGAGGAATATCTAAGCCTCGGCTGGCGACATCAGTGGCTAGAAGAATGGACCGAGCTTTCGCCTTGAATTTGTTCAGGGATCCTAGGCGCTTGGTCTGAGAGGACGGAAAAAAAAAAGAAGAAAAGATTAAACGAGAAGAATTTTAATCTTGGAACACTAGGGAATCTTGAACTCCAAGCCTATCTATATGGAAGAGACGACTCAACTATACAAGAACCAAGAGATGGAAACTGCTCGCGGATGTCTTTCTTCCCCAGCGAGTCTAGGCTGGGGCTTCGTGGCCCAAAGCAGAAACCGGGAAAGAGCAAACAAAACCAAAAAACTTAAGACTAGAAAATAGTAGCATGAACTAGAGATGGTTCAACAGGCTAGAAAGTAAATGGAAATATCTTATGAAAGACCAGGGAATCCCCATCAAGCTAGGGCTGAAGAAATCAACTCAACAGCCCCCACGACACACCACTACCAATGGAGTATTTCGGAATCTGAGACTCCTGAGAGGAGGAAGCACGCATCATTCACACAGAGCAACACTCCAACACCCCCCAAAAGTAGAGCAGACAACAGGCGTTACTCTTCCTGTGCGTCTCCTGCGAGGTTTCTTTTTCTCAGCCACCAGGTCACAACTAACAAAGCCGAGGAATCCTTACCTGGCTCATCTGTCCGTGGAGAGGGATGGCAGTGAAACCAAGATTCCGGAGGAGCAGAGCGGTTCTCTGGGTATTGTTGCAGGTGCTGCAGAATATCATGAAGGAGTTCCCAGCCAACTCGTTTAGGATATACACCAGGTAGGTATCCTATGTCACAAACCCAAAACAATACATGTTCATTGAATCAGGGGGGGAAAGAGGGTGGAGGCCTAGACATAGAAACTGCAGAAAAGACTAAGCCTATCGCTGATTCCCAATTATTCTGGCCAGGTCTGCCTTTCTCAACCAGCATTATCTTCTCTGTGAACCACAGACAGCCTGCTGTCGAGCTCAAGGTGTATAGTCAGCCATCAGGAAACACTTTAGGTCACACACAAAAACTAGTCTAAATGAGGAAGCTACAGACCATATGATAAATGATGAAAAACTGCCTCAAGGATGCGGTTGGGGCGTCACGTGCTGACGTCATTGCTATGGTTTAATATACTGTGAGTTCCCAGGAAGCTCGGCTCATGGTGAGCATATGCACACCATGCACCCTGAAGCCGAAACAAAAGCAACCAAGTCTGAACCACAGCTCGTAGCTAGATAAGGGCTGACCCCTGCCTGTTGGATGCCTTGGTGAGGAAGGGGTGAGAAAGGCGGGAGCAGTCACAGCAAATACTTCACCTTGAACTTGGAGGGAATAAAAAGGTAATATTGCTGTAATTTCTCAACAGTCTGGTATTTAGAGGAAACGGCACATTTCACGGGATTCTTCAAAGCTGCTCGCTGAAGTTTTTGCACCTGAAGAAAGAAAACCTAGAATAGTACACTAATTCCTCAATGCTGTTTTTATTTATCATGCTGTTATCTTCATTTGTTGTTGTTATTTATCAGTTCTTATAGAGGAGAGCACAGGAATCCCAGGAAAGGTCACCTTCTTGGTCATGGTTGCAGAGAAGAGGAACGTTTTCCGGTCTCGGGGGATCACTTTGAGGATCTTATCAACCTAAATTACAGGGAGGAAAGAACACACATTTAGATTAGACACCTGCAGTCCTCTAGATAGAGAGAGACTATCAACCTATACACATCCCTCTGGCATCACTTGGGTATATTCGAAAATTCAATTCAGTTGCGCTATAATTTACTTAATATTTACCATTTGTTATTATCCCAAATTGTTCTAAAACACACACAAAATGCCATTCCAAGAAAATAACCTTCTGAATGAGCAGATTACAGGTAATCTTAAAAGAAGGGGGAAATTAGTTGCTCTCTACCAAATGATACTGAAGTGATCACGACTGGGTCACCGAAGAAGACAGACATTTGGGTGCATGGGGATATATACCGCACGAGGAAAGGGAAAGCTGGCTTTGGTATTTCTCGTCTCTAAAGTGTTGAAGTTTTGTCAGATCATTTTCTTTAGAGGCACTGGCACCATGAAGGGCCACAGGGATGTTTAAACTAACTGCTCCCGGAGCAGTGAGAACCTCTAGGAGGTTCGTTGTAAGGAGCCAAAGGTTGGAAGGAGGCCCCTGGGGTGCTCTAAGAAGAGGAAAGAGACCGAGAACTTACCTCTGTCTCAAAATCCATATTCAATATTCTGTCGGCTTCATCCATGACCAAGTATTTCAGAGCTCTTAAGTTGAAACCTTTTGTATTTTCCAAGTGGTCAATCAGTCGACCAGGTGTTGCTACAAGAGGGAAACAGCAATGTTTAAGAAAAAGGCAAAAAGAAATAAAGTCATTGACTCCACGAATTGTTTTAAATTAATCAGTTATCAAAAGCTGCTCCTCAGAGTCTGTCCATACAAGTAAGTTATACGCAATATTGATAGGCGTTCTCCAAGCATCATTGCCAATGTTTTGCTTTCATCAATTACTCACCTATCACCACATGCGGTTTCTTCGCCAGGGCCAGAGATTGGGACATTGAATCAATTCCACCTACAATCACGGCTGTGGAAATGTAAACAAAAAAGAGATCCTTCATTTGCCCCACTTGCTCATTAACGGTCTTAAGCCAATGCTACATTATCGCTTGAAATTTCCCTCTTCTCTAAGAATTAAACGATCCTCAAAGCTGAAACAGCAAGTCAGCTCTGTAGGTCCAAGAACTTAACCCGAGTAAGAAAGCTCCACCCATTCTCTCGGGCTCCTTTCCTCCCACACACTTACCGGTTTGTACCCCAATGGAGGAGCCCAGAGCCTCAAACTGCTCTGAGATCTGAAAGGCCAACTCCCGCGTCGGGGTGAGAACCAGGGCAAACAGACGCTGGGGCGTCTCCAGTAGAGCATTCAGAATGGGCAGAGCAAAGGCCCCCGTTTTCCCAGAGCCCGTTTCTGCCAGCCCAATGATATCCCGACCTGGAAGAAAAAGAAGATACCTTCTACCAAGGAAGCTCCAGTTCCTATAATGACACAGTGTAGTCTCATGGTAGACAGTGCACGAGCATTTGATGAATTAGGGGGTTAGAAAGCACAAGAACTTACGCTACTTGACTCATGCAGCAGTGAACACTATCCACTGCCCACAGCTGAAATGATCAATGATACCCCACAAAGCAACACTCCCTTTGTGCGGCTGATTACTTTTCTTAACCATCTCCTTTTTTCTTCTCAAAACCCCTAAGCCTTTTCAATATTAGCGTCGGTGTGAAATCCACTAGCATGCCTAGGCCCCACGACAGACAGTACTTTTTGTCATCTGCCACATTGCCAACACTTAACACAGGTCCTCTGTGTATTCTTTCCATCTTCTCTGGATGCGTCCTGCAGCAGCCACTATTTTGTCCAGTTTTTTCGGAGACTTGACTTCGGTGTAGGCTATGCTGAGCGTGTTCTTCCTGGGTGGGTTTCTAACTCCAGGTCTTTGCCCATTTCGTTATGAGAGGGAGTCGGTCTTCTAGAGCTGCTCTCTGAAAGGCTCGCTTCAGCACCTCGCCCTCAGCAACTCTCCCACGTGCCCCAGCAACTCTACGAGGACGAGGAAGTCTCAGATCTCCCGACAGCCACGCCGCTCGCCTCTTCCTTTCCTGTCTTTTCTTCACGAGTGTTCCTGATGTCCCCCACAGCTCCACAGGTCTTCGCTCATTAGTGTTCAATGTGCCAAATCTGTTCTTGAGATGTTCTCGAAACGCAGGTTGGATATATTCAGTTCATGCTTTGGCTCTCGGAAATGATTTCACTTCTCTTCAGCCTGAACTTACATGAGAAATTCCTGGTCTGTTTCACAGTTGGCCCCGGGACTAGTTTCAGCGGCTGGTATTGAGCAGCGGCTGGTATTGAGCTTCTCGTTATCTCTTCCCACAGATGTAGTCAATCGGATTTCTGTGTAGGCCGACTGGAGAATCCACCTATGTAGTTGCCTTGTATCGGTGGAAAAGGTATTGGCAATGAAGAAGTCGTTGATCTTGCGAAATTCTATCATGTGACCTCCAGCTTCATTTCTATCACCAAGGTCCTTTTTTTAGAAATCATTTTCTTCACTTTTTTAAAATCATTTTATTGGAGGCTTGTACAACTCTTATCACAATCCATACATCCATCGTGTCAAGAATTTGTGGCCATCATCAATCTCAAAACATTTTCATTCTACTTGAGCCCTTGGTATCAGCTCATTTTTCCCCTCCCAGCCTCACAGACCCTTGATAATTTATAAATTATTATAATTTTCTCATGTCTTATACTGTCCGACATCTCCCCTCACCCACTTTTTTGTTGTCCGTAGATCCTTGTGATTGGTTCCCCCTTTCTATCCCACCTTCCCCTTACCCTCCTGTAATGGCTACTCTCATTATTGGTCCTGAAGGGTTCATCTGTCCTGGATTCCCTATGTTTCCAGTTCTTATCTGTACCAGTGTACATCCTCTGGTCTAGCCAGATTTGTAAGGTGGAGTTGGGGTCATGATAACGGGG
>NW_022105855.1:1815366-1817700 GCF_000313985.2 Echinops telfairi
TCAATATTCAACCATGTCAGTAGGTAGCAAATGAGCAAGAACTTATGGTACTGAAGGAAGAAGTCCAAGCTGCACTGAAGCATTAGCCAAAAACGAGCTGGCATAAACTGATGGAATACCAATTAAAATGTATCAACAAGCTGATGAAGCACTGGAAGCATTCATTCGTCTATGCCAGGAAATTTGGAAGAGCGTATCATTGATATCACATGCAAGTAAAATTTTGATGAGGATCATCCAGCAACAGTTGCAGCAGTACACTGAGAGGGCTGCCAAAGGTTCAGGCCAGACTCAAAAGAGGATGTGGAACAAGGGATATCATTGCTGATGTCAGACGACTTTTGGCTGAAAGCAGAGAGTATCAGAAAGATATTTATTTGTGTTTCATTGACTTTGCAAAGGCATTCAATTGTGTGAATCTTAACAAACTATGGATAATTTTGAGAAGAATGGGATTTCCAGAACACATCATTGTGCTCCTGCACAACTTGTACATGGAGCTGTGCAAAGAGAGTAAAAATCAGGAAAGGTGTGCATCACTGGTGAATTCTCTCCCCATACTTATTTAATCTCACTGCTGAACAAATAACCAGAGAAGCTGGATTATAGATGAACAACACAGCATCAGGATTGGAGGAAGGCTCATTAACTTGTGCTATACAGATGACACAACCTTGCTTGCTTGCTGTGAGAAGGACCTGAAGCATGTACTGATGAAGATCAAGGACCGCAGCCTTCGACTCTGCAGAGAAGACCAAAATGCTCACAAGCAGACCAATAGAAAACATCATGATAAACGGAGAAAATAATTAAACTGGTCAAGGATTTCATCCTGCTTGGAGCCACAATCTGTGCTCGTGGAAGTAGCAGTCCAAAGACATCACACAACTCGTTGCATCAGGGTAAATCTGCTGCACAAGATAACTTTACAGTGTTGAAGACTAAGGTGTGCCATGGTCCCCAGCCCTAAGAATGTAGTTTAGGTGTGTTCTAAGCAACGCATAGTGCTATTCTCGGTCTACAGCTAGTCCAATCTTAACCCCAGATGCATGGGGGACAAATTCCAAGAAAAGGAAAGGATTGTGGTGAGGAAAGGTCTTGAATTCTTTAAAACGATACATATTTGTGATCTTCTAAAACCTTTTATGGTCAAAGGAATGAAGAACCCCAAGACTAGCACTCTCCTCTTACACTGATGCTATGAGCGTTACACCCACTTCTCTGTGGGTTTTAGTGAGTTTCAGTCAACCACCACCCACCATCATCTTATAAAGTCAATGTTTTGAGAAACTGAAATTGGGCCTTTACTTCTACTCTCAAAAGTCCCTCCTGTTATTTCCAGTCCCACTGGTTCTTAACCAGCATTTCAGCCATTCTCCTACAAAGGTGATGAGCTTCGTGGTTAAGACCTCTCAACTCTTCTAGACAGTAATATAAGTGAGCTTCAAATACTTCATGGAAAAACCCCCTTGTCTTTTAGTTCCATTTTTCTTTTTTTTTTTTTAATCGTTTTATTAGGGGCTCATACAACTCTTATCACCATCCATACATACATCAATTGTGTAAAGCACATTTGTACATTCATTGCCCTCATCATTCTCAAAACATTTGCTCTCCCCTTAAGCCCTGGCATCATTTCTCAATGAACTTTCTGGAGCACCCTCATATATACTCGAGGCACCTTTATGTAATCACAGTAAATCTACACTTACTGATTCATAATTTCTAGCAAGTTCTTTGTTTACGGTCAGTACGCCTTAATTCTGTGCTTCCTTAAAGCTGGCATCCATGATGGACACTACATCCCTTCTGCCAGAAAGACAGGAAGTGAGCTCTGTGAAACGACCTATTCATAACCTGTCATGACCCACACAGTCAATGCCTTTGCACAGTCACTGAAACAAGTGAACATCTTTCCGGTACTAACTGCTTTCAGTCAACATCCATCTGACATCAGCAATGTTATCCCTTGTTCCACATCTTTCTCTGAATCTGGCCTGAATCTCTGGCAACTCTCTGTCAATAAGCAACAGACTTTTCACTTTTAGTGACTACATTTTTATTTCCCTTGAAATATGCAGGCAATAGCTCTCCAAGGAAGTCCTGAAGGAATACCAAAAATAGACTTTGGGGCTAGGGTGTAGCTCCCCATCAGATTCGATCAGAAAACACTCCTAAAGGTCAACAAACAGACCTTGAACTATTTACAGGCTTTTCTTTTTTTGTCATTGGTTTTTGTTGTTGTTTTGTTTTCTTTTGTTCTGTCTTGTTTTTTGTGCGTATTATTATCTCTGAAGGTCTATCTAGATGAGATAAGGAGAAACAATCTGGAGG
>NW_022105855.1:1818397-1830065 GCF_000313985.2 Echinops telfairi
ATCATTGTGAATAAGGGGGAGTACAGAATAGGGACCCAAAGCCCATCTGTAGGTAACCCTGAAGGCGATGGACTGACACACTGGCTGCAATAAAGGCCTCAAACTTAGCAATTGAGGGGATGGTGTGGGACTGGGAAGGGTTTCATTCTTGTATGCAGGGTGGCTAAGAGTTAGCACCAACCTGAGGGCACCCAACAACACCCAGACCACGTGATTAGTTTCAACCCACCTTGTAAAGCCAAAGGAATAGCTTCCACCTGGATCTTCGTGGGCTTCTGCCATCCCAGCTGGTCACAGGCTTCGCACAACACATCTGTCACACCCTTACAATTCAGAAAAGCACCACTGAGCAAACAGCAGCGACCCCTCACCCCGCTTCCCCGTCCATGACATACCCACACGTGCACGGCTCACACTTTGAACCCAAAGGTATTTATTGTGCACCTACTCAGAGCCTGCTCTTTCACCATGAGTACCCGAGGGCGTGGCTCAAGGCTTTATGCGTATTATCTCATTTAATCCGCACAATACTTGGGTCAGGTAAATTCCATCCTCAACCTGCAGATGTGGCCATTGCGACGCCTACAGGTCTCGTGACTTTACTGAGTACGTGATGATCAAGTTGCAAACCTACTTAATCTGATTCCCAAGGCAAAGCTCTCGAAAGACTGATCTGTCGCCGGTAAGCTGTCCTGGGGAAGTGCCAACGGGGTCTCTCCGGGCCTGGCAGCCCGCCCGCCACCCGAACCCAGCTGAGGACGTGCGTCTGAAGCCCGCCTCTGCTCTTCCGGGGAAGCCTAACTTAGGCCCGGCCGCTCCCGCAACTGCCGCCCGGGCTCTACGGCCCCCGGACTCCGCCCGCGCCTTGCGCGGTCAGAGAAGCTGGAGTCATCGACCTCACCAGATCTTTAAATGTTTTAGCGTCCTCCTCCTCTACCGCCGGCGTGGGGGCTTCCGTCGGAGAATCGTGCTCCGGGGACGCCGCCATTCCGTCCAAAGATTCCGGAAGTCGGTCGGCGGCGCGCGTCCTTCTGGGAAATGTAGTGTTTCTTCTTGCCGGGCGGATGCTCTGGGCGCCCCCTGCAGGAACTTCCAGCTGCCGGCGAGGCGGGGGGAAGCTCGTGGAAATGGGAAGCTCCTTAGGGGTGCGCTTACCAGCGGAGGCTTGGGCAACTGAGTCCGTTGGTTGGGTGGAATGCAGATGGCTCTGCTGACTATGGCCTCCAGTGTGTCCATTATGTCCCATTTTAAAGCTCTTACTACGTCTCTAATCCGTTCTTGTCCTAGCTTTCCTGATCCTGCAGTTTGGAACAGATCGATAAAATGTTGCTAGCGCTTCTCCAGTTACTTCTGATTCACTGCGGTCCACATGTACCGAGTATAACTTGCGCTCTATTTTAAATTGCATCTGAGAGTGAGGTGTCACTTGTCACCTTAAGACACACAGAGGGAAACACAGACGTTTCCCAGGTTTTACCGTAGCTCCAAAAACATGGGGTTAAGACGCACTATACTCAGAAACCCCAAACTCACTGTCATCGAGTCGGAGCTGACTCATTGCGACCCTCTGGTGGGCTTCCGAGACTTACTGGTGCCGGCGTCCTCAAGCATTTATCCGGCCCGTAGGGTGTTTTTGCCCCGTTTGTTTTTTTACTTCAAAATAAGATATGTGCAGTGTGCATAGGTATTTGTTCATAGACTCCAACGAGTCTGAGGGGCAGTGAACTGGCCCCCTATTTAAAAAGTTTGAGGACGCCTGGATGGAGTAGAAAGCCCAGTCTTTCTTCTGAGCTGCTGGTGGTTTTCAACTGCGGACCATGCCAATGGCCCCCTCACCATCACCACCACCCTATGCTGATACTGCCTTATCAACATAACAAAAAACACCCAATCCCAAATGGAATTACACCCACAGGTATAGGGAGTACACCTATTCTGGAGGAGCACAATTCAGTCCTAACAGTACTTGACACAAATTCTAACTGTGTGAGGGAGCCCTTGGGATGCAGTGGTTAAGTGCTGGGTTGCTAACCAAAAGGTCAGTGGTTTGAACCCACCAATGGCTTCAAGAGAAAAATGTGGCAGTATGCTTCCATGAAGATTACAGCTTTGTAAACCCTACTCCATCCTATAGGGTTGCTATGAGTCAGAATGAACTCCATAGCCCACACAATGTGTGAATTGAAACTCAGCAACACTTGGAGATCATTAATACACATATATTTTTCAGTTACCATAGCGCTGATTCCAACTCTTGGCTGCCCTGGTATAGTCAAGTAGAACTGTGCTCCAGAGGGTTTTCAATGGCTGCTTTTTTGGGAAGTAGATCACCAGGACCATATATATAGAGATAGATAGATATATAATTATATATATTCTGTATAATTATATATATATATATATATTCTATATAGTTATGTATATAATTTTATTGGGGGCTCTTAAGGATCTTATAACAATCCATACATCAATTATATCAAGTGCTCTTGGTATCAGCTCCTCTTTTTTACCCGCCCTCCTCCACCTTCCTACCCTCATGAACCCTTGATAAATTATAAATTATTGTTATTTTCCTATCTTAACACTGCTCATTGTCTCCTTTCACTCACGTTTCTGTTGTTTATCCACCTGAGGGGGGGTGGGTTATACATCAATCATTGTAATCGGTTCCCCCTTTCTCCCCCCTCTTCCCCCACTTTCCCCTTATCCTCATGGTATCACTACTCCC
Source organism: Echinops telfairi (assembly GCF_000313985.2). Taxonomy (NCBI): domain Eukaryota; kingdom Metazoa; phylum Chordata; class Mammalia; order Afrosoricida; family Tenrecidae; genus Echinops; species Echinops telfairi. Next base: position 1,821,126 of record NW_022105855.1, read on the forward strand.
ATTATTGTTCCTGGGGTAGTTATCGCTCCTGGATTCTGTGTATCGAGAGCTCTTGTCTGTACCAGTGTACATGCTGTGGTCTAGCCTGATTTGTAAGTAGAACTGGGGTCGTGATAGTGTGTTGGGGGTGGGGGAGCGTTAAAGAACTAACGGGATGCTGTGTGTTTCCTCGGTGCTATCCTGCACCCTGGCTGACTCACCCTTCCTGTGACCTTTCTGTGAGGGAATGTCCAATGGTCTACCGATGGGCTTTGGGTCTCCACTCCACCCCGCCACTTGTTCACATTGATATGATTGTTTTGGGTCTTCTGATGCCTGATAACTGATTGCACCGACACTCCGTGATCACACAGGCTGGTGTTCTTCCATGTGGGCTTGTTGCTTCCCTGCTAAATGGCTGTTTGTTTATCTTCAAGCCTTTAAGACCCCAGATGCTCGATCTTTTGATAGCCGGGCATCATCAGCTTTCTTCACCACATTTGCTTATGCACACAATTTTTCTTCAGCAATCTTGTCAGGATGGTGAGCATCACAGAATGTCAGGTTATTAGAACCAAGTGTTCTTGTCTTGAGGGAGGGCTTGAGTAGAGGCCCAATGACCAGTACCTTCTGAGGTGTCTCTGAGTAGACTCGAACATTTAACCTTTAGCAGCCAAGTGCATTATCAGTTTATACCACCGAAGGACTGCCTGTCATGGATACCCTGCTCCTTTTCCTAATCTCCAAAGTGCATGCTATGTTTGGAATATACCAAATAGGTCTTCCAAATGAGCTTCCTCTGACTCTTCTCTTCCTGTGCTCTGCCATGCCAACCTGGAGGGAACTGCTGGCCCGACAAGTGGGGAATGGAGTTCCAGGGCACAGGAGGTGATAAGAGACAAGACCCCACCCCAGCCTCGGGAGGCCCCGGCCATTGCTTTCTGGGAAGAGAACATCATGTCACCTGGTCACAAGCCGTTGCCTTCTGCACAATCGCACTCACACAGGAAGGGAAAGAACTGAATTATGTACTGTCTTCTGTTGGGCCCAATCCCTGGCTTCATTTTGTGCTGCTAGTAGCTGTCATTAGTCCCTGTCGAATCAATTTCAACTCACAGGGCAACCCTCTGTGTGCAGGTAGCCCTGTGCTCCGTGCGGTTTTCGAGCTGTGACCTTGCAGAAGCTGATGGCCAGGCCTTAGGCCTAAAGGCACCCTGGTGGGTTTCAGCTGCCAGCCCTTGGGGTAGTCGTCCAGCACCACCCACCTATGAACCCAGAGGCTCTTTCTGATTTCATCTAGGGTCAGGAAATGGGAGCTGAGATGTGCAGGTGAGAAGCCTGACTGGGGAGGGGCTAGTGGGAAGCAGAGACCAGGGCCCGGACGATGGAAAGACAATAGAATCCTATATTCCACAGGGGTTACAGACACCCGTTTGTCTGCACGTGTTACAGATAGAGATCGGGAAGAAGACACACACACACACACACACACACACACCCCAAACATAAATTTCGTAGGGGAAATTAACCCCAAAGAGATGAAATTGCTGCTGCCGCCTTCAAAGAAAACCTATTTGGAGGGAACTGATTTAAACCACTCAACCGCTATTGTAATGTGAAAACTCTATTTGTTTTTAGCCAAACAAAGCCCATTGCTGTTTGTTCTTAGAAGCCTCAGACAATGACTATTTTTTAAATTTCCTCCCCTGGGCATCCGTGGATCAAAGAGGACGTGGGGTCTCCTCAGCGTTGTGCTCTTCTTCGGCCAGGGGTCTCTGAATCGGAATCCAGTCCACAGCAACGGGTTTCTTGTTTTGTTTTTTGAGAGGGGTAAGTTTGGGAGTTTGGGTCTGACAAATGCCAGAGAGCTTTGGGCCTCCACCTAAGCCCCATGTCGATGGCCACAGGCACGGTGCAAAGCTAACACTCTCATTCGCCAAGAGAGGAGTCTGTGCTTTACTCTTCTTGGCACACTTCCAGTTGCTCGGAAACTTCTGCTCTGGTAGTGGAAACAAAGTCTAGAGGTCCATGCTGTCACTGAGTCATGTCACATGCTGTGCTTTCAGAACAATGCGGACAGTTCCCACAGGAAATCCAGATAAGCATGGGAACCGAAGCGGACTTGAAACAGTACGTGTGTATTGCTCCAGGGGGAAAGGGGTCTCAGGCACTGAAAGGCCTTCGCGGGGCCCTGGACACCTTTGCCTTTGTGGGCCCGTCCTCCATAGATGAATATTTAAAAGTATGTCTTAGGACTGCAGTGGTATAGAAATACCTATATGAATATGACATATGGAAACATTTTCTTTGTTTTTTTTAATTTAAGATAAATTAAAACTTATTTTTACAGGCTTCTAAAAACATTGTGGGCACTGGCTCTGGGCCAAGCAGGCCTGATAGATAAGAGAAGGAAAGGAGGGCCGTGGTCAAGCCTGTAATAGGCAGGTAACTCAGGCTGCCCTGGGATGTGATGTGAGTGCGTTTGTACATGGGTGGTTACTGAGCTAATTAAAATCAGCCCCCAACATAGGGACAGGACAAGAGCTCTCTGGCCGACTCGAATAAAAATCAGTTGTGTGTCAGTGTCTACACAAGCTCTTCCCAGCAGTGACATGGCTGTAGTCTCATGTGGAGAAAGCCCACGGTTTCGATTAAATTGTATCCCTCAAAATAGGTGCTGCAAATCCTAACCCCCATACCTGTGGCTGGACCTCTGGTTCCAGCGGTTAAGCACTTAGCTGTTATCTCAAAGGCCAATGGTTTAAACTCCACAGCTGCTCTGCAGGAGAGAGATGCAGAAGTCTACGTCCTTCAAGACTGAGCCTTGGAAACCTGGGTAAGGAGTTCTGTGCTATTAGGTCACCATGAGTTGGAACGGAATCGATGACAGTACTATTTTTTTCATTTAAAAAATCCCACTTGGGAATGGTTGTTCTTTGTCATGTTAATACGATTGTCTCAATGTAGTGTGTTAGTCCTTACGTCTCTGCTTGTTCATAAATCTCCCGCATGTGCTATGCCGGTTATCGAGCACGAAGTAACTAAGGCATGACAGAGAGCTCTTTGTCACAAGAGAGGGCCCGTGGAAATGTAATCGGCTGGGAACGTAGCTTTAGGCTACTAAGTGTGTTCAGAGGAAGCAAGGACCGAGATGGTGCAATTCTGAAGGAAGGGAGGCACGAGGTCAGTCCATTTGGAATCTAGAAAAAAATCGCGTGAAGGTCAAAATCACTTCCTTATCTAACCAATGTCTGTCTGAGGAACAAAGAAAACCAGCCCTGGTGATTTGTGGACTTGGCTTTCTTTCTTTTTCATTTGAACTGCTTAAAAACATGCAGGACACTTGTATTTATGTCTTTGTTTAGCCAGCAAAGGAGCCCAGGGCCTTGGTAGCATAGTGGTTACTTGTCCTCACAGCCAGGTCCGCAGTTCGAATCCACCAGCTTTCCAAGGGAAAAGACCAGGCTTTCCACTCCTGAAAAGAGTTAGTCTCGGAAACTCACGTGGAGTAGTTCTAGCCTGCCCCATAGGGGTTGCTTTGACGCGGCATTGATGGTGGCAGTGAGTGAATTATTCAGCAAATATTGTTAACTGTGCCAGGTCATAGGCCAGCTGGTAAGGAGCTGTCACTGAGCAAGACTGAAAACTGATCCCTGGCTTCATGAGCTCCCAGAGGAGATGCCTGTAAAAACTAATACTAATAAAGCACCATATCCACAGAGCCAGGTAGGGCAGACAGATAGGGAAGAGGAATCACAGCCTTGGCCAGGGATCAACAGATGGGGGCTGGGGAGTCTGTGTGACTCTGCAGTAAGATTGCAGCATTTTAAAGGACATTACCGTATTCAGATCATGATGATTTCATTTGTAAAACTTTCTTTATGGCTCTTGGAAAATGGTTTAATTGCTGTGAGGGACAGGGTTGGCTCTTCGGTCTCAAAAGTTTGCCACCCTGTGACCTAGGTGAATGCTACCAAGGGAGAAAGCAAAGTGCTGGAGCAATAGAGACGGGGATGCTCTAAGCTCTGCGGAATAGTGACATTTTCTCCATAGGGGCTGGCGTTTGAGCTGAGATCTGAAAGTTGAGTCACATTTGTTACATGTCTGTGTGGCGGGGAGTGGCTTACAGACAGAAAGAAACTTCCAACTCTAGTCCTGCCATGGAAAAAAATCAAGCGAAGCTTTTTTAATTTTTTTTATTAAAAGATAATTTTATTGGGGGCTCTTACAGCTCTTATAAGAATCCACACATCATTTGTATCCAGCACATTTGTACATATGTTGCCAACATGATTTTCTACACATTTACTTCCTATTGAGCCCTTGGTATCAGCTCCTCTTCTCCCTCCCCACCCCCCGCACCCTGATGACCCCTTGATAAATTATAAATTATTATTATTTTCATATCTTACACCGACCACTATCTCCTATCCCCCATGGTTTCTGTTGTTCGTCCCCCTGGCAGGTGTGTGTGTGTTATACGTCGATCATTGTGATCGGTTCCCCCTTCCTCCCCTCCTCTATTCCACCATCCCCCTATCCTCCTGGTATCATTACTCCCATTCCTGTTCCTGGATTCCATGTGTCATGAGCTCTTATCTGTACCGGTGGACATGCTCCAGTCTAGCCCCAGTGAAAGGCAGGACTGGGGTCATGATAGTGGGGGGTGAGGAAGCCTCAAGGAACTAGAGGAAGATCATGTGTTTCATCAGAGCTTTATGGCATCCTGGTTGACTCATCCCTTCCCTGTGACCCTTTGTCCACGGGATTGGGTAACAGGCATCAGAAGACCCAAACAAACATATTGTTGAGAACGAGGGGGGTTGGGTCGGAGCAGAGACCCGAAACCCATCAAGTGAAGTTTATAGAAGATAGAAGGTAGTGATTATAAAGAAGCTGGGTGTGTAGATAGGATAGACGGGAAGGAACGGGACTATCTAGGGCCTCAGGGGCCGTGCCAAGGACCTGAGGAGGTGGGACTTAATTCTCAAGGCAGCAGGAAGCGATTGCAGGCATAGCGACAGAGGTTTGCAAGATCAGATTTGCCGAAGACAAGATCGCTCTGAGAATGGACTGGGTGAGATCAGTGGCTGCAGAGAGATCCGTTAGCAGCTGTCTCTAAAAGGTGATTGTGTTTGGGACCAGATGGGTGCAGAGGCGTTGGGAGGCAAATCAACAAGGTTAAGGGATGTGTAGAGGTAAGTTAAGTCCCCATGCTTTCATTAACATGAAAGATGAAGCCTAGGAATGTGTCAATGGTTGCTTGGTTTCTGGCTTGAGCAAGTACGAAAGTGGTAGAACAATTTAGAAAGAGCTAGAAAATAGTAGGGGGCAAAAAAAAGTTTGTGCTTAGCCACTAACCCAAAGGTTGGTAGTTAAACCAGGCTGGTGGAAGAAAGGCTTGACAGTGATGAGTCTAAATCAACGTGACAATAGGCTTGGTTAAAAGCCTGGAAGAGGGGCAGATGCCAGCAAGGGCTGAGGACCCTGAGGTGGTGTTTGGAAACAAACACAGAGCCATTTGCCAGGGAGTGGAGTCCACCCGAAGGTGACTGTGTTTCGGAGTAGAACTGAGCGCCGTGGGGTTTTCAATGGCTGCGATATTTGAGAAACAGAAGGATGGCAGGCAGCCAGGCCTTTCTTCCACGGGGCCTAGAGGCGAAGTTGAAGCACCAAAACCTTTCAGCGAGTAGCTGAGCTCTTGAGCTGCAGGCAATGGTTACTATAGGAAGCAGGATTTCAACGCAGGCTCCCTGGCTCCCTTCCCACCACCGGGTCACTGTTTGTCCCACGCAGGCTAAAGGAAAGGAAATCTCAATAAGGCAAAAACCCACTGCCCTGGAGTCAATTCCGGGGACAGAGGAGAACTGCCTCTTAGGGTTCCTGAGGCTATAAATCTTCACGAGGACAGACGGCCTCATCTTTCTCCCTCAGAGTGCGTGGTGAGTTTGAATCGCCAACCTTGCAGTCAGCAGCCCAAATGCTGAAATCATGGCACCACCAGAACTCCGTAAGAAACACCCATAGTGTGCTGTTAAAGTCTCCTATTCGCTGAAGCCACTTTGTTAGGTCTTCGGAGCCATCAGTCCCCCGAGTGGCTACCTCTTCAGTAGTAAACGGTTTTGAATCTCAACTCGGCCTTAAATCTCCCAGTAGTCAGTACAGCACTCGTATCTGGCTGGATCTTCGTCCCGCGCCAGCTTCTCTCTTCCAGTTTTCCTCACCACACTTCCCTTGTCCAACCTCGGACGCGCTCAGCTTCTCCCTTCTCGCCACAACCACTGCGGTCAGCATGCCTGGGTTTTCCACAAGCCCATAAACACAACATGAGCAGTAACTGCCTTTGCAATCCCCACTGTCCCGTATCTAACAGGCTTTCTACAGAGAGTTGCCTCATAACGAACCAGACTGGTTTGTAGGTTAGTCTCCTGGGAGTGTGCTTAATATGAACAAATCCCCCGGAGCCCATTAATTTACTAATTCTATGGAACACAGGGAGTTTCTGAACCTGAAAATAAACTGGACAAAACAATCCCTGAGTGTGATCATCCAAACAGGACTCCCATGACAGACACACTCGGGAGGAAGTAGCTCAGAACAGCTGGGGAGGGGCGAAGGGAGGTGAAGAGTGTAACAGTAAAGGTGACTTCTCTCCCAAACAGGCCATTTGGCCTCTGACATTAGCTAGAACACCTCGGTTCAAAATCACCCTTTATGTCCCAAAGACCCAGTCCCCCAACGCCCTGGTGTCCCATGCTAACAATTACAGCAGAGAGGGCCAAATGGTGTTCGAGGAGGTACACAGAAATGATAGGCGTGGGCTTCACCTACAGTCAGCAGCAGGCAGGAAATTCCATGTTATGCTGTCATCCTTATGTAGAAACCCAGAAAACCTTGGGTGTCAAGGTCAGTTCGTACTCAGTATGGGGCGGGTAATAAAGGAAAGGGCAGCCTTGACTCATTTCCTGGCTTCCTGGTCATTTCAGCTTCCTTTCATAGACATGCCTATTTAAACATATATGCCATTTTAAAAAAAATAGAAATGTTTCTAAAGGTCGTTGGTGACCCAGATACAGTTACCACAATAAAATGCAGCGTCATGCGGTGTGGATTTCTACTCCATAGGGTGTGGATTTCCATATAAGGAGTTGATGACTACGTTTGAATTAAATGAATAAATAAGACATTCACTGTTGTATTGGACATTGTTATGCTTGATGAACACCCTACATCTTTTGAACAGCTTTTCTATTATTGGCAAAGTGGTCCTACTGTGAGCCTACCTCCCTACCATAGAAAAGAAGAGATTCGCTCGCCCACCCTCCCTTATACCCAGAGTTCAGGCACACGACTCGGGCTGACAGCAGGCTCCGCCAGGCCAGAAGTGGGCACTGGCATGGGCAGAGTTGTCCAACATCAAGGGCAGCAGTGGCAAGAGGTCTGATGTCCAGAGGCTGGTTCTCTCGTGGAGGGTAAGGTGGAAGGTGCCTAAGGACAGCAGTAATGAGGCTACTTACAGCCTGTTGTGGGGGTTGCTTTTAGCTACATTGCCCTCAAGTCTGACTTTGACCTTGGAGATTCTGTGAGCTTCCTAATATAGCGTAATAATTTCCTGTTCTGCTGAATGACCCACAATCCATCCTGTTGTTTGCATTTAAAAAGTGTAACCAATAGAACTGCTGAGAAAAAGAAAATTATGTTCCCCAAATTATATATAATTAAGCTCAATCTATTTTAAGGAGCTTGGGTGCCTTAGTGAGCTACACATTGGGCTGATAATCTCAAGGTCAGCAGTTCTAAACCACCAGCTACTCCTTGGGAGAAAGAGGAGGCTTTCTACTCCTGTACAGATTTACAGTCGTGGAACCCCACAGGGGCAGCTCTACTCTGTCCCAGAGGGTCGCTGAGTGGGAATGGAGTTGATTGCAGTGAGTTTTGAGAACTATATTTTGCACCGGGGTGGTACACATGATTAAGCACTCCATTACCAAGCAAAGGTTGGAGGTTTGAACCCACTCAGATATGCCTCTGAGGCAGTGGTGGGAGTCGGCCAGTTGGCACCAGCTCGGCAGAACCAATACCTAATTTTTGTTGGGTTCAGTGAACCAGTTGTTAAAATGGCACTTGTCATCAGGGTTCTAAGGTGGGTGCTGGGCGGGGCAGCATGTGGAAACCACACTTCCCATTCCTCACTCTGCTTAATGTTCATCTGCGCTGCAGCATAGTCTAAGCACCTGTAGTAATGTTCATTCCATCCACAGGTGTAAAGAATTAGATAGAGCTATGCTTGGAATGTATATGTATTTATTTCATAAAACTCGAGATACGCTTGATGAAATATTATGTTTTTATTTCCTTGCATTTTCTACCTCAGTAAACCAACATAGAACATGAAGAGAATATATGCCAACCAGAGGGGACACTGTGATTTGCTTCAGCTTTATGTTGCACCCCAAATTCCCAGGATATATATCATGAGTGAATTATGCAATTCCCAAAAGAGTCAAAGAGCTAAAGATATTGCCAGGACAATAGCTGTAAGTTCAGCAGAAGCAGAAAGGGGTTTTGTTTATTTGTTTGTATTTTTCAAAAATGAACATCATATGTTCCCAGAAGAGAAGTCACCTGTATCTAATATATCACAATGATTATTGTCTAATTGACCTCCCTCTAACACAGCGGGTCTCAACCTGTGGGTCGTTACCCCATTGGGGGTCGAACAACCCTTTCACAGGGGTCACCTAAGACCATCGGAAAACACATAAATATTTCACAATATATAATTACATATTGTTTTGTGATTAATCACTATGCTTTAATGATGGTCAACTTGTAACAATGAAAATATGTCCTGCATATCAGATATTTACATTATGATTCATAACAGTAGCAAAATGACAGTGATGAAGTAGCAATGAAAAGAATTGTATGGTTGGGGGTCACCACCACGTGAGGAACTGT
>NW_022105855.1:1834438-1837971 GCF_000313985.2 Echinops telfairi
GGGGAGATACAGGTGGATGAAGTTTCTGATGAATGCCCTGTGAACACAGAACAGGGACGCGAATAGCCTTGCTAAGATACAGAATGCATTTGAAAGTGGATTATGACCGATATAAGCAGGCTACAACTGAACAACTTATCATTTGATCTCTCTTGTGACCTATTTTAAAGTTGTTTTAATATCTGTGTTTTTTCTCTAACTGGGGCTTTTCTCTATTTTATTCTATTATTCTTGTTAGCTTCTTTGCCTCTGGGTTTGGTGTGCTTTCAGGGTATGAATCCAGGATGGTGGAATCTATAGAGAGAGTCGCTGTATTAACGACTCCTTGGGGGGTACAGCAGGGGAGGTTGGGGGGAAATGGAGAGCTGATAACAAGAAGTAAAAGAAGAGGTTCTAAAATGGATTGTGGTAATGATGGTAACCACACTTCTTGATATGACTGAATTGTTGAATTGTGATATTTTGATCCAGCTCCTATAAAACTTATTTATTTCCAAAATAAAAAGAGTTACCGTCTCAGAAACCCATAGGGCAGTTCTACCCTCTCCTCTAGGGTCGCTAGGAGTTGAAGTGGACTTGGTGGCAGTGAGGTTGGGTTTCTGGTCTACTACGAGTGCAATACCATTGCGTAGGAGTTGAAATGTTGTGGGCATTACCAAGATGCGGCACAGATCATGAAGTGAGCACATGCTGTTGGAACACGGCACCCATAGATGTGCCAACACGTGGCTGCCACGCACGTTCAGCTCCTTAGAAAGCACTCTTGGTGAATGCTAGCGTGTGAAGCGCAGGTCTCCCTGGACACTGGTGACAGCAGGAGCAGCCTCAACCTGGGCCTTGGGAATCACCTGAGGTTCAGGAATGACGAACTATCCCACAAGTGCATAGAAAAGCAAGCAAGGAAGGCTGGTGCTATGGGATTTAAGAGAGAAGAGTTGCACGATTTAGATAGCAATGTCAAACCCTCCAGAGAGGTTAGAAAGAATAAGTCTGCAGATTGATTCCTGCCCACCTCTAGCTGCTCCCCCACTGCCTGCAGCAGGTCTAGTCTCCACTCCTGTAATGAATGTGCACGCCCCTCAGAGGAAGGAAAATGGGCAAGCAGGTCCGATTGCGGCAGCTTCGTTGCAATGACCTTGGGAAGTTCCATTTTCAGAGGCCTTTTATACACGGCCCAGAAACACCTGCTGAACCAGTCTTTCTGTTAGAGCTGTGCACTGCACATAAGCAGTGACCAAAATCTCTTATTAATTGTGCACATCAGGGCTCAGTGTTTTGGTCACAAGACTCTTGCCATGTTCAGGACAACATTTAGGATGATAGCATCGCAAAATATCTGTGCATGGGTTTTTGTGATCAAAACTGAAGCTTGGTAACTTTCAAGGCAAGTCATTCACAATTTTTACTGATTTACCTGAAAGCATAAGGTTGTTGACTACATTATTAGTGCCCTGAGGGCTAGAATCCTTTCTTTCTCATTCACAAATGACAGTATGTGGTGATGATGGCAATGGTGGTGGTGGTGATGGTGGTGATGGCGGTGGTGGTTATGGCGACGGTGGTGGTGATGGTGGTGGTGATGGTCGTGGTGGTGGCAATGTTGGTAGTGGTGATGGTGGTGGTGGTAGCCATGGTGGTGGTCATGGTGGTAGTTGTGATGGTGATGGTGGAAGTGGTGATGGTGGTGGTGATAGCAGTGGTGGTGGTCAGGGTGGTGGTTGTGATGGTAATGGTAGAAGTGGTGATGGTGGTGGTGGTGGTCATGGTGGTGGTTGTGATGGTGATGATAGAAGTGGTGATGGTGGTGGAAGTGGTGATGGTGGTGGTGGTAGCAGTGGTGGTGGTCAGGGTGGTGGTTGTGATGGTAATGGTAGAAGTGGTGATGGTGGTGGTGGTGGTGGTAGCCATGGTGGTGGTCATGGTGGTAGTTGTGATGGTGATGGTGGAAGTGTTGGTGGTGGTGGTGGTAGCAGTGGTGGTGGTCAGGGTGGTGGTTGTGATGGTAATGGTAGAAGTGGTGATGGTGGTGATGGCGGTGGTGGTTATGGCGATGGTGATGGTGATGGTGGTGGCAATGTTGGTAGTGGTGATGGTGGTGGTGGTAGCCATGGTGGTGGTCATGGTGGTAGTTGTAATGGTGATGGTGGAAGTGGTGATGGTGGTGGTGGTAGCAGTGGTGGTGGCGGTGGCAATGACGATGGTGGTGATGGTGGTAGTGGTGATGGTGAAGGTAATCTTATTTCCAGATCTTAAGACTCACTATTTGTCCTGTTCTGGACCACAGTAAGGTTGGTTTTCTCTCTTAGGAGCTTGCCAGGAGTAAAACGTAACATCCTGTCACCCAACAAGGAGAGAGTTACTGCCATTAACTGAAAGGACATTTGTTAGGACAGGAACGATGTATGTCTCAGCAAAGAGGGAGTCCCAGCTCATGGCTGCCCTTTGCAAACAGTGGGGTCCTTCCTGCCAACCCAGCCTGTTTTGCCATGGCTGCAGATGTCATTAGCAACGCAACATCCGGCCCCAGGAATGCTTCCAAGGTGGGAGCCCCGGAGCGCGGCACTCAGCAGGCAAGGCCACCTCCAACACGGTCATTCCTCACAGGAGGCAGCAGCCGCAGCAGGCTTTCTCCTTGGGCTGCTAGGTCCACCTGCCCAAGGTCCCCCTTCCTTCCCTACTCCCACACAAGATCCTAGGTATATCGTCAGCATCAATCTTCTCACCTGAAAATGTGCCTTAGCCAGTCTCACGTGATTCACTTGCGAAGCGAAGTGCCCTGAAGGTTTCTGGGAAAGCTTGACATCCTGACAGAAATACTGTGCCTTACCCTTCTTTCTGCCTCTCTATTGTCTGGGTTCCATGAAGGCTAACTTTGCTAGGTGAAGAAGACCCTTGTCAAGATGGATTGGCACAGTGACTCTAACCACGGACTCAAACATGGCAACAGTGGAGAGGATGGCATAGAACCAGGCAGTGTTTGGCTCTATTGGGCACAAGGTCCCTGTAGGTTAGAATCAACTCAAAAGCACTGATCTAAAAAGTTCCCACTTACTGTCGGTCTTTTCATAGCAGCTAGTCTCCGACTTACAACGGGATTCCCTTCCAAGGTCTTCAGCATCAATCTGATCCGACAAAAGTTGAATGCTTCGTTTTTCAGTGTTCATTGTTATTGTCTCTCATGATCAGTCTCTTTGTCATTCGGGACATTTCATGTATGCAAGTGACTGAGAATAACATCAGCACATCACAGGCTGCAGCAAGGTATGTAGGTCCTATTGTCAATAATAAAATGTACAACGACAAAACATTGGCAGGTATAGTTTTTGTGTCTCAAACACGGTTCAAATCAGGTACTACCTATACGTCCCAAGGAGCTCCAGGGGCACTGTAGCATTGTGCTAACCACAGGACGACAGTTCAAACCTCAGGCCATTCTTTGGGAGAAAGACCGTGTTGTCTTCTCCCATGAAGATTTACAGTCCTTCATCCCTTGCAAAAGGGCCATGAGGAAGAGACCAGCCAGTCAGTGCAGG
>NW_022105855.1:1838449-1851903 GCF_000313985.2 Echinops telfairi
ATGGATTGTGATAAGAGTTGTACGAGCCCCCCAGAAAATGATTTTTTTTTAAAGAGTAAGAATAAAATAAAACTTAAACAAACAAACAAAAGAAGATTGACAGTCCTTGTAGACAATGGAATATCCCCTCACAGAAGGGTCACAAGGAAGGGATGAATCAACCAGGGTGCAGTATAGCTCTGATGCAACACACAATATTCCTTTGGTTCCTTGAGGCTTCCTCACCCCCCACTATCATGACCCCAGTCCTGCCTTTCAGTCCAGGCTAGACTGGAGCACGTGCACTGGTACAGATAAGAGCTCAGGAGACATGCACAGAAATGGGAAGAGCGATACCAGGAGGGTAGGGGAAGCGGGAAAGAAGAGGGGAGGAAGGGAAACTGGTCACAATGATTCACACAAAGGGAGATGAACAACAGAAACCATGAGGGAAGGGGGACAGCGGTGGGTATAAGATATGAACATAATAATAATTTATCAAGGGGTCATGAGGGTGGGAGGGAAGGAAGAAAGAGGAGCTGATACCAAGGGCTCAAATAGAATGTTTAGAAAATGATTATGGCAACATAAGTACAAATATGTTTGATACAATGTATGTATGGATTGTTATAAGAGCTGTAAGAGCACCCAATAAAATGATCTTTAAAAAAATATTGCAGTCTTAGAAACATTCTAGAAGGTCACTCTGAGTCTAAATCAATGAAATGGTAGTGAGTACCTATATTTCCCAGGTTATAATTACAACTATACCACATTTTATTGTGCTTCGCTGTGAAGACAAGGTGGGTTTTTTGCAAAGCAGATGTTGGCAGCAACCCTGCGTGAAATGAGTCTACGGGCGGCAGATTCCCAACAGCACGCGCTGGCTCGGTGTCTGTGGGTCATGTGTTGGTAATTTGCACAATATTTCTCATTTTTTCATGATGTTATTACGCAGAGTAAACTACAGTAGCGTCCAGTATAATCTATACTGTAAACTCGTGGACTCACTTTCTGCAGCGTTTGCTACATTGTGGTAGTCTGGACTCACACTTGCACCATCTCCCAAGCGATGCTCAGAGGTCCACAGTGCTGAGGCTGCTGGCAGGCTGACTTCTAGATAAGAAGGGGTTTCCTGTACGTGACTTGATTGCCCTTTTCAAAATTGATTCATGTAGCTCGTTGTTGAAAAATCTAAGGGAAAATAATGAAACAGCCGCCCTCTGTCAGATTTACGCATTCATATCCAGGCAAACATGGGCTTAGGGATCATACAGGGGAGTTTGCAGAACACACAGATTATTCATTTACTTGAAACCGTTTTAATGGGGGCTCATACAACTCTTATCACAATCCATACACACATCAATTGTGTAAAGCACATTTGTACATTCATTGTCCTCCTCATTCTCAAAACATTTGCTCTCCACCTAAGCCCCTGGCATCAGCTCCTCATTTTTTCCCTTCCCACTCTCCCCCCTCCCTCATGATCCCTTGATAATTTATAAATTATTATTTTGTCATATCTTGCCCTGTCCGATGTCTCCCCTCACTTGCTCTTCTGTTGTCTGTCCCCCAGGGAGGAGGTCACATATAGTTCCTTGTAATCGGTTCCCTCTTTCCAACCCACTCTCCCTCTACCCTCCCAGTATCGTCACTCACACCACTGGTCCTGAAGGGATCACCCGCCCTGGAGTCCCTGTATTTCACGTTCCTACCTGTACCCGTGTATATCCTCTGGTCTAGCCAGACTTGCAAGGTAGAATTCAGATCATGATAGTGGGGGGAGGGGAGGAAGCATTTAGGAACTAGAAGAAAGTTGTATTTTTCATCATTGCTACATTGCACCCTGACTGGCTCGTCTCCTCCCCGAGACCCTTCTGTAAGGGGATGTCCAGTGGCCTACAAATGGGCTTTGGGTCTCCAATCTGCACCCCCCCCATCATTCACTATGATATGATTTTTTGTTCTGATGATGCCTTACACCTGATCCCTTTGACACCTTGTGATCGCACAGGCTGGTGGAATGCACAGTTTATTGAAATAAAGGGGAAGGAGTAATTTTGCTATGGTTGGGGGAAGTGTGTTTAATGGCAGCAGTGTGGAGTTCAAAAACCAGTTCTTTTAACTGTATCCCCAGTGATCTTTGTGTCTCTGCATAAAGCCCTGATGTCAGGGCCTCAATCCCTTGGGCTTTCTTTTCACGCCAAGGTAGGGAGTAAGGGATCTGTCATGCTGACTGATGGTCTGACAGGCTTGCTCTAGAGTGACATCTCCCCCCCCCCCATTTTTCTCCTAGTGAATTCTTCTGATGTTGACATTCAGCATAATGAACTTGATGGGTGCCAGAGGGCAAGTGCAGAGAAGCACTTAGAATCAGAATGCTTGCTAAGGATTTTTTTTTTCTTTCTTTCAGGGTGTAGTTTTATTGAATCCTTGAAAGGCAGACTCAGATGAACCTCCTTGATTGTGGAAGGAAACAGCCCAGATGATTGCAAACTCAAGAAACTGACAGAGCACCACTTAAACATTTAGCACAAACACATTTATTTTTCAAATTCTGACGTTTTTTCCTGAAGTACACTTGAACTCTAAATCCCCCTTTCCCTTCTTCCCTTTACAACATACCATTGCCAAGCTGTTTGCTGATAGACTTGGAGGCCTGAAGGGAAAAGCCGTATTCACATTCGCACAAAAGAAAGAAATGCTGGCTTGTCTCTAGGGTCACTTGTGACTACAATCTCCATAACAGGCACATTAGAGAATGGATGATCTTTTGTTATTAACCAATGATAATGAATGATAATTTCTGAAGGGCTGTGAAGCTCCCAAGGTAGCCGAAGGATTGGAAAGGTTTGCTACCACTTCCAAAGGCACCCGGTTTATTTCTACGGAATAAGGTCGGCGTTGGAAGAACACACATCAGACGTAAGCATCCAAAAGCGATGGAGTTCAGTGGGGTGGGAGTGGCTGTACCTTTAATGTTACATTCTGGGATGTAAAATTCTAGCATCTGTGCAAGGCGCTCTAGTAAAAGGCACCAGTTTAAAAGTAACTAGCATCACATTCAAGATAAGGCAGGATACGGAGAAATTGCAATTTATGAGAACGATGAAAGGATAGCAGTACCAACCTTGTCTGCCAGTACTGAAATTAACCTCCCTCAGACACACTGCTCTCATTGGGAATCTGAAGTACAGTTGGCATACGTACAGTGTATCAAAGAATTAGATAATACAGCCCAGTTTTTAATGTGGTCCCAAAGACGCTCCACCATAATGTTTCAATATTACAGAAATGAACGAGCTAGCTGACTGAGTTCTTCCAGACCCCGAAAGAGAAAGATGGCACATCGCTACACATCCCTGTTGACCGTTTCTGCACTGCTCGGGTTCTCCTCCCGGATGGCGTGGGTCAGCCTGCAGAGTACCTTCAGGACCCTATGTCTGTGTCATTTACATATCCCTCAATTCAAGCTTCCATTGACGAGCTCAAACCTGGGTTCCGGTCTCCCTAACCAGAACTTCCCACACTTCTTTAACAGGAACATTTAAAACACTAAGCAATAAAATAAAATAAAATAAAATAAAATAAAATAAAATAAAATAAACCCCTCTGAAGGAAGAGACTTGTTAAGGGAGAGCAACGCTATGTCCAGCTAATGCTCTGCCTTAGAAAGTCAAACTCAGCCTCGTTTCTTGAGGACCAGATCTCCCATTTAAAAACTTGCTAGTCCTCTTATTTTCTAAATATGGTGCTTAAATAAAATCAACTGCATATAATACACAGTAATTAAATAGTAACAAACCTAAAATAAATTAAAAGAAAAATACAGGGTCAGATGGTTTTTTAGAGAACACTCAGTTCCCCCAAAATGTTCACATTCCTTTTGGTACCAATTTCCACAAAGAGTGGGCAATACTGCCCTCTAGAGGACTTATTATGTTACATCCTTTAGTTCAGATAGGAAATGGCCCTAGGATGCAATGATTAGCAATCACACACACACAAACACACACACACTTTCTTTAGCTTCTGGGGCAGTTTGCCCTTGATTTTCTGTGAGTGACGTGGAAGCCCATGGAGAGCCCCTAGAGAGGCTTTTTGTCTTCCATGGAGTCTCACACTGTCGTGCTCTTTTACAAATATCTGGAGGGTTTGTTTAAACAAAGGTTGCTGGGCCCGCCCCTAGAGTTTCTGATTCTGTAAATCAGGGGGTGATGCTAACGCTGCCAATCCAGGCACCACACTTAGTGTGCCAGACATGGGGCTAGGCACTTTACCCTATTCGTAGCTTTCAAGAGGGCGATGCTTATCATCTCTGTTTTGCAAGTCCAGAAAACTAAGTCTCCGAGAGAGATCCAGGGGCCAAGCTCGCACCTGCCTACCGACTGACTTCAAGCTAATGCCAACTCAGTGACCCTCCAGGGCAGAACAGAGCTGATCCGTAGGGTACCTGAGGCTGTCAGTCTCTACAGGAGGAGACCACACCATCCTTGAACTGCTGACCCTGAAGTTCACAACACAATGTGTAGCCCACTCTACCATCTGGGCCCCTGTTGAATGCCATAATTTATGTAATTTCTTGGTGGCACAGCTAAAACTAAAAGCAACTGCTCTTTTCCTCGTGGTCTACACTGTGGTGTCTGTAAATAAAATGTTTAATCCTTCCATCTTTCTCCACATGAGCATCTTCGCACAAGAGGGCTGAAGACAGGACTTACATGGCTACTTACTCTCCCACTGCCTCCCATCAGAATGCCCGGTGGGTAGCTTGGAAAGTCTAGGCCACACTCACCCAGAAAAGGTCCACTGTACACCCAGCTGGTTCTACACCCAGACTGTGTAAGCCGAGAGGTGAAAGGAGATGATCCCAGCTCAGGGGCCTTCCAGGGTCTTGACTCTTCCTACAAAAGTCAGAGGTGGAGGATGGGTGCATTGCATTCTGGGGTTCTTTGTACTCAGGAGGAGGTCTGGTGGCCTAGGGCTTAAGCTACTAGTAACCACCAGCTGATCCATGGGAAATGGGGCCTTCTACTCCCAAAAAGAGTTAGTCTCAGAAACTCACAGGGGGGAGTTCCACCCTGCCCTGTAGTTTCTGTTGGTTTGTTTTGTTGTTGTTTTCGTTGTACACAAAAACTCTGGAAGGGAGTTTTTAAAGGAACATAATCTCTCACAGGAATGTAAGAGCCTGCAGGGAGAGGACCCACTGTCTCTACCCTCTCCAGTCTCAGCTCAAACCACTACCACAGGGCCAGACGCCTCAACTCTACAGCTGGTGTGGCCAGCTACCTGGGTTTAGCAGTGTGACACGTGAAAGGTTTTGCTAAAGGAAAAACAAGATTCAGGGCACATACCCCACTAGGATCATTGCAAGTGGAATGTCCTGAGCCTTCAACCCCAGGCAGGATGTCCCAGTGATAGGAAAAGGACTCAGGGCCTGCCCACTTGAAAAATCAGTTTTGGTGATGGTGTTTAACACGCCCCCCCCCCCTTTTTTTTTTTTCATCCATGGCATTCAGATCCTGGCCCAACTTGGTGTTTTCCCGAGGGGCTATAAATCCGAAGCATCCCATGGGGGTGGTTTCTGGCCGTAGTCCCGAGAGGAAAGGATGTTCTCAGAAACAGAGTCCTGCAGGCTGGTCAGTAGAGATCTGGAGGTCTAGGCCACGGCTGGATTTCGTGCAGAGCCTGACCCTGGACTCCAGCTGCTCACTGAGTTCGTCCAGGGCCCCGGTGCAGGACTCCAGGCTCTCGGCCAATTTCTGAATCTTGGCCTTCAGCACGGCCTGGCTAACCTTGGTAGCCCCCTCGGCCCGCCTGGGGATGAGGAAGCCACTGGAGCCAAAGAAGACAATGAAATAGACCGAGTTGTACAGGGCGATGGAGGCGTTCCGCCCGCACTGCAGCAGCTGGCGGTCCCCGCAGCCCTGCCAGCGGCAGAAGAACTCCAGGCAGCTCAGGATCTCGCGCATCTGGTCCTGGCAGGTGGCCGCGATCTCTTGCACCCTGCGCAGCTCCCGAGAGTTGCAGAAGACCAAGGAGAGGTCGGAAGTGATGGTGACGGCCCCGCCGGCGGTGGCCACCCCCAGCCCCACAGCGGAGGCCAGCAGCGAGGCCCCGAGCGTGATGGGGCTGAGTGAGAGGCCCACGATGGCGGTGACAGCGCCCGCGGCGCTCAGCGAGCTGCCTGCCACGTTGGCCGCCAGGGAACGTCGGCGGAGGCGCTCGAGGCGCCGCGCCACCTCGCGCAGGCGCAGCACCTGGCCGTGCAGCAGCCCGCGGCGGTCGAGCAGCAGCCCCTGGAAGCGCCGCAGCGAGTCGGCGCCGCGCGCCTCCCAGGCCACCAGGTTCTCCATGCCCTGCGGGGACAGACACACGGTTAGCCCACGGCGCCCCATCTCAGCTGCTGCCACCCCCGGTCCGGTTCTCAAAGACCCGTTGTATCATCTGGGCCAAGTCACAGCCCGTGCTCAGGGCCTTAGGGCCGCAGAAAGAGCTGACATCCTGTTCTCTCCCAAGGGACTTCATGAACTCTGTTCAGCAAGAGGTAAATTCACCGACGAGGAGGTGGTGGTCCACCTGGCAGCCCCTCCCATACTGAGGCCTTTGCCATGATTGAAATGCGTTTGACAAGTGGGAGGTAGCAGAGGGCACTCAGTTCTTTCAGTAGAGGGAGACTTGGACCAGAAGGGCCCAACAGCTGCTCCTTCTCGCTGACAAGTGAGAAAGGCAAGTCACCCAAGCTCAAAAAGCATACTGTCGATTAAAGCACGAAACGACTCTAAGTTTGATGCGTGTCTGCAACACGTCTCCTGCGTGTTAGTCTTCCAGAACTCTGGTCTTGGAATCAAGCCTAAAATGTGGTTTGCCTTAAATATTTCTTTGATTAGATAACTGGTACTCATCAAAAGCCTTCATAAATCTCCCTCCGGTAACCACTTACTTAAAATTAAATTGCATTAAATTAATACCACTATGCTTCTGGGTTATTAAAGCTTCCTTCCCCACCCCACCGCACCCCGAAAAAGAAAAGAGAAATTAGTCACGGTTGAATAAAATAAAGCAGTCAAAGTTGTGTCCAACAATTGACTGACGGCTCCTTTGTATCAAGTTGAATGGAAGCCCACTGAAGATGACTAACCAAGAGCAAGCGATACCATCTGGGATAGAAGTACACTTTCCTGCCTACCAAAGACTCCCAGTATCCTAGCCACTGTCCTCGTACTTTTAAGAATTTCTAAATGGGGACAGGTTAGCCTTAGAAGTAAGATCCTTTGGTACTAGTACCTTGGGTATAAAACATTTCTACCTCCCAAAGTTATCAGAGCAACACAGACCCATGGTAAGGGCTATACCCGATTCGTCCCAGGGCTCCAGATCCAAATCCAGGACTCCTGGCTCCTAGGTCCTCTTTTAAAACTGCCATGCTTCCCAATCACCGGCAATACATTTCCTGGTCACACACCTCTTAGCAAAATGAGAAAAAGTTCGTGGACCCAGGGTACAAGGCAAGCATCAGATGCTACTGTTTTCAGCCATTATCCCTCCAGGCTCCCCCTCCACTTACCATCCACTTGGCCAGCTCCAGGCGGGAAGGAAAATCTGAGGCTGTTTCTGGAGGGGCATGCTTTATAGTTCCTGAGGACCAATGGCAGCCCTGGGAACGGCTGGTCTCATTCTGCGACTTTGTCCTTTCCTGTCCTGGCCCCTGCTGCCTTTACCCCGGAGGATGTGACATGGTGGAAAGTGACCTGGAGTCACACGGTACATCCCGTATTTAGGAAATGAACATTGTGTGTTTGCTTTCCCCCACCCTCATGCCCCAAACGCAGGAAAAGAAACAGGCTCTTCCCCAACTTGAAATTAGTGTTGTCATTCTCCCAGTGGGGATACCCTGCCTTTCCTCTCTGGTGAATAGCGAGTGAATGACGTTATCTGGAAGGCCATCAAACGCACCCCAGACTGACCAATCAGATTCTTTCTGGAGAGGCCACCATGACAAGACCTCTTTTTAAAAAGAAAAGGGAGCGAGCGAGCGAGAGAAATAACACCACCCGCTCTTCCATCTACTATTAGCCACTCCTGCTTGGTGCAGTTCAAAATCCACCAGGAAGCTGTGAGTGGTGGCTCGGCTGCTCACAGCCCTGGCATCCGGCTCTGGGAGGAGCAGGCCCGGCCCACAGGAAGGGCTGCGTGCATTTCTGGGCATCTCCAGCTGTGGACAAGACAGGGGAGGTCGCGGGAAGGGCACGTTGCAGGCCAAATGCGTCAGAAAAATCGGTGGGGTCAAGCTGCACAAGGAGCTAATTATATCCCCTCCCTAACCGGGGTCTGGTTCCCAGGTTTTCCTTTGGAGTGCTCGTTGCAGCGCTGTCGGGCAGTTAGAGGAATCCTGTCTGCGGCAGGCAGGGTGATTGTGTGCATAACTGAGTACCCCTGCTCCATGGAGGCGCCTGGGTAACAGAATAACAAGTTGTCCGGTGCCGGCCATCCTCCCGAAAGTTGGTATGTCCCAGCCCGTTTGTGAGGGTGACTGGGTATCTTGGAGAGTCGTCCAGCCCATGGAGTTGATTTCTGCTCCTTCCGACTCTGTAGGACAGCGCAGAATGTTCCCGAGGATTTCCCAGACTCAGTTTTCACCGCACCAGACCACGTCATCTTTCTGGTGGGTTCAAACTGATGACCTTTCGGGTAGCAGACCAATGCTCAACCGGTAGTGCCAGCGGGGCTCCTCCTTCCAAACCACTGTCTCAGACAGGGGGCTTTCATGGGTTCACTTCGAGAAGTCGGTCACCAGCCTTGTTCTCCAGCTCTGGCTCTGTCTACAAGCCCCACTGAAAGCTGTCCCCCCGCTGTGATTTGAAATATGGACAGAGCCCCTGTAGCACAGTAACATGCAAGCCACCGCAGTAGGACAAGCTGACAGGCAGGTGGTGCGCTTTCGGATAAAGAGTCCCCAATGAGCGTTTTGATTTAATCAACCTAACAGTTGTCTCCACTTTGGTCGTTTGGAAAATCGAACAGCCATTTCTTTCTGGAATGCGGTGAAGTCCCTGCCTTTGTAACCAGAAGCAGTGCCTTCCAGTTGACAGGGGAGCGGTGCTCCGAGGAGGGCTTTCAGTGGCTAGATTTTCCGATCAAGTAGATGACCAGGACTTGCTTCTGATGGCCTCTGGGTGGTCTCCGATCTCAATCTCTCTGTTGACAGCTGATCACATTACCGGTTTCCATCACCCAGGAGATTTTACAAAGATATAGTGCTTTAACAAAACAAACAAGACTCACTGCCATAGAGTTCGATTCTGATTCATAGTGACCCCATAACACGACGTAGAAGTGCCCCCTGTGAGTCTCTGACACTGTCACTTTTTCACAGAGTACAAACGTCTCCTCTTTCTCCCGGGAGCACCTGGTGGTTTCAAACTGCTGACACTGCAAACTGCCGTTTGTTCGCAGCCCAGGGCATAACCACTCCGTCCCATTCGCCACTACTCACAGATGTGGTCTTTTTGAGTTTGAGTATTCTGAATTTGATCTGTGTCCATAGAATCTAGCTACAACACTTGTAATATTAAATAAAATTGCTAGGACGGAGGGTGAGGGAACCAGCCCCCACCCGCTGCTTGAACTCACTGGTTCAGTAATACTACTTCTGGGTTCAATAATGCACAATTGTACGGTTGAGATATATAAGTATTATATTAAAGTCATCGAGAGCATGAGAGATAATACAATAATACAGTCAGGCATGATACACAGCAACATTGCTCACCTCAGCCCAGCTTGGTGGTCCACGTGGAGAGGGGGAAGGGAAGGAGGGAAAGGGAACAAGGGAGAGGGGAGTGACCAGGGAGTGAGCAGCAAGGAGCTCAGGGTCAGAGAGAGTCAGAGAGTCAGAGAGAGATCTATAGTGCTGGCTCACACCTATATACCTTCTGGGGGCAAGCCAGCCCACTAATTACAGGTAAAGACATACGTCACAGGAAGGGGCTGCACTATAGGTTACACAGCAATGAGAGGGTGGTCTCTGGGTCTCCATAGGAACATTATCAGTAGGGTGTAAACCCCACCTAGAGGAACCAAGCTAATGGTCCCAAAGCTTCAGAGAGAAGTAGGCCATTGTCCCCAGCAGCAGGGAGCAGGCCCAGCCCTGCTGTGGGATGAGACAGCAGTCTGGCAGCAAGTGTCTGACTTCTCCCCACAAACACTCAAAGGAAAAACGTGAGTTTGTTCAAGCTCCCTCCAGAGCCACTTGTACTTCGTAAAGTCCAAAGTAGGGGACCATCTTCTGTTTCCCCGGAGCCTGTGCACACAGGGCCGTGGACCAGGGTGAAGGGGGGCTGGCAAGGAGGCATCCATCCTCCTTCTTCTTGCTCCTCTACCTGCCCTGGCCATTTCCTTGTGTGTTCAGTTATGCCCTTGCAGTCACCTTGACTCTGACTTTCAGCGGCCCCATCGGGTTTCCCAGCCTGTAATCTTTATGTAAGCACCCTCCCTCCTCCTCCTCCTGGGGAGTGGTCGATGGAGGTAAACCTTCCTGTTGACAGCAAAACACTTCGCCACAGAGCTACCAGGCTCCTTAGTTCAGCTTTAGATCATCATAATTTCATGCCTGAGAAATAAGGCTGGGGCTCAGGGGCATCCCTCATTGTTCTTGTTGTGTCTTTGGGAAAAGTTTACACAGAAGTTTAGCCACTTCTATGCGTATTATTCAGTGAAATGCGTTACATTTTTTCCCCCTCATTTTTCTCTCTTCACCAAATTTAATACATGTCTACCCTCTAGTCAGTGATTGACCTCCCCTTAGCCTCTCACTCCTGGCAACCATCAAAGAATGTGACTTCTTGTTTGTTTGGCGGGGTTTGTTTAGTTTTGTAATAGATGTCTCCTTTGATCTTTGTGATTGACTGATTTCACTTCGCATAATGTCCTCCACTTTCATCCATACCAGTGCTTCCCAAGTGGGTGATACCACCCCCTGGGGGGGCGCAGGAACCAGCCTGGGAAGTTGCAAAAGCATACACCTACACGTTATCCTGAATGATGGGCTATCATAAAAATGATTTTTAAGTACCGGGGGCCTCTGAGTCATTTTCTTTTTCTGAAAATGGGATCATAGGCCAAATAAATTTGGGAGCTTCTGATCCCTGTTAAACACAAGGTATTTTGCAGACTCATCATTGTCCTTTCGTGTTGGATAGTATTCCAGGGTGTGTGAGGATCATGGCTGGTTTATCCAGTCTTCTATCGAGGGCATATGGGTTGTTTCCTTCTCTGTATTCTTGTGCTATGATGATCGTGGGTGTGCACATTATATCTGTTCGCGGCACGACACGCACTTCTCTAAGATCCCTACTGTGGGATGGCTGGGTCCTATGCCCTTCTGTGTCCAACGTTTGAATGAAGCGCATGCTGCTTGCACACTGCTCAAGCCATTGCCAGCCCCCACCGCAGTGGATGAAGGTTCCCGTCTCTCCACGCTCCTACCAGCATTTCTTGTTTCCCTTCTTTCTTGCTTTTAAACTTTGCTGTGAATGCTGGAGGGTAATGCTATTGTTTTTTTTGTTTGTTATTTTTCTTTTTCTTTTTTTTTTATAAGTGTGGACAGTTTATTTATAATTTTCATTTGTATAAGACGAATTTTAAAAAGTGACAGCAAGAAATGACTAAGTTGACAATGAGCACAATTACAAGAGTTTCTAAGATCATAAGTATAAAATCCCGAGTATAAAATCTCTGCTGCTTCAATATGCACAGTGTGTTTATTATTACTGCTTTAGAGAAACAGAAGCTAACTTTTCATTTCCCAAGATTTCTGAACAGTCGCCCATGGGTTCTTGAAATTGAATAATAGGAAACTGGACTTGTTTTTCAAACCATTTGGCAACTGTAAGAAGCTGCTGGTCACAAAATGCACGTCCAATAAGTTGCAGTCCGATGGGCAACCCTTCGCTTGAGAGACCCACAGGCACGCTGATGGCTGGCAAGCCTGCCATATTCGCTGCTTGTGTGAAAACCAAGGCTGCGGCTTTTGTTACGAAGACGGGTCCCGAGCATGGATGCGTGAAGATTACGACAGCGTGGAGCAGGATGGCGATGAGCCTGGACCGCAACGCTCTGTTGAAGGCTGGATTCTCTTTGTCACTGGAGTCCACGAGGAAGCCACTGAAGAAGACATACACGACAACTTTGCGGAGTACAGAGAGATTAAAAACATCCACCTCAACCTGGACAGGCGCACAGGACACCTGAAGGGGTATATTCTAGTGGAGTATGAAACATACAAGGAGGCCCAGGCTGCCATGGAGGGACTCAACGGCCAGGATTTGATGGTACAGCCCATCAGTGTGGACTGGTGTTTTGTTCGGGGTCTGCCCAAGAGCAAGAGGAGAGGTGGCCGGAGACGCAGCAGGAGTCCAGACCAGAGCACTGCGGGTTCTGTTGTCTTCTTTGAGGAACTCCAAGGATGGCAGTGCCTCACACAAAGTCGTGGGAGTTAGCAAGACATCAACTCCAGAGTTAAACACATTCGCAAAATCGTTCGCAATGAGCCGTCTCACTTTCTGTGCTTTGAGGAAGTAATTTTCATAGTTTTCTTTCAGTAAGAAAAGGTTCCTGAGAGAATCCTCCCCCTCACCACATCATTGAACCCTTCTCGCCTGGTGGTGGCATACAACGCTTCAGTAGACAGATCCACGTCACCTTGGTGACCATATTCTAGTCCATCAAATCCTGCCATAGTCGATGCCGCTTCTGCTGTGCACAAAACATGGTAGCAAACAATTGAATAGTTGGTGTGAGTGAGGCAGGGACACTTCAATGACTTTAGCCCCTTCAGATTCAAATAGGTCAGCAGCTTTGGCCAAAGAGACTGCACTTCCCTTGATAATTCTGGCACAAGACACTCCTTTGGAATTCCTATACAGAGTTTGCTCACATCGTTGAAGCTCGGTAGCATCCATGGTTTCACAGGGTCTTGTACTGTAGTAGAATCTTTGGGATCATGCCCAGCATGGGCACCCAACACAATCGCTGCATCGTCCACATTTCTGGTTAGGATCCCTGGCACATCCATTGAGTTCACCAGAGGGATGAGCCCATGTCGGGAGACCAATCCATAGCTTGGCTTTAAACCGATCAGCCCACAGTGGGCAGCTGGGTTCCGGGTTGATCCTCCTGTATCAGAGCCTAAAGCCGCAAAGCACGTGAATGCCGATACGGCAGCCGCACTACCGCCTGAGCTTCCTCCAGTTATTAGCCAATCAGAATCTTCATTTTCACCCTGGGGTTTCTGCTTCCTCTTTTCTCTATATTGCTTTGAATAACTCCAAGGGTTTTTAACTGGTCCAAATACACCATCTGTACTTCCCGATCCCATAGCAAACTCATCTAAATTTGTTTTTCCCATCAGCAGAGCTCCCTGATCCAACAACTTCTGAACGACAGTCGCGTTATAGGGTGGCACATAACCT
>NW_022105855.1:1852756-1860610 GCF_000313985.2 Echinops telfairi
CAGTGGCCTACTAATGGGCTTTGGATCTCCACTCCGCACTCCCCCCATCATTCACTATGGTAAGATTTTTTGTTCTGATGATGCCTTACACTCGCATATCTCTTGTCAGATTCTTCAGCTTGCTTGAGGGCCACCTCTTCTGTCACAGTTATGTAAGCATTTAGGAACTTGGTCTTCTTGATCAGAGAGAGGCATTTTTGACAGAGCTCAGTTGGAGTAATGTGGCCTAGCTTCAGCCCTGCAGAAGCTTCGCGGACCGTCCTGCCCAGCATGGTCCGCGCGCTCCACCCGCCATCCAGGGCCCGGAGATGTGGAAGCAGAGCGAGGTCAGCGCCGTGCCTGTGTTACATGGGTGCAGCCATCTTGGCGCGTCCTGTTTTTCATTTTTCTAATGGTTAATGATCCAAAGCATCGCTTCATCTGTTGAATGTCTTCTTTGATGAACTATCTGTTCGTGTCCTCTGCTAATTTTTTATTGAATTGTCTATATGTTGTTGAGGTACTGACATTTTCTATAAATTCTAGAGATTAGTCTCTCTCCTTTTTTAATTTATCATTTTATAGGTATCTTATAAGTATAACATTCCACAGTTCAGTCACATCAAGCAGTATTGTACGATTGCTAGCACAATCAGTTTCAAAACATTTTCTTTTTTCTTGAACTCCTTGATATCAGCTCCCCTTTAAAGATTAGTCTCTTGTGGTGATATTAAGAGGGTGGAGGGAAGGTAGGGTAGAAAGGGGGAACCGATCACAAGGCTCTCCATATAACCCCCTCCCTGGGGGACGGACAACAGAAAAGTGGGTTAAAGGAGACATCGGACAGTGTAAGACATGACAAAATAATTGTAATTTATAAATTATCAAGGGTTTGTGGAGTGGGGGCAGGGAGGAAGGGGGAAATGAGGAACTGATACCAAGGGCTCAAGTAGAAAGTAAATGTTTTGAGGATGATGATGGCAACAAATGTACAAATGTGCTTGACACAATGGATGGATGGATTGTGATAAGAGTTGAATGAGCCCCCAATAAAATGATTTAATAAAAAAGATTAGTCTCTTATCAGATATGTTGCTACCAAAAATTTTTTGCTGGTTTTTGGGTACTCTTTTTACTCTTTTGATGAACTCTTTTAATGTACCTAAGTGTCTAGTGTTGAGGAGGTCCCATCATTACAAAATGTCAATGCTGTCATTATTTCCATTCTGGTTGTTCTGTTTTTGTTGATCTAGTTTCCCTGCCACCTCACTCTTCTCATCTTTGGTCTTGGGTAAATGCTTGCCATTGGGCTTCGTTTTAGTGACTTTTTAGATGAGCATAATGCTCACAGAGGATACCATCTGTCATTTGACTGCAAGGTGACTTTGGGAGTGATTTGGGCTCCATGTGTGTAGGGCATCCCAGAAGACAATCTCAGAGGCTCTTCTATTCTCCGCCAGTCCAGTAAGTCTGGCCTTTTTGAGGAATTTGATGTCTGTTTGACATTTTCTCCCATTCTGTCCAGGACCATCTCTTGTGTCCCTCGTCGGACGGCCAGTAGGGGTAAGTAGGCACCTCTTGCTTCTTCTGGTCTCAGGTCAGAGGAGGCCGTGTTCCATGTGGGTCGTTAGTCTTTGCACTAATTGTTGTCTTGAGTGTCCATTTTCCTTCATTCTCCTTTGCTCCATGCATGAGGAGACCAACAGGTGCTTCTTAGGAGACCAACAGGTGCTTCACATGGTTTTAATCCTCAAGGTCATCTTCAGGAACCATCGTGCAGAGTGAGGGTGAAGAAACGGGAAAGCACTGGGAAGTGGGTAGCATGTGCCCAGACACAGCTCATATGGGAGTTTTCTCTGTGGTGGAAACATTTTTGTTCCGATTTACCTCTTCCCAACCACCCCCACCCCCGCCGCTCCTCCAATCAAGAGGGTTTATTAGGGGAGTTAATGGGTTACCACAAGTCAGGATGAGCGAACAGTAAGGACAGAGCCATTGTCTCCCCACCCAGCAGCCAAGTCTCTCCTGTTCCAGCCTCTCAGCCACATGACCCCTGGTCTGAGCTTCTGTGGGTCAGGAAGGCAACCTGCCTGCCACTTTGCCCCACAGTTCCACAATCTTGGCCAGATCACAGATACCCCCTTGTCTCGGCGCTGCTTCTCTGTGTCTCCGCACCACAGTGCCTCATGCATCTGGCCCGGGCCACTTCCACCGAGACCCTGACCGTTCTCTTCCAGGGGTCCTTAGGGCTCCTCTCCGCTATCTCCCTCTTTCAGGAGTCCAGAGTCCAGTCATGGAACAGTGGCCTAAATGAAGTTTTACTGCCTATAAAAATCAGGCACTTCACGTTACTTACAAGAACAGATACGTGAACTTAATACTTCCCATTTGGCACTCATTTACTTACACATACGAAAGCACAAAAAGAAATTTAATGAACAATTTAAGGTATTTGGATCCAACGTTCCACATGGGCAGTCTCATTTGGAGACAGCATCAAAAGTATGAAAATCAAGGCAATTTGTGAACATGAGCTGAAACCAACAGTCCCCCCTCTCCTCCTTACATGAACACTCAAATAGAGAAAAGCACATATCCACTCGGGGATTTTTGCTCCTATGTTTTGGAAACCTCACCAGAATATAAGTGTGGTAGCACATGATACATAGCTGAATACGCCGGTTAAATTATTTAAAGAAGAACACTTTGTTCATTCAAAGACATATCATGGCTTTCATGATTTCTGCACGAGAGCTTAGCACTGCGTTGTCTGATGGAATGAGCGTCAGACCCGATAGTGTCTTAGAGCGCTTATTCCTCGGCTCCTCTGCCCTGTATTCATGGCGCTGCAGAGCAGCAAACCCCCAAGGAACAAGGACGGAAACGGCCGTTTCACTTCTTCAAAGGGGCGGGTATTCTCCGTTCACGTACACACAATCCGTACACATCGCTCTGTGTCCTACCGCCACTTACCATTGCTGCCGACACCGATGTGTTCATGCCGGCATCGTCCTCCCCTCTGGGTGATCGCTGTGCAACAATCCCACGGTTTCCTTACTCGCTTCCCTATTAGGTCCTTGGGCGGCTTCCTGGTGCTCTTTTTCCCTTTCCTCTTCCCAGGACGACAGCTAAAGTTGCCGGGAACATCTGTGTACATTGTCCCTTTATGGCCGATTTCTTTGGGGAGTAATCACAAATGGGAAGGTACCAGATGAACGAGATTAAACGGTTTCTTCGTTTTCGCTACATGTGGCTACGCTATGTTGCTTTCTAGAGGAATCGATTCATAACACCACCAGCTTTGTAAGAATAATGGTTTCTGCTGTGGAGACAACTCCGCTTTCTTACCACATGCTTGCTTGCTTGTTTTAATT
The DNA here is from genome assembly GCF_000313985.2 of Echinops telfairi. Lineage (NCBI taxonomy): Eukaryota > Metazoa > Chordata > Mammalia > Afrosoricida > Tenrecidae > Echinops > Echinops telfairi. The sequence goes on from NW_022105855.1 coordinate 1,856,110, forward strand.
TGTTGTTGTTGACTTTAACTCCACAAATATGTGTGAAATACTTACTGTGTGCCCTGCCATCATGCTTGATCCTGCGGATAAAAGCGCGAACAGTTCCTGTCTTCCTACGGACCGCCACCTATTGGAAGAGAAAGATACTGAACAGCTCGTTTCAGTTCACCTTGGACCGCGCCAGAGCTGTGTGCAGAAACCAAGGGAGCGTAGGGAAAGTCCCTGCCTAAGGAGGACTTCCTGGAAGCACCCATCATGAGCTGAACCTTGCAGTTGATCAGAACGCCTTTGAACGAAAATTAGAAGAAGATGCCAGGCTAGAGTGAACGAAGGCACTGAGGAGGGTTCAGGATACTTCAGGCAGCTTGGTGTCGCGGAGCATAAAGTGAAAGGCTGGAAATGCCCAGGGTACATAGGGACACTCAAGTCCATGCAGGGAAGAGGGAGCCATCGGAAGCTTTTAACCTGTGGCCTTATGGATAAGGTAGACAGTACTCACCGTTGTGTGAAGAATGGTTGTGAAAGTACCTCTACTGAAAGCCAAGAAACGAGTTAAGAGGCTTTTGACAAAGCCGACACAACATGGATTTGAAAATGAATTGGTAAGGAGGGAGTGGAGCAAGTAAGATTTTTTTTAAGTTTGTGAGCAAAATTTGCAAATCCTATTGAGAGTGTCTGCTCAGACATGGTATCCATCATATCCACGTAACTTACCTTGGCCAAATCAAGTCATACGGCCCAGCCCAGGGTCACGGAGATGAGAAATACATGTCAGCCATCTCAGGAAAGCAACAGGCCAGCAACCCAAGTGCTTCCGTTGTGGAGAAGCGATGCCCAAGAATGTCATCACCACATCAGTAATCTCATATTCCTCCATTCTTCCCAGTGATTTCCTTGGAACTGCAGTCTTTATCTGGACAGAGGAGAGTCCTACTTGGGCTACTATAAACAAACAATTGCTATGAGGGATAGCATTGGTGAGGTCAGATGGATCTTAGCAAAAAGCAGGGAATACCACCAGAAAGACCTTTATTGTATTTTATTGACTATGTCAAGGCATTGGACTCTGTGGATCCATAACAAACTATGAACAACCTTGAGAAAATAGGGATTCACACACACTTCATTGTGCTCACGCATAACCTGTACAGGGATCAAGAGGCAGTTGTGCAAACAGAACAAGGGAAAGCTGCATGGTTTAAAATTGGGAAAGGTGTGTGTCAGAGTTGTAGCCTCTCACATACTTACTCAATCTGTATGCAGAGCAAATCGCCAGAGAAGCTGGACTATATGAAGAAGAATGTAGCATCAGAATTAGAAGACTTATTAATTAACAACCTGTGATATGCAGGTGACACAACCTTGCTTGCTGAAGGCGAAGAGGACTTAAAGCACTTGATGAAGATCAAGGAATGTAGCCTTCTATGTAGACTACAACGTAATGTAAAGACAACAAAAATCCTTACAACTGGACCGACCGGTAACATCACGATAAACCGAAAAGGTTGAAGTTGTCAAGGATTTGTTTTGGAATGCACAGTCAATGCTGATGGAAGCAACCGTCAAGAGATCAAACAATGCATCGCACTGGGTAAGTGTGCTGCACAAGACCTCTTCAGAACGCTGAAAAGCAAGGCTGTTACTTTGAGGACTACGGTAGGTGTACCAGGCCCAAGCCAAAGTATTTTCTTTCTTTTTTTAAAAATCATTTTATTGGGGTCTCTTACAGCTCTTATAACTTTCCATACATCAATTGTATCAAGCATATTTGTACATATGTTGTCATCATCATTTCCAAAACATTTTCTACTTGAGTCCTTAGTATAAACTCCTCTTTTTTCCCCTCCCTCCCCACCCTCCCACCAACATGAATCCTTGATCAATTATATATTGTTATTATTATTCCATATCTTACACTGTCCGTTGTCTCCCTTCACCCACATTTCTCTTATTCATCCTCTTGGCGGGTGCCTATATATCCAACCTTGTGATGGGTTTCCCTTTCTCCCCTTCCCCCTTCCTGACCATCCCCCTGTCATGATAGCACTACTCCCACTACTGTTCCTGAGGGGTTTATCTGTGCTGAATTCCATGTGTCGAGAGCTCTTATCTGTATCAGTGTGTGTTCTCCAATCTAGCCATATTTGTCAGGTAGAACTGGGTCATGGTGGTGGAGGGGAGGAAGCATTCAGGACTAGAGGAATGATGTATGATTTGTTGGTGCTATACTGCACCTTGGTTGAACCATCCTTTCCTTATAACCCTTCTGTGGGTGGGATGTCCAATTGTCTACAGATGGGCTTTGGGTCTCCGCTGCAAACCCCCTTGTTTATCTTAATATAGTCACTTGTGTTGGATCATTTGATACCTGATAACCTGATCCCATCACCGCCTCATGATCACACTGGCTGGTGTGATTCTTCCATGTGGGTTTATTTGCTTTCCTGCTGGATAGCTACCTGTTTAACTTCAAACTTTTAAGACCCCAGATGCTATATTTTTTTATAGCCAGGCACCATCTGCTCTCTTCACCACATTTGCTTATGCACCCATTTTATCTTCAGCAATCATGCGGGAAGGTGAGTATCAAAGAGTGCCAGGTTATTAGAACAAAGTGTTCTTGTGTTAAGGGAGGCCTTGAGTAGAAGTCCAAAGTCCGTCTGCTATCTTAATGCTTAATATATAGATATATGTACATTGGCCTCTATCCCTTTCATTATAAATTAGTATACATACATATATATGCCTCTATTATACCTCTATAAATAGCTTTTGCCTCCTATTTCTTTCTTCTATTTCCTTTCACCTTCCTCCTGTCCCACTATCATGCTCACACTCCATTCAGCTCTCAGCAATTCCTCTCAGATACAATGCACTTGATCAAACCCCACCAGGCATTATACGCCCTATTCATTATAAATTTTAGATCTCTTGTTGTTCCCTTATCCCTGAGTTTGTTAAACCAAAATATTTTCAATCATCTCATATGCATGTGGCAGGTGGACATTGAGTAAGGAAGACTGAAAAAGAATCATTACATTTGAATTATGGTGCTGGCAAAGAATTTTGAAAGTTCTATAAGCGCCGGAAGAGCAAACCAATCTGTCTCCTAGGAAACCAGGATGGTGAGACTTTGTCTCAAGTACTTTGAACATGTTCTCAGGCAAGACCAGTCTTGAAAAAGAACATCGTGCTTGGTAAAGTGGAAGGGCAGTGAAAAAGAAGATTCTCGCACGATGTATTGATGCAGTGGCTGCAACAATGGGCTCAAAAGTAAGAACAATTGTGAGGACGGCTCCGGACCAGGTGGTGTTGCATTGTGTTGTCAATAGGGTCGCTATGAGTTGGAACGGACTCAACACAAAGGCATTGCCATGAATTTTGGGGGGGACATGCTGGAGAAGGGGAAAGGATCAAGGGGCCCTAGAGAACCAGGAAGCCAGAGACAGCAGCCTATCAGGATGTGACTGACCACGGCTTTCTCTTCTCCTGGAATCATCAATTTAAAATCAAAATCCTGGGAGACACTTCAGGATTGGCTAAGCTTAGGTAAAGTGCTCATCCCAGACTGTCCTGCCTAAGGAGAGAAAGAGTAAATTCCTTCAGTTTTCCAGTGGAAGACGCTCACAGAACCTTTCCCTCCTGCTAACATGGCACATAATCGGGAGAAGAAAGCCCACTGGGAAATGATGGCATGTCTGCGGAGTAGGGCAGTTCTGTTGGGGAAAGGGAGGCTGATGCTGGAGGGGTGGATGCTGGATGGAAAAGGAAAGCACCCACAATAAATAGTTTAGCTTAAACTGACGCTCCTGGAGTTTATTACGCACACCGCAGGAGTTATGCTCGGTCTGACGTGATTTTGACCCCTTTATAAAATAGTGTTTTTCTTCTCGAGAGATGTGTTGCCGCTGCTTTGTCTTACTTTGCTTTCTCTCTGTTGTTTGCATCTACAGCTGGGAACGGTTTCACTGGTCAATGTATCCGTCTAACATTCAATCTGATTCCAAGAATCACTGTTTCATCTTAAGACACTTATTCTTACAAAGACCCTACCACGACTGCCTTGTGGTAAGACAGCATGAGTGTGGACTTATTACATCATTTTAATATAAAAGCGTCCCCCTACCCCACCCTCCCCAGGTCCCATTACAATGTATCTAGTTTATCACGTCTTTTCCTCTGGTGCCTGTAGAGACTGCACCCGAGTCCACAGCCCTCTGGTGGCCATAAAGATTGTCTGATCGCCCAGGATCCGGGGAAATGCTTACCTTTGCCTTGCTATTTCCTAGACTTTGTCATTATCTTCCAAGTTCCCAGACATGCATGATAGTCGTTGCAAACTTGGGTTGTTTAAGGTTTTTAAAATAATTTTATTGGGGGCTCTTACAGCTCTTATCACAATCCATACATCCATCCATTGTGTCAAGCATATTTGCACATATGTTGCCATCATCATTTTCAAAATATTTTCTTTGTACTTGAGCCCTTGGTATCAGCTCTTTTTTCCCCT
>NW_022105855.1:1860756-1871374 GCF_000313985.2 Echinops telfairi
CTGCCTTAAATATTAACATATAAATATAGTCCATAGATCTATTTCCCTATCATTATATAAAAATATATTTACATATGTACATGCCTGTATTTAGACCTCTATAAATGTCCTTTGCCTCCTAGTTCTTTCCTCTATTTCCTTTTACTTTTGCAACTTTGGTTTTAACGCATGCTTGTTTTGTATCTACAGAGGCAATCCCTCCATTTTTTTTTTAAATGACGGTTAAAGTGGCTTATTAAACTGCTGGTCTCCTGTAGTGTTTTCTGTTTCCTGCTGTTTGGATGCAGGCTCTTCTTTGTTTCGTCCCCTGCTCTTTTCACGGTCGCACTGCACCAGCATTCTCGTCACATTCACCCTCACGGACTATGTCATGTTCTGGCCCTGGAACTGTGTTTCCTTCAGGTGACCCAGCTAGATTTCCCTTTCCTCTTCCTTTCAATCTGTGACCTTTGATCCCTCCACTTTTAGACAACTATTTAGAAAACTATTTTTTGTTTTCAGTGTATCCTCTTCATGGCAAGAGAACAGTTAACACTGGTTTCCTTTTTTAACTTTGCTCAGAGCCTATTTTTATGGAAAGCAGTCAGTTCACAGTAAACACAACACTGAGGCAAGGGTGTTTCTTCCAACTCCCCAAACAGCGATCATTAGTGTTTTGATCTTTGTTGTTGCTGCTGCTGGTTGGATCATGTTCAATTCTATTTGCTTTTGGATTTGGTGAAAACATAGTTTGTTTTATAATACATTGTTCCTAAAGAAAAAAAAATAGCACTTGAAATTTTTTCTACCTTTAATTTTTATTGCTAAAAAAGTTTAAACTACCTTTGAAAAAGTGGGAAGATTGATTCAATAGGGTAGTCCTCTATAAAAATTAAATGCATATTCCAAGTCACACAGACCCTATAAGGACAGAATACAACTGTCCCTTTTCGTTTCTGAGACTTTACAGGAGTAGACAGCCTCATCTTTCCCAGGAAGCAGATGGAGGGTCCAAACCTCTGACCTTGTGATTAGCAGTGCCCTGTGTGTGGAGTGCAAACGTGGGGCTTCGGTCAGTTCAACTGTGATTCTGCACAAATCACTTGACCCCTCAGTTGACTTTGCAGGGCTTTGCTTAAATAGAAAGTGGATGTACAAACCTTATGAAGACTATAAGGTGTATTATTATTATTATTCTAAAGTCAGTAACTATTTGTTATCTGTAACTTTTTTAACAGTTCTACATTTATACATGATAAATCCAGGATTATATTATCTGTTTTTTACCATCTCAAAAACAGCTTTTTGCTTTTAAGCTATGGGGATATTTTTTAGCTTATCATTTTATAATACTCTCTTCTCTTTTTGTAGTAGGCAACTTGTAATATATGCCCACTGCTGCTCTAACAATATCTTTTTATCCCCACCCAAAGGCTTAGTATCTGTGTCAGTACAGCATTGCACGGTCCTGCATCACTGGCTGCCTCGACGTCGTCAATTGGACCAGAGGCGGACATTTTAACCAAACTTGGCCAAAATGATGCTTTTCCTGGGACTTGGGGATGCGCTGACTCCAGTCTTCCCGGTGGCCAGAACTGAACTAAGATTGGCAGGGCAGCCATGTGCTGTTCCTGGTGTCCCACAGGAGCAGAGGAAAAGGGTTTCCTGGGAAAATAAAGAGACAAAGGGCTGGGAAGCAAACAGAAGAGAGCCTTAAGTTGTTTTTTACTTGTTTGGGGTTTTTGGGGTTTGTTTTCTTTTGCTGTCCTGGGGTTCTATGCGCCATCTGTGTATCCTTTTTCTCTTTTAACTCTCTTTCTATTCCTTGAGCAATCTTGATTTAATTTCTAATCCTTGCAACACAGAGTCCTAACAAAGCCCGAAGCATAGAAGATCCACCCTTTGACTATTACATTTTTAAAAAGTCAGTGTAGATTTCTAGAGGCTTCTTTGTGCCGTGAATGAACTATTAATAACCATGTCTTCACCTGGGTGTTTCAATGCTTTCTTATTATTGCTTATTTTCTTAAACACAAAAGAAGTGCATGCTTCTTGTAACTTTATATATTGCTATGTTCTATAAGGAATTTACATAAGATGTAGGAGAAAATTAAAAATTCCCCTCTCCATCTGTCTCCACTCTCTTTATAAAGGTAGCCTTGAGTTCAGAAGCAACAAAGCCCACATGGACGAAGCACACCAGCCTGTGCGATCACAAGGTGTCGAAGGGATCAGGTAACAGGCATCATCGGAACAAAAAATCTTATCATAGTGAATGAGGAGGGGAGTGCGGAGTTGAGACCCAAAGTCCATTTGTAGGCCACTGGAGATCCCCTTACAGAAGGGTCTTGGGGAGTAGATGAGCCAGTCAGGGTGCGACGTAGCAAAGATGAAACATACAACTTTCCTCTAGTTCCTAAATGCTTCTTCCTCACCCACTATCATGATCCCAATTCTACCTTACAAATCTGGCTAGACCAGAGGATGTACACTGGTACAGATAGGAACTGGAAACACAGGGAATCCAGGGTGGATGATCCCTTCGGAACCAGTGGTGCCAGTGGTGATACTGGGAGGGTAGAGGGTGGGTGGGTTGGAAAGGGGGAACCGATTACAAGGATCTACATGTGACCTCCTCCCCGGGGGACAGATAACAGGAGAGTGGGTGAGGGGAGACGTCAGACAGGGCAAGATATGACAAAATAATAATTTATAAATTATCAAGGGTTCATGAGGGAGGGGGTAGTGGGGAGGAAGGGGAAAATGAGGACCTGATGCCAGGGTGGAGAGCACATGTTTTGAGAATGACGAGGGCAATGAATGTACAAATGTGCTTTACACAATTGATGTATGTATGGATTGGGATGAGTTGTATGAGCCCCTAATAAAATGATTTTAAAAAAGCAACCCTGAGATATATAGTTTTCTATGTGTTCTTGCATACTAACGGAGAAAACCTGCTGCAAAAGACCGCTTTAAAGTGTTACAGAGCAAAGAGGTGACTTTGAGCTCTAAGGTGTACCTGACCCATGCTGTGGTATTCCCAGTCACCTGTGTGTGAACTCTGGGTAATGAATAAGAAGACGAGAGCAGAAGCGAAGCATTTGAATTGTGGGGCTGGTGGGGAATGTCGAATACCCCACCGACTGCAAGAAGAGCGAACAAAACTGCCTTGGAAGACATACAGCCAGAGTGCTCCTTAGAATGCAAAGAGGTGAGGAGTCTCTCTCACTTTGGGCATGTTCTCAGAAGAGACTATCCCTGGAATAGACCCATCATGCTTAGTAAAGTAGAAGATCAACAGAACTGGAGGAAGCTCCTCAGTGACGTGGATGGGCACAGTTGACTGAAGACGAACAGCTGGTAGGACGGGCAGTGCCCTGCTCTGTGGTGCATGCGGTCACGCTACATTGGAACTGACTTGATGACACCTCACCACGTGTGTTCTTACAGCATGTGTGGGATCATACAAACACATCTTCTTTCACAAAATCAATATCGTGCGTTTTACAAAGGGATGATGACATTGTGCTGGTCTTACAGACACCCTCAGATCGCACTCTGCCCTTCTCTGCGGCCTGCTGTTCTGTGCTGATGTCTGTGCTGTAGGCTGATGACCACGGAGTACCCGACCCAGCCCTCCCTCTCTAAGTGCTTCTGATTGGGTTCAGCACCATGAGGGTCACAAACAAGGGATTGGGGAAGAGGAGAGTGAGAGAGAAGTTGGACTTTTTCTTCCCTGCCTCCCCCTCACTTATGGACCCCTCGTGGCTCCGCGCAGGCAGTAAGATGAAGCTCAGAAACCCAAAGAAGCAGTTCGGCGCTTTCCGACATGGCTGCATCAGAACCGACTCCGTGGCAGAGAATTCGTTGTTTTTGGTTTTCCTCCCTACAGCTGGATCCTCGTGGCCCAGTGGATCAAGAGACAACAGGTTGCTAACTGTAAGGTCAGTGGTTCGAACACACCAACAGCTCCAAGGGAGAAAAAAGAGGCTGCCTCCTCCCCTAACGGAGCAGCTCAACTCTGTCCCCGAACGTTGTTAAAAGCCGTGATTACTTTGAGGGCAGGCAGGGTGTTCGGCCTGGCTTTGGTTTGCGCCCTCCTTCAGCTCTGCCTTTGCTAGTAACTGTACCCCAGTTTCACTACGGTGCCACGGGGTGGCTCTGCCCCCTTGGTTTCAGCTTTCACGGGCTCCTGTTATACTATTTCCTCCCCCTAGGAGGCGATCACACCTCAGTGGCCGTGGCTTTCACTACAGCTCCTGTCTGCGCGCTTCATCGTCCCCTGTCGGTTTCCACCGGGCGGCCTCTCAGCGTAAGCGTTTCCTTGACGTCCTCTTCATCGGCCGGGACACACTTTCACACAGGTGACTCTCCAGACCGGCCGTGTGTACCTCTCGGGCTTTCTGTGGACAGGCGGTGATTCATCCACGCCGTGATTTCAGGTCTGGGTTGCATTGGTGGCTGCGCACCGCACAGCCGGTGCCTCACACCCACCCGCAGCTCCAAGTGCAAAGGATGAGGCTGGCGGCCCAGTGGGGGGGTGGGGGGGCTTGCAGCTCCTGAAACCCCGCACAGAATTGTTCTGTGGACCTTTGTCACGGTTCCCACTGTCTGTCTTCACAAGCGATGTGGCCCTGAATGTGTGTGCCTGTCCTTTGCTGCTCCGTGTGTAAGATGAAACTGGAATTGCTGAAACAGAAGGCACACAGACTTAGGATTCGATAAATATTTCCTTCCCAGCCTGGGTAGGGGTTGAACAATTTCCTCTCGCTGAAATCTGCTTAAAACTAATGAGCACCAAGAAGTTATCGCTGTGCTAACTACAGAAGTAAGGCTCTCGTTGAACGTGCGTGTTGAGACCATTAGTCCAAAGGAAATCGTGGGTGTTTTTAACACCTGAAAATGAAATAAGTCTTTATGAAGGAGTGTCTGAATCCGACAGCTATGCAGACAAGGTAATCCTTCAATCAGCTTTATTCCAAAGAAGGAGAACAATTTGTGACTGTTTGAATGAATCTGGCCAGAAAAGGTTCCAGTAGTCTCTAAGTGCCTCAGATTAAGCACATGATTAGGAATAAAATTCAAAAAGCCCACTGATGGTAAGTTTCAGAATGCACCCACATAACACACAACTTTGATTCGGGACCCAGTTAGTCAGAGTTTGATATCACGTTCTGGGCTTCGGTTTACGAGGTGGAATAACTCAGCAGTCTCCATACCCTCCCAAGAGAAACGCCCTGGGCATTGGCTGTTGTGCACCCACTGCCACCCAGTCGATTCTCATTCATGTAGGTACTTTAGAGAAACAAATCCACAGAAACTCATGTATAAGAGAGAGTTTTATATAAAGGCTAAGTGCGCATCAAGAAAACATCCCAACCCAGTGCTGCCCAAGCCCACAAGTCCAACATTAACCCATATGTCCGACACCAATCCACAAAGTCCTCCTTCATCTCACAAAACACACACTATGATGCCGACTGCAGGAGGAAAGCTGAGTCAGTGAACGTATAAGCATCTCAGCACTGGCAGGGGTCTCCACACAGCTGCTCCAGCACCCAGGGCTGCATCAGGGTAAGTCCATGTGGCTTCTCCTCAGGGACGTCTTGCAGAAAGTGAGCCTTGTAAGCTGAAGCAGGGAACTGGCTAAGGCAGCTGGACCCTGGTCCGACCATCACCAAGCAAGAGACCGGAGAACTAGAAAGGTGAGGCTCACTGAGCCATTGATCCCTCCCCTTCAATTAATCCCACATGTGTTTATTGGCCAGGTTGGCAAAATAAACCTCAACCCCCTAAAACAGAGGGCGGTGTCCGTTGGGTTTCTGAGACTCAACTGTATAGACCCAGAGTGTGTCCGCCTCCTCCCTGGGACCAGCTGGTGGATTGCAATCACTGGCCTTGGGGTTATCAGCCCAACACTTACCCCACCATGCTGCCAAGGCCCCTTGCTGTATGTCGTGATACATTAAAATGAATCTGAACTTTCCCCAGTAAGGAAACGACTGCTTAAAATTCATATTTGGAATACTATGCTGCAGTTTAAGAAGTCCTCGTGACGCAGAGGCTCAGTGCTCAGCTGCCAGCCGAAAGGGCAGTTAGACGCCACCAGCCGTTTTCAGGAGAAAGATGTGGCAGCCTGCTTCCAGAAGAGACACAGCCTTGCAATCCCCACGGGGCCGCTCTCCTCAGCCCTGTGCAGGCTCACCACATGTCAGCATCAGCTTGTTGGCAACAAGTCTGATTTTGGTCATTCTGCAGTTTTAAAATGTGCTCCCTGATCACTAGCGAGATAGAGCACCTTCCATGAGGTTTGCTGCTGTGATTGTTTTAAAGTTCAATGTCATTCGGTATCCACAGTTGACATTCCATTCGGTTCTCCACTTCCCACATTAATTATGCACTTCATACTTCCCTGCCAGTAGTATATCAGAGGGCCAGCGAAGAGATTAAAGGACAAAAAAAATAAAATGCCAACTATGTTGGGAAAACATTTTTTTTTTTAAACATAAACCGTTTCAAGTTCTCAGGGCAGGGTGAAATTAATGTCCAAGAGTTTAGATCCTTTTGGGAGTCCAAATCGGGAGGTGTTTCATTTCAAAGACCTAAAATAAAAACATCTTAACTTTTGTGGGTTCAAAGTCAAATAAGCTGAAGTCCAGAATTCCTCTTCCCACTTCGTAGCCTCTGAGTCAACTGGCAGGAACGTCCAAAGCCAGAATTCTTGGAGCAGCTATAACTGGAGGTGCATCTCACTCAAGGTCAGATCTGTGCTCTGCCCTCTTTCCCCCTGAGGAGTCTACAGATGTGGTAGGACATGCAAAATCATCACAGCACTGTCTGTGCCCCCATCAGATTTCCAACGCCAGCCAGTTCCTAGCCGTGGCCTCCAGCAAAATTGCATATCCAGGTTCTGTGTTTGGAGTTGCCAAAGACCCTTGCCAAGATTGAAGTCTGACCGCGATGCAGATGATCAATGCCAAGACCGCGGGATTGAGAGCCTGTGAATTTAAGCCCAGTTAACAGAAACCTTCACCATCAAGCAGAGCACTTGAGAGGGTGTTGCCTCCCCGGAAGAACTAGAAATGTGCAGTGGCCCTGCCCTCTGTCATCTGATCTTATTGAGGTTCTGCACTTTTCCACCTACATCAGGAAGTATTGCTACAGAATCATGGGAACCTTTATTAAACGAAAGTCTCAAAACGGAAGATACTGTTTCTCAGCGTAGCCTCCATCTAAGTCTCTACCCGTCCAACAGTGGTTTTGGTGTTCGCATTGCGCTAACCCAGCGGTTCTCAACCTGTGGGTCGTGACCCCTTTGAGCTTGAATGACCCTGTCACAGGGGCCGCCTGATTCATAACAATAGCAAAATGACAGTGATGAAGTAGCAACGAAAATAATTTTATGGTTGCGGGGGCGGGTCACCACAACGGGAGGAACTGTATTAAAGGGTCGCGGCATTTGGAAGACTGAGAGTCTAACCCTTCCCCGAAGAATTCTGCACTCATCAATTCACGTCATGCCATGTCAGTTTGGGCCTCCTTGACAGACTCGAACACGGAAGAATTTCCGGATCCGCAACAACAACCATCTCCTCAAGAGGTCAGATCCCGGGGCTGGCAGGTGAATGGGGTAAAGTCTACCAGGAAAACTCTTCAAGGGCAGCCCTGGCAGTCTTCGAAGGATGAGCAGGTGCTGTGTCGTGATGAAAACAAAACTCCTTGCTGTCACTTTCCTGGCCTTTGTCACAGCACCGCGGCTTTCCGTTGTCTTATAACTTCTTAATAAGCCCCCATGATGGTCCTGTGTCCTTTGAAAAAATTCTATCCAGGCCACGCCTCAGGAACCCCATAGAGCGGTCACTATAGCCTTCTGAACCGACTGCCCCGTCTTGAACTTAACAGGTCTGGCCAGTTCCTGGTGACATCACGGGGTTGCTCTGTGGACTTAGACCCACAAGAGCAGCAATTTGAGATCACCAGCCACTACGAAGGAGAAAGACCAGGCTTTCTGCTCCCATAGAGAGTTACAGTTTGGAAACCCACAGAGGCAGCTCTACTCAGTCCTCGAAGGTCACCATGAGTTGTAATTGATTCAATGCGAGTGAGCTGGCAGCAGATTCCCTTGGAAGCCAGTGTTTGGACTGAATCTTCTTTTGGAAGGGACCCTCATGAGTCTAAGACGCGTGCATTACCGAGAGACATGTCTGGAGCCATCCACTGACCACAGAGACATGTTTAAGCCTGTTTTGTTTGGAATAAATCCATGCATGTACCAAGTAGAACCCCCAGGAGCGATACATTTTAACTTTCCCTCGTAGGAATGCAAAACATTTTAACTCCCATTTCCTCTTTACCGGGCCGATTCTTGCACTTCCCTGTGTCCATGAAGTGAGCCCACCTCCCCACCCCCACCCCCGCCCCATGATATCTAGTGAGCAGGCCCCTGTGCTCCTGTGTCACAGTGGCTTTTGCCACCTCTTCTTTGTGTAGAGTTGCTTGGGCCTAAGAAAGCCCTAAGGATCACAACCCAATCAGTAACCTAACAGAAGAGGGCGCAGGCCCAGGCAATCTGTCCTCCCGGGTGCGTGGGTCTGGCCTGATGTCAGCCAACAGCAACAACAAAGAAAACCATCCCCTGAGGAGAGGTTCTCCGTCGGACCTCAAGAAGAAGCCATTTCTAGCAGGCTTCAGAGCAAGTGGAGGGACTGGTTCTTGAGCCAGATGAAGAGGTACTCCTCATGGTATCGTGGTTCACTCTCTTGGGCTCCTCGGCTAGTGATTTTCTTTTGATGGATTAAAGTTGGTGGAACCCTGCACCGAACAACTCCGTCAGCACCTTTACGTAACAGCACGCACGCACTTGGTGCCTCTGTGTCACAATGTTGTAGTTCTCACACGAGTTCGGGTTTTTTCATCATGCTATCGCACACTCACTCAAGACTCCCTGCCATCGAGGGACACGGACTCCCAGGGACCGGATAGGGCAGGGCAGAGCTGCCACTGAGGGTTTGTGAGACCGCAGTGCTTTACGGGAGGAGAAAGCCCCATCTTTCTCCCCAAGAGTGGCTAGTGGTTTCGAACTGCAGACCTTGCAGTTAGCGGCCCAGCGTGTAACCAGTATGCCACCACGGTACGGTGTAAACATCACCTGTGTATGTTCTGAGGAACCGACAGATTCGGCGGCTGGCTGCGTTGGGGTCTCTGAGATGGTCTGGCACCAAAAACCCAAACCAACCTCACTGCGTTCGAGTGGATTCTGGCTCTCAGCCCCTCTCGGACAGAGGAGACTGACCCTGTGCTTTCTGAGAGGAACTCTTCGGGAAGAGAAACCCTCGTCTTCCTCCCGGGAGCCGCAGTCTCAAGTTGCTCACCTTGCAGCCAACAGCTCCACGTGTCACCGCTGCGCCACCTGGGCTCCTTGGTCTGTAACCAAACCCACGGTCTCTCCAAAGTTTGCTGGGATTGAAACCGAGTCCACTCGCCGGGCAGACTTGGGCCCGGCCCGTGAAGGCAGTTCAGAAGACTCCAAGAGGGCGTGAAAGTGGGGCTGTTGGTTTACACCACCTATCTAGCCCTAGAACTAACACACTGAAAATGAGAATCTCGCCCACGTGCGGGGGTCCGTGGGGAGAACACGGCTGCTCTGCAGCTTAAGAACAGCAAACCGTTCCCACTCTCTTAATGTCCAAAAGGGCTGTCTATGGAAAGGCTGTTTCTTTCTCCTCTAATTGGATCCTTGCCCCATCTGTGTCTGCCTAGGAAGGCCTCTTTAGCCTGAAGGCCCTGCCACCACCCCTGTGCCCCTGCCAAGCCCTCAGCCTGCTTCTGAGGGGTTCTGCAGAGGGCCTTTTCCTTAGACCACAGCTGTTCAAAGCCAAGTGCACAACCGTATCAACCTGCCCGACTTCATAAGAGCCCAGACAAACTGCCAAGATCCAAATACCATGCACACACATTAAATCAGCGCTGCTGCATAAACCTCAGCCATTCCCTGGGGATCATACGTGCTTCTCCCAAATGGTGCCCCTCATTTCTCATATATGAATTTTCTGCTCGGTGCATTGAATGTTGAACACAGAGGGAAAGCCCGTACATAGCCCCCCTCCTTGGCTTTGTGCTGCTCCCGGTGCTATGGAGCGGGTTCTGACTCCTGGTCGTGCTCTGTACAACAGCACAGACCACCACCCAGGCCTGCACCACCGCACAGTTGTTGCTGTGTTTGGGTTCACTGTCGGAGCCCTGGTGTCAGGCCATCTCACTGAAGCCCTTCCTCTTTGCTTGGCTGACCTTCTACGTTTCCAAGCCTGAAGTCCTTCTCCAGGGCCCACCTCTCCTGATCGCATGGCCCAAGAACAACGTGAGACAGAGTCTCACCCTCCTCGCCTTTGAAGAGCACTCGGGCTGCCCTCCTCCCAGACAGATTTGTGTGTGCTTCGCCTTCCTGAGCTGCTCTCCGCCCTTCAGGGGCTTTCCCTTCCTTCGTTCAAAACAAACGAAGAATCAAAACAACGGGACCAATGAAGAAGGTCAAACTGTCACCTTTATCACCAGTAAAGCTTCCCGGTGCCAGGCTGAGATCAGAAAGAGCCAGCAGAACAGGCCCAGCGCAGACATGCCTTTGCTGGTTGTGGGAGTG
>NW_022105855.1:1871474-1878935 GCF_000313985.2 Echinops telfairi
CCGCCTTGAGCCGACCACATGCAGGCTGGATTCCAAAGAGGGAAGCAGACAGGAATGAGCTGAGCAGGCACACTTGCTTTTCCCAAAATTTGCCAATAAAATTGTGCCTTTCTGCAGCCCGGGGGAAGAATTCGTTTAGGGCAAAGAAAAAGCCAGGTGTTACACTAAGGAACTCCCTTTGCCTGGAAAGAAAGCTTTTGCCTGAATGTTGTCTTAGCCAGTAACGTGTAAGGATGTAATACCTGGGTCACTAGACAGCTTGGTATTTAAAAGGCAAGATGGTAGAGCGGGCTACGCGATGGGACGGCGCTGTCAAGTGGAAACCTAAAGATGGGTTTTCTTGGGCATTACCAATTAAAATGGAGACGCTTTTCCCTCTCGCAAATGCTTTTTAAAGACATGTATCTGACCAATAAGATACACTTATTGGTCAGGCGTCACAAGGGGGGATTCACAATTTGAAGTACAATTTAAATAAAACATTTTCTCAATCAATGATCTCAGTGAGTTATCTGTTCAACTGCTAACTATCAGGTCAGCAGTTCAAACACAGCAGCTGCTCCATGGGAGAAAGATGAGGCAGTCTGATCCTATAAGAATTTATGTTCTCAGAAACCGTAAGAGCAGGTCTATTCGGTCCCATGAGGTTGCTGTGTTTTTTGATTGGTTTCTCTATCGTAGAAACAAATGTTTAAGACTTTCCTCTTGATCTTGGCTGACAGCAGTGAATACCAGAAAGATGTTGACATGTGTTTTACTGACCATGCAAAAGCAGTTGAGTGTGTGGATTAGCAAACCATGGGTAACACTGAGAAGAATGAGAATTCCAAAACACTTCATTGTGTTCTGTGCAGAACCTGTACATAGACCAAGAGATCATTGTCCTGACAGAACAAAGGGATGCTGCATGGTTGAAAGTCAGGAAGGTTTGTGTCAGGGTTATATCTTTACACCACACTGTATGCACTCCCTGTATGCAGAGCTAACAATCCACAGTTGGGCTATAGGCAGAAGAGCATAGCATTGGGATTGAAGGAAAGCTTGTTAACAACCTGGACTATGCAGGTGATGCAACCTTGCTTGCTGGAATGAGGAAGACTTGAAGCACATGATGCTGAAGCTCAAGCACTGCAGCCTTCAGTGATGAGCCAGCCATGATCCTCACCACTGGTCCAATAGACGACATGTGGTGGCTATATAATCGTTTGTCAATTTGAGGATGAAGAGTGTAGGGGTGGAGTCTAGCTTGTCAATCAGATCATAGCCAATGAGGCCTCTGTGTGGACATGGCCTTCTCCTAAGAATTCTGGGAAATCCAGGATTTTCCTCCTTGGAGGTGGGAGACTCTCTGCACACACCCTGGGAGACATAGCAGCCGAAAAGACACATGGACTCACCCTGATGTAGAGAGCCCTGCCAGCACTGAGATGTTTATAATGTCACTGGATCCAAAGATTGTCTACCCACTGGCCTGTGATCTTCTACATTCGGCATCATTGTATGTGTTGTGCGAGTCTGAAGAGGACTTTATAGATTGGTATCAGACATATGGGCTAATATTGGACTTATGGACTTGATCTGGACTGGGCTGAGATGTTTTCTCAACGTTCAATTGCTCTTGTATATAAATCTCTTTCTTATACACATATGAATAGCTCTATGAATTTGTTTCTCTAGTCTACATGGACTAACATACAACCTGTTGATAAATGGAGAAGGGATTGAAGTTGTCAAGGATTTCGTTGCCCTTGGATCCACAATCAGTAATCAGGAAATCACACAACAAGTGGCCTTGGGCAAGTCTATTGCAGAAGACTTCTTCTTCAGCATTAAAGAGCAAAGATGTCCTTTTGAGGCCTCTGGTGCCCCTGACTCCAAGCTGTGGCATTTTCATTGCTTCGTATCCATGTGAAAGCTGGTCGATGGAGAAGGAGGACCAGAGAAGGATGCATGCGTTGAATCGTGGTGTTGGCAAAGAACATTGAAAGTACTGTGAGGTGCCAGAAGAACCACAGCTCTGCTGTGGGAAAAGTACAGCCAGAATGCTCCTAGACGCAAAAGGGCAAGGTTTCGTCTCACATTCTTTAGACGTGTTTTCAGGAGAGACCAGTCTCTGGAGAAACATATCATGCTGAGTAATGTAGAATGCTAGCCTCCCCCACCTCCCCCCCAAAAAATAAACACTAATCTTATGATTTGCATTGACACAGTGGCTGTGTGTTGGGTCAGGTTGACTAGAGAAACAAATCCAAGGACACTCATATATGTGTAAGAGAGAGCTTAATATCAAAAAGTAATGATGCATCAATAAAACATCTCAGCCCAGTCCAACTCCAGTCCATAAGTCCGGACTAGTCCATCAGTCCTTCTTTGGACTCACGAAGCCACATGCAATGATGCGGAATAGAGGAACATCACCATCCAATGGCGGTGGATGCATCTCCAGGACTCACACAGATCGCCATGTGGCTGTCAACAGGAAGGTGAAGGAAGAGAGAGAGAGAGAGAGGAAGTTCCCAGGACCCTCTTTATGAGAAGGCCACTCCCATAAGGAGGCATCATCAGGCTGTGACCTGATTGATAAGCTAGACTACATCCCTACATTTTATTTATCAAGTTGACACAAAATTCAAAATGATGTAACTACCACATGCTGCAACAATCCACCCAGACAGCAAGGATTGTGAGGCAGTGTTTGTGTTCTGTGCAGAACCCCCAGACACATAGCCAGGGTCCCTGAGTCAGAAGAGACTGAACAGCATCTAATAAGAACATCGTACAAAGAGCTAGTTCACTCAGCTGCTACCACAAAGATTGGAGGGGTTGAGTCTGCCCAGAGACACTTCAGAAGAAAGATCTGGGGCTCTACTTCTGAGAACATCAGCCACTGAAACTCCTGTGGAGCCCAGCTCTCCGCTGATCCACGTGGGGTGGCCAGGAGTCAGCATGGACTCCGAAGCAACTGGTTTGGAGAAGCATCTTTACCGAGGCAAACGGGAGTCAAGAAGCTGCTGGCAGGAGAGCGGCCCTTTTCAAATCTCCCTTCTTTTGCCTACTGTGAGTGGCAGCTCCTTCCTGGAGCCTTTCTGAAGAATCCTGACTGTGGAGCAAACGTGCCCGCACGAAGCCCTGCTGTTGGAAAGATCGCTGTCCTTCTTTGCTTGACTCGCTTTGTCTTTGTTCCCCTTACCGCCCTGGCTTCCACTGCCCATGTGCAGTGCCAACTCTTGATTTCTGGCTCTGATCTAGAAGGCACCTTCTAGAGGGCTCAGACTGAGAAAGAGAGGGGTTGGCAAGTGCCACACTTCAGCTATGCCTGAACTCCTGTCCAGAGAGCTTAACAATAAAGAAAGGAACGGGGAATGCCTATCCATTAGGGCTGGCCTTGGGTCATACTGCCCTTGCCTTGATGCCAATTCGAGCACTTAATGCAACCAGCCTTCCACAAACCCAGCTGAATGTTTCTTGGAGAGGCAAGGGGAGGGTAATATCCCATTCCTGTACAGGAAAACATTCTTTTTCTTTTTTTATTCATTTTATTGAGGGCTCTTACAGCTCTTATACCATTCCATGCATCAATTGTATCGAGCATATTTGTACATATGTTGCCATCATTGTTTTCTAAACATTTGCTTTCTATTTGAGCCCTGGGTTAGGAAAACATTCTATACAATGTTCTTTGAGGCTGGAGAAACCTTGAAGATACTTTTTAACCCTGAAGGGAAACTCACCCCCCTGAAGTCGCCTTTAAACTAAGGGACAGTTTAGCTCAAAAGCAGTAAAGAATGTCACCATTGGTACCACATGCACTCTTTTAAGTTTTTCCGGTGAGGCCTTGTGGGTGAGAAGTTGAGGGGCAGTGAGTCTATGTGAATGAGAGTGAAACAAACTAGAACAGAGAGGAGCATGCTGTACAATGCATAGAATGTCAAAGCACATTATATGTAAACACCATTGCGTGGGAGTGTGGATTATTTTTGCCTCCCTTTTTATTTTGAACCAGGTGAAGGTTTCCAAAGCAGACCATCAGTTTTACAATCAGCAGTTCATATACACTCTGCTTCATCTCACTCATTACAACCCCTCAGTGTAGCAAACACCCTCCTCACTGGGTTTCCTTGTGTTAGTCCAGGTTGACTAGCGAAACAAAGCTAGAGAAACTCATATATGTGTAAGGGAGAACTTTATATCAAAGAGTAAATGTATACTAAGAAAACATCCCAGCCCAGTTCAACTCCATAAGTCCGATATTAGCGCATATGTCCGATACCAGTCTATGAATTCCTCTTCAGACTCACACAGCAGATGCAATGATGCCAAATGCAAGGAAGATCACAGGCCTGTGGGTGGGAAGTCTTGTGGATCCAGTGGTGGTGGAAGCATCTCAGTACTGGCATGGGTCTCCACATGGCTCCTCCAGCTCCAGGGCTCTGGCTCCATTAGCATGGCTCCATGTGACTTGTCAACAGAATGTGTAGCAGAGAGAGTGTGTATCACGCCTCCAGGGAGGAAGACAGGAGTTCCCAGAACCCATAGGAGAAGGCCAAGCCCACATAGAGGCATTATTGGCTATGACCTGATTGACAAGCTAGACTCCACCCCATCCCTTAAGTTGGCAGGAGATTATGTAACTGCCACATTCCTGTTTCTATTTCTCCTTCTTCTCTAACCTGTCTGAAATTTGTCCTTGAATTAATGCTGCCCCTTTGACCTTGAATAGTTGTTCAGGCTACCCGCCCTACCCTCTTGATCCCAAAGAGTCCATCATTCTAAGCTGTGCATACACCAATAGTGTTATTCTCCTTCTACAACTTCCTCTTTGGGCCTGGAAACTGAGCCACAAGAGGGAGTTCCTCTCCAGGCCTGAGGGTGCCCAAGGGCCACAACCATGGATTGTGCTTGCATTCTTGCACCAAAAGTGCAATTTTTAAAAATGGTCTTTGCATTTCTTTCTCTATTTCCTCAGATGATCTACAGCTTAGAATGGTTTGTCCAGCTTCACTTTCTCCCTCACCTACCATCCTACTTCCTCCTCTCTTCAATCTCCTCATAAATTTTTCTTCCAAATGCCTCCCTTATTTTGTATTGGAGAGAGCAATTAGGTCTCCTCTCGGTTTTCTAAGTCTCCTCGGTGCCAGCCACTCTGCTTAATTCAACAAAGGCCCTCTATTGAGCCGGGTAAACAAAGGATCCATTCTTCCTTACGTACCAGAAGGCGAGGAACGATTGCCAGCATATCATTTTAGTATCTTTCCCCTCTGTTCTACAAGCATAAAATAAAATTCCAGCGAAGCGAGAAGTTGAAGGGAGGAATTGCCAGGTGAGGTTTATAAAGCAAGGGAGTGGTAGCAGGTACGGGTTTGTAGTAAGATCTGAGGGAGGGCAAGCAGAGCAGACCAGGATCAGCTGCTAATCTGAAGGTGGACGAGCCTGGACCCACCCAGTGGCTCTGCGGGAGAAAAGGCCTGGCAATTGGATCCCACAAAGATGACAGCTTCGGAAGCCCAACTCGGAGGCCCCTAGCACCCACAGCGAGAGCGCGGAGCGGAGCCTCTCTTCATACGCTTGGTCCCCTTACCTGCCTTCCTTGTGACGGTACTGTTCCAAACTTCTGTCCATTTCTGACTGGATTGTTTTCTTGTTGAATATTAAGAATCTCCGCATACTTTAGTTACAAGTCCTTTTTCCTATAA
The DNA here is from genome assembly GCF_000313985.2 of Echinops telfairi. Lineage (NCBI taxonomy): Eukaryota > Metazoa > Chordata > Mammalia > Afrosoricida > Tenrecidae > Echinops > Echinops telfairi. The sequence goes on from NW_022105855.1 coordinate 1,877,168, forward strand.
TTGCCTTGTAATGTTTCTTTCTGTCTGCATTTTTCTCTCCAGCCTGTTAATAGTGTTTTTAACAAAGCAGAAGTTTTTGATTTTAGTAAAATGCAATTTAACACGTTTTCTTTCATAAGAGAAAAAACATCCTATTGGCTAGTTCCACTCTGTCACGTGGAGTAACAATGGACAGAAATTGACCATCCCACTCCCAGGTACTTAACAACTAAGGGGATCCAGAGCATGGACCGAGGCAAGGCAAATCTGGAGGTCATGAGACCAACAAGAAGTCAGGAACCGAGGAAGAATTTTCAATTAACATTGGGCAAGGAAGTCAATACCTAGCTCTACTTGGGAACAAAGTAAGAGGGAAGAAGAGAGAAAGAGAGGACTGCATCTTGGCCCACCAAGCCCCGAGAACGATAATCCTGCACAGAGCAGCCAATGCACAGCGAGGACTGTAAGGCTGGCCCCACCAGGAGACACAGTGTCCCCTGAATGACCCACAGCACTACAGGGGACAACACTGGAGACACAGTGCAGGAACTGTCCCTGGTCTGACCCCAACACACCCCGGGGCAAAGCACAAAGGGAGTGCAACAGAGCAGCAAGGGGAGCAGTGCAATGAAGTCCCTGAGGAACCCCCAAAATAGACTTTGGGGGCAGGGCTTGGCACCTCATCAGACTTTGTCAGAAAACAATCATAAAAGTCAACATACAGACCTGGAACTACTTATAGGCTTTTCTTTATTTATTTCTTTTTTCATGTCTATCTATATAAGATAAGCAGGATAAACAATCCCAAGGAGAAAACAACAGGACCAATAGTTCCAGGGGACATGGGAGAAGGGTAGGTGGGAGAAAGGAAGTTGGGAGCCAACAAAGCCGGGGACAAAGGAACAATAAGTGATCTAAAATTGATGGCAAGGAGGGCATAGAATGCCTGGTGGGGTTTGATCAAGTGCAATGTAGCCTAGAGGAATTACTGAAAGCCAAATAAAGGTCAAACATGATAGTAGGACAAGAGGAAAGTAAAAGGAAATAGAGGAAAGAACTAGGAGGCAAAAGACATTTACAAATACAGGCGCATACATATGTAAATATATCTATATATAATGATAAGGAAATAGATCTATGTGCATATATTTATAGGTTTAGTATTAAGGTAGCAGATGGACATTAGGCCTCTACTCAAGTACTCCCTCAACGCAAGAACACTTTGTTCTAATAACCTGACATTCCGTGATTCTCACCTTTCCAATATGATCGCTAAAAACAAAATGAGTGCATAAGCAAATGTGGTGAAGAAAGTTGATGGTGTCCGGCTATCACAAGATATAGTGTCTGGTGTCTTAAAGGCTTGAAGATAAACAAGCAGCAATCTAGGTAGGAAGCAACAAAGCCCACATGGAAGAAGCACACCATCCTGTGTCCTCATGAGGTGTCTATGGGATCAGGTTTCTGGTATTAGAAGACCCAGAACAAACAATCATATTGATGTGAATGAGGGGGCGGGGGATGGGGTGAAGTGGAGACCCAAAGTCCATCTGTAGATTGTACATCCCTTCACAGAAGGATCACAAGGAATGGACAAGTCAGTCAGGGTGCAGTATAGCACCAACAAAACATACAACATTCCTCTAGTTATTTAATGCTTCCTCCCTCCCACCCCACTATCATGACCCCAGTTCTACCTTGCAAATCCGGCTAGACCAGAGCATGTACACTCATACAGATAAGAGCTGTCAACACACAGAATCCAGGACAGATAAACCCCTCAGGAACA
>NW_022105855.1:1879255-1889038 GCF_000313985.2 Echinops telfairi
GGATGGATGGATGGATGGATGGATGGATGGATGGATGGATTGTGATAAGAGCTGCATGAGCCCTCAATAAAATGATTTTTTAAAACTCTGTAAAATTATAAAAAATAAAACTAGTTCTAAGGCAGAGCACCCCATACATTTACTGCCAGAGCCAGTACTGATCCCAGTGGTAATGCCACCGATTCTGAAAGGGAAACACGTACATCAACCACCTAGAGTTGAGACCTAAGGAGTTAGGACACCAAGCAGTTCCCTACTCTTCCCACATCCCCTCAAGCCTAAGAATAAGGATTTCGTCTTACCTGGATCCACACGTAATGCTCACAGAAGCAGCAGTCAAGAGATCAAACAATGCATTGTACTGAGTAAAGACCTCTTTAAAGTGTTGGAAAGAAGCAAAAATACTCCTTTGAGGATGAAGGTGTGCCTGACCCCCGCTGTAGTATTTTTCAATGGTCTCATATTCGTGTGAAAGTCAGACGTTGAATTAGGAAAACCAGAGAAAAATCAATGCATTTGAATTGTGGTGTTGGCAAAAAATAGTAAAGTACCACGGACTGCCAAAGGAACAAACAAATCTGTCCCGGAAGTACCTCAAGAGCGGCCCTTAGAAGCGGGGATGGTGAGACTCACCTCACATGCTTTGGCCATGTTTTCAGGGGAGACTAGTCCCCGGCTGGTGGACATCATGCTTGATGGAGTAGAGGGACGGGGAAAGAGCAAGTCCCTCAACAGGATGGGCACCGTGACTGCAACAATGGACTCACACATGGGAAGAATTGTAGGGAATGGCCCAGGACCGGGCGGCCTTCATTCCGTTGCGTAGGAGGTCAAAACGGACTCCACAGCACAGCAGCCACAGCAATAAACGAGAGGGCTACTTCTCCTTTCACAGAAAAACAAAGCTTATGGGAACACCAAATGGAGGGTCAACATCTGTGCCTCGGGAGAAACACGTATACTCATAAGTGAACTTGCTCTCCTACAGTTTCCACATCCACAGAACGTTAGCTCCATCTGATGGCCTGGCTTCCTGCCTAACTCACCTGAACGCTGTTTGTGTGAGGGTCATGCTCTAGCTGCTGTTTATTCTCCGGTTAGTGTGGTGTGGGTCAGTTTCATCAGCATGCAGCTGTGATTAGACTGAGCTTCAGTCTTTCAGAGATCTTGGCTTATTTCTGAGCTTTAATCCCCAGGCAGTTTCAGATGGCTCCATTTAAGATGCCATCTCTGGTAACCTCTGAGCTCTGGCGTTGATATTTAAAACAATAAGGTGATGGTTGGAATGACTCCTCGTTGGTGAGGCGTGCGAGGCACAGGCTTTGTATGGCCCGAGGGCAGGATGTTCCCACCCGTGTATCTGTAGGCACATTTCCCTCTGATCACAGTCATGAAAGAGTCTCCAGTGTTGCTTTTAAACATTCCTATGATGGCGTAGTGGTTACGCTTTGGACTGCTAACTGCAAGGTCAGCAGTTTGAAATCACCAGCCAGCTCCTCAGGAGAAAGATGAGGCTTTCTACTCACATAAATAGTTACAGTCTCAGAACTCACAGCAGGGGGGGTGTTTTCTACACTGTCCTGGGGGGGGGTTCTACACTGTCCTGGGGGGGGGTTCTACACTGTCCTATGGGGTTGCGATGTGTCAGAATTGACTCAATGGCAGTGAGTTTGGTTTTTTGGTTGGTTGGTTGATTGTTTTATGATTCCATTAGCCTCCCTGTACCTATAACCCAGAATAATTGTTCCATCTCTAGCTCCTTAATCTTAATCGCCTCAACTAAGTCTTTATTGCTGATTAAAGTAACATCTTGGAGACATTGTTGGGAACCATCATTCTGTCTCCCAAAAGCCCTATACAAAAGGGAATGTTCTAAATATCCTGGGCTGATCTTTGACCCTGAAATGTTCAGCTGGTGCTCTGTCTAAAGCCCTTGCAGAACATTCACCTGGTAGATAGGATCATCTCAAGTTAATAAGAAAGCAGATTTTTCTCTGGACCATTTGGTTTCTGCACAGGAAATGGTGGCATCTTTACTTTCCATGGGACACGAGGCCACCACATCGCCAAGGTGGAGAAGAGTAACATCAGCCAACTCGCTCTCTTTATAATCAGTGTCTCCCCTCATCCCAAAGCCCGGCCTCTTTTCTTCTGCCTTTGGGGGATTGTCATATAGATCGAATCATACAGTAGGTAGGTAGCCTTTTGAGTCTAGCCTCTTGGACTTATTTGAGATACAACCATGGGATGCTGAAAAGTATCCCATTATGTGGTTGTACCACAGTTTATTCATTCCATTTGTGAAAGACATCTGGGTTCCCAGTGTTTGGTGATCATGAAGAAAGCTAAAATAAAAATTCACAGTTGTGTGTGTGTGTGTGTGTGTGTGTGTGTGTGGACATTTTTATTTCTCTTGAATAAATTCCTAGGATTACTGGGTTGCATGGTGAGTCTATCTTTATAAGAAACTGGTCAACTGTTTTCCAACCTTCTTCTAGCATTTTACATCCCAGTTACTTTATATCCTTGCCAGCATTGGCGATTGTCGTTTTTTGTTTGGGTTTGGGCTGTGCAGATCTGTGCGTGCTGCTCTCTCTTTGCTGCATTCATTTACGCTTCTTCAGTCACCAGTCTTTGTGTGTTTTGTGTGTTTGTCTGGCATTGGCATTTCCCTAAGGATGAGTCATGTCGAGTATCCTATCCTGTGTTGCGTATCCTCTCATGTGCATACAGATAGCTTCTTTGATGAATATGTTGCCCATTTTTCAAATTGGGTCATTTGTTGTTAAGTTTTGAAAGTTCTTATGTATTCTGAACATAAGATGTTTGTGAACTGTTCCTTGCCTTTTTATTTTCTTAACAGTCTGTCATCGAGTAGTGTTTTGTTTTCTTAATCGTACAACTCTTATCACAATCCATACATACATCCATTGTGTCAAGCACATTTGTACATTTGTTGCCATCATCAGACTCAAAACATCTTTCTACTTGAGCCCTTGCTATCAGCTCCTCGTTTTTGCCCCCTCTCATTTTTGTTTTAATGAAGTTAAATTTACCAATTGTTTTCTTTTCTGGATTATGCTTTTTGTATCAAGTCTAAGATTTCTTTCCAAGGTTAGATATTTTCCCCTACATCTTCTTTTTTAAAGTTTTATAGTTTTACATGTAGGTCCATGATTCATTTTGAAGTCATTTGTATAAGGTGTGAAGTATAGATTGAGGTGATTATTATTTTATTATTGCATACAATTCCCAATGTGTCCCAGCACCATTTATTTAAAAAGCTATCCTCCCTAGTTTGAACTCCCTTTACAACCTTGTCAAAAATCAGTGGACTATACACGTGTGGGTCTATTTCTGGACCCTTGTATTCTGTTCCATTTATATATATGTCTCTCCTTTCAATAAACACCACCTGTGGGAGCTCTGGATAAATCGATAAAACCACTCCCCTCTTTTCTTAATTCCAAAAGTTCCACTACTCACTGCCTCGTCTTGGATACGTTAGTTAACCTCAATTTCCCCAACTATTAAGAAAAGGGTGATTGTAGGCCCAGGCTGGATGAATCCAAGGCTCAGTCGCGGACATTGCTTGTGTTCGTTCTGAGCACTGCTCCTCTCTGCTGGCGTCAGCAACTCCTCCTCTGGGGAAGAAGACCTTCTGACCCACTCCAAGGACCTGGAGCTCTGGCAGCTCCCAGTCATTCTACCCGGCCCCCTCGGCTGCCACAAAGACCACTTAAGGACTCACCACTCAAGCACTGCCATTTAAAGACTTTCTACCTTTGGTGTTAGGAATATTGAATTACTCGCCCTAATTTTTTTTGCACTTTCTTGTATCCATATCCTATAGCATGTAACTTTTCTCCACTTAGGAGTATGTATCCTGATCTCAAACTTGGACCATTGGACTTGATTCCACCACTAATTGTGTGTGCTGGTCCACCGTATTCACTCCCTCGCTCCCATTGAGCGACTCTACAGGACAGGGTAGAACTGCCCCTATGAGTTCCCAAGGCTGTAACTATTCCCAAGTGTAGAAAGCCCTGTCTTTCTCCTGAGGAGCAGCTGGTGGTTTTGAACTGCTCACCTTGCAGATCACAGCCTAACTCATAACCCCTGTGCCACCAGGGCTCCTATGGTACACAGCAATATTAGCTGTAAGTTATCATGTGCCTGTGTCCCCACAGGCAGGAGAGCCATGGCTCACATGGTTTTTTCAGCTGTCTTCACAACATGGTCAGATGACAACAGACTTGCTAACACTGGGTCCATCATGCCAACATGGCCTGGTTTGGGCTAATTTGGGTTAATTAAAATATGTGTGTGCTTAAGAATGAGGTACTGGCACTATGAAGCAAACCCAAGGAGTTGTGGTGCAGGAAAGAAGCTCCTATTATTCAAGCTTGACCCTATTCCATCAGCTTATTAAGTAGTGTTACAACATACCCTTGGCTCTGAATTGTTCTCAGTGTTCCTGCAGGAAAGAATATGTAGTCAACGTTCACTTCCCTGTCTACAAAGGGGACAAACACAGGGCCCTGTCTCCTACTACGGAATGGACAACTGTATTGTGTATGGCTCGATCATGCAACCTAAGAGTCGGCGAAGAGGCTGGGGATGGATACTGAGGAATATCCGAGAACAGGTAGGAAACCTTGCCACATGTGCCTGGAACCAGAACCAGTGTGTCATAAAATCGACTTGCCCTCCTATTAACAATGATAGCTACGGAGAACCAGGAAGGCCCACGACGGGATGGATTCACAAGGGCCTCGGGCACAGGACAATTGGGAGGATGCGCAGCACCTGTTCTGTCGTGCAGAGGTCGCTAAGGATTGGAACTGACTCGGCGGCGGCACCGAACCACAAATGGCTGACAGCACTCCACAGAAGACAACGTTTCACACATCATCATCATGATGAAATCATAAAGTGCTCTCAGAGGCACGGTTCTGCTGGATCCTGACCGCAGCCCTGCTTCCCTCATTCATTCAGAGATTAGAATGTCGCTGCTGCTGTAACTGCCACTGCATTGATTTTCAGTCAGAGAGATCCCAGGTGACCGGGTAGAACTGCCCCATAGGGTGTGCTTGGCTGTAATGTTCCTCCTGCAGACCCACTGAGTGGGTGCACGCACCAGCTCTTCAGTTAACAGTGGACAGCCTCACCCTGTTCACCACCAGGGCGCCTGAAGTTTGGTCCAACACGCTTGCTCCGCCTCTGCCTGCCGCCCCCCACACCCCACCCCACCACCACCACCTGTAGGTAGATTCCTACAAGAGTAAATAGCGGGCTCAGGTCTGAACCGGGGTTTAGATGTTCTTCGAGGCAGTATCTCGCAAACAGGAACTGAAAAACAGGTAAGTGAGAAAACGACCCCAGGAGCACCTTAATCCTACCAAGGAAATGAACTTTCTCACGAAGGCCTCCCTAAGTAAATACATTTTCAAACAACACACGGCTCTTACCTATCCTACGGCCACCCCCAAAGTCAACTGGGCCCTCTCCCCAGGCGATTGATCTAGGAGGTAGAAACCCACAGGGCCAACGTCAACAAACACAAGGGCTTTTGTTCAGGGCCTCCCCCACTGACCTTGGAAGGTGGTCTCTGAGGAACACCTGACTGTCTGTGGCCGGACAAAGCAAAAAGAGGCTCTGAGATAAGCTTATATGAAAACGTCTTGGGGTCGTCCGTCCTTCTCTTCACGGGAAACTACCTTCTTTCCTAAAGAAAGGCGTTCCTAGCCTTATACAGTCTTGTGGTAGCTGTGGCCTGCCACACACACACACACACACACACACACAAACTAAACTAAAAAACCAGGCTACCGGTGATGCTGTTGAGTAAAAGTTGGACAGCTAACCACAAAATCAGAGGTTCAAACCCAGCAGCTGCTCCATGGGAGAAAGATGAGGCTGTCTGCTCCTATGAAAACTTCCAGCCTCATAGTCCCTCTGAATCTGAATCAACTCCACAGGCGTGGGCTCAATGCTTTCGTTTCCGCACAACTGAAGTTACGTCCACGGACTCTCCTGGTCTTCCCAAAGCAACCATCAAAGTGACCTTGCTCTTTCCATCTCGCCCAAAGAACAGCAGGAATTTTCCCGTAGTCCCTTCCACAGTGTAAAAGGGACTTTGTTTTGTTTTTTCATGAAAGAATTGCTAAAGATTTCGAGGTATCATTTTCCTGTAAATGGCAAGAGATTCCTGGTCAGAAATATTTAATCACGATAGAGTCTCCTAATTTGGCAGAAATTGAAAGACGATGATTTGGGATCGAGTGTCCAGCTGGCTCGTTGGCCGTGTTATCAGCGAGGATGGAAACTAGGCCTCAGATGAGGTGATTTGTAAAAATGGCAGGACGGCCCGCCCTGAACCCAACTGCTGCCGGCCTGACAGAAAGGCCTCCGTCCGAGCCCGGGCCGGCTGCTCAGTGGGCTGATCTTGAGCGGAAGCCTGTTTCTTCCTCAGCCCAGTCACTCCTCAGGATGGCCACGCATGTTCAAAGGGGAAACGGTAGAGAAGTGGCTTAGCTCACACTGCCCGCTCGGTGGGCGCCCTCGATCACTGTTCTTTCTCTAAGCCATGGAGGGGGACCCTCAGATAGTAGAGGACGTGGTCACTGTCGGTGTTTTCCTGTGCGCAGCCTGGGGCAAAATGCAACCCAGGCATTTTAGGAGGTATAGATTTTTTTTTAATCTGTTATTTGGAATCCTTGTTTCTGCTTCTTATCACTATACTCTGGGAGCCATCAAATGTTATGGTAGAAGTAGCTTTGGTAAAACCACAGCATGTGTGATTGCTTCTTTGCCACGTCAACTGCTCAGAACTGCGCCCCCCCCAATCAGGGTAGCACTGCCTCAGGGGGGTTCTTAGCTGAGGCCTTTACAGGAGCAGAGAGCCAAGTTGCTCTCCCACAGAGGCCCCGGGTGGCTTCAGACTGCCACTCTTTGGCTCAGCAGCCAAGAATTTAACTGTTTTATGCCACCAGGACTCCTTTCCTCCAAGATATATTTTTTAATGTGCTTGACGGCTGCTACCCAGTAAACGATACATTTCCAAAGGTATCTTGATTAAACAGTCACATGTAACAAAAGCCCGTCTCCTTGAATATCTGCCTGAATTCAAAAAAGCATAATCGCTTCACTTTACTGTAACACTGATACTGTCTTCCTGCTCCAGCTTTTGCCTGCTTTTTATAGAAAGCACAAAGAGCATCCGTCTCCCAAAGCTCAAGCTTTCAGGCCGCTTGACAAAAGCAGGATACAAATTCTCAATAACCACATATTTAAATAGTCACTGTAGAAAAGGAGATTAGCAGGGGTGTCCCAGGGGGGAAAAACCCAAACCAGTGACCCTGTGCAAGATGTTATTCTCTTCATACAAACCTCTCCCCCCACACGCCCACTATCTGTGCCCACCTGCCAGCCCAAATCTGTCTCCTGCTCGGCCACTGATTTCATAGGCTCAGTTCCTTGCTTAAAAATCCTCAAGGACTTCTTTATCAGTTAAGATTTGCATTTGGCAGCTCGTAACAGAGACCAGAAATAATAGTGGCTTCCACAAGATAAAAGTTTATTTTCCTTTTCTGTAAAGGAATTCTGGAGATAAGCAGCGCGGAGCTGGCAGGGCACCGCCTGTCGCTCCTGTATCTTTCTGGTCCACAATGCACCTTCTATCCTCAGGAACAAAGGGCGGCTCCTCCAGTGGCTCCCATCGTATCCACCTTCTGGGCAGCCAAGAGGACAGACAAGCCGATGTCAAACTTCTGTTCAAATCCCTCCAGGCTCTAACACAGGCCAGCATACCTCACGGGCAGTCTTTAAACAACTGCCCAACACTGGGATTAATGAATTCTATGACAGGATTGCAGTAGAACCGTTGACCACTCGCAAAACCTTAGTCAACATCGACAGTATCCCCAGAGCACCATATTGGAAGTTAAAGTGTGTGCTTTGGAACTCACAAAAGGTTAGCCCGGCTGAAAGACCTACATAATTATTAGCTTGCCACTGTGCCTAAAACTCGCGGAGTTGAGAATGAGCTGATGAGCTAAGAGGCTGTTTCTCCACTAGGACATACATGAACCCTAAAGACATTCTCCGTAGGGAAAACATTGAATGGTCACATTGACTAGGAACAGTCAGACTGGGTGAGCGCCTAGGGAGGGAGAGCAGAAGTTGTTACTGAGGGCCCAGAGTTTCTGTTTGGGGTGACAGGAGTACTTCACACCACTGAGCTTACAGCACGTGTAAAGTGGCAACATTTAGGTGATGTGTACTTTGCCAAATACACGTCATTTTTTTTTAAAGGAGGCTGTATCTCCCTTAAAAGGCAAAGGAGAAAGGAGAATTAAAATAACTTCTGATTCATGCAGATTTAAGACATGTATATGGAAAATACTCACCGTTATAGAGCAGCAGAGAAATGACAAGCTCTATAGATGTTTCCGAAGCGGGCAAATAGTGTCTGGGCAGAGTTTTGGTATGTTCATGAATCGGGGGATTTGCTGGTGTCTTACCAGGTCCAAACCGAGTCAGTAAGTTTAGGGCAGGGAGAGAAAGCTGCTCCTGGCTGGTCAGAGACTCTGAGGTGTGATGTCCCCAAGGAGCCCAGGTTGTTTCTGTGCAACCTGAAGTAACGGGGGCCCTCAGAGAAAGGAGTGAAGGGCACGTGACAAGTCAAAGCCTTCCTCCCTGGCAGGAAGCAGACCACCAAGGACAGCGGGGTGTCACTTCCAAGAATTCTGAGTTCCATTTCTAACACTCAAGACACTCACAGGAGGTGGCAACCTGTCTCCGTCCGTTTTCTCAAAGAAGAGCTATGGACTAGATCAGGGGTCAGCAAACTGCAGCTCTCTCAATACATCCATGCGGTCCTGAAGTAAAATGAGGGGGGAAATTAAAGGGTCTGATTCAGAGAATAGTGATTTCATGTATTTGAAAAAACATAGTTATAGCTCTCGAAAAATTATAATGAGGGACAGGATTGACTCTTTTGTCTAAGTGTGTCGACCCCTGGACTAGATGGGATAAGGTCCCTTATAATAAATACTAAAACTATCACTTTAAAAATTAGAGAAACAAAAACCCTAAATCAAACCATTGGCAGCTTATGGTGCCCCTGTAGGACATAGCAGAACGACCCCATAAGATTTCCAAGGCTCTTCTGTCTATGGAAGGAGAAGATTCCTTTCTTTCTCCCCTGGAAGTACTAAAGGATCCTTATTTGATACTAATAGTCCATGCTTTAGCCTATCCTGAAGAAGTTATCGACAGGATGGGGATGAATGTTTAAAGGAGCAACACAGAAGGTAGGCAATGGTGACATTGTTTGGAAACAACGTCCCAAGCCACAGAGCTGCTCAGGAGGGAGCTGAGGTGATCTTTTACAAACGGGGCTAGGCTTTACCTTAGCAAACACTGAGAGCCTCTCTCTCCTGTTGTGTAGGGATTACAGTTTTTGCCAGCGTAAAAGCATAATAAAATAGCTAACACTCACAAGAGCTTAAGTCAAAACGTGTCCCTAATAAATCATAGAAATCTCTTTTAAACAGAAATATCAACCTTGGAATCATCGTTTCTCACTGTCCCTCCACCTAGATCCATACACTTCTTAAAGGTGGGGTCTCTATCTCTCTAGCCTTCCCTGAAGAATTCTACCTTCTTGGATTTACACCAAGTCAAAACAACAATTCGGGCTTCTGCAAGGAATCCAAATCAAGGTCCTGCTCAATGCTCTTTAAGTTTGGGGAGCAAGAAGGCTGAACAAGCAAGATC
>NW_022105855.1:1889138-1901081 GCF_000313985.2 Echinops telfairi
GGGGGCGGGGCAAAGTTTCCACTGAAATTCTGTCAGGAACAGCAATGGCACAAGAAGAAAACGTCCTGAAATCGGTTGGGGTGATGATTGCCCAACTCTTCTTAATAAGACTGAACAATTAAATTGTATGCTCTATGAAGTACGATTTTTGAAAAGAAACTCCAGTGGCGCCGCCCTGGCTACCCTTGCAGACCGAGCAGGCCACCGCCATGATGGGGGACGTCCTCTGTGCCTTTTCCTCACCAAGGCACTTGCCAGGTTTCTTTAGACTCCTCAACGGGCCCATGTGATTGTCCTGTGTCCTCAGAGAATAAGCTCCAAGATGACCCCTTTGGGACCCTAGTAAGCAGTCACGCAAGTCACCTGAGTTTGGCCTCTGCTTTGAACTCATCCTGAGTGTCCTTAAAATGCTGGATTCATCCCAAACCCTTTGTTTTCAGTGGGGCAGCACAACGCCCATCTGCTGCCCAGCTTCAATTATTTGGGGTGATGTCTTCTTGAGTTGGTTTAAAATACGATGTTAGCCCTGATCTCACAATCATTTCCCTTGGCACAAAGAAAGAAGCATGTTCCCTCAGGCACTCAGACGGGACAAAGCTGGGAGGCCGTGTCTGCAGCCATGCACTGACCCTGGAGACAGGTTTCAACGGGGTACACCTGGGCCTGAGTGAACTGGACCCCGGCGGCAACCTGTTCGATTTCTGCTCATCTTCAGGTATCCCTCTAAGCGCTTCACACCCAGTACACTTTTCCCAGAGAAGGATCACCTCAAAAGGGGGGACGAGAGAAGCGAGCAGAAACGTGATAGAAGGCACGGAGAGGACTCAGCTCAGGGTCTGCACAACACGGTGGTTGGGTGCCGCCGTGTTGGGTCCAACTCCCAGAGGTCAGTCACATGTACGACAGAGCCAAATGCAGCCTGGCCCAGCCGCATCCTCACAACCGTTGCCAGGTTGAAGGGCTGTCCTGGGGCGATGCTACCACCCTTGCGGCCGCATCAGTTCATCTCCTGTGGGTCGTCCCCTGTTATTCTTGGTATCGTTGTGTGAAGGGCACATTCCCCCGGGCTCTCATGAACCCCATGGTTAGACACACCCTTCAGAGAGCTCTCGCCTTTTCCGGGTGAACCATCCCGGGCCTGGGCCCCACAGCTGGAGATTCCATGGAGGATGCTGGACATGACCAGGAGCCCCTCCATCCTCCCTCTCCATCCGTGGCGCTCTCTCGCAAAGGAGGCTGGTTGTATTTTGTCTGTGCTGTAGTCAAGGAGAGGAGGCTGCGGAGGGAGAAATAAGAAAACTAAGAGAAAGCAGGACTTACGTCAGGTTGTTAGAGGCCTAGATTTTGGGTTGGGGGGTAGTGACATGTAATTTTTCAGACATGAAAGACTGACGCTTTTCCTGAAGAGGGAATCAGAAACAGTGTGGTTGGAATTGGAAATGATAGTTCACTTCTATTAGCTCCAAATGAATCTGAGTCAACCGCGGGAGAAATGAAGAAATTGTGAGCGACGTGCCAACACCTGCAAGAGCTTGGGAGGCAGGTCACTCCCAGGACGCCTTCTGTGGGGTGCCGGCCGCACTCAGGGTACTGCCCTCGTGTAGCCAGCAGAGGTCGCTCTTCGACGAATCTGACTTTAAAAAACAACAAAACAAACCCTTGGATTGTTCATTTTTATTATCACTCCTTTGAAGACTCTTTCCCAAACCAAATAAATAAATCCTTCGGTGGAAGGAACGGTGAACATGTAATGCAGTCACTTAGGAATGAAAGAGTGAAATGGGCCAGGCTGATGAAGATGGTTCCGCCTTCGCCCCTGCGCTGTCCTTTGCTTCAAAGATCTCCTGCGAGCGAGAGGCACAGCCGCCTCCACGGCAGCCCCAGGCCGCACACGGGGGCGGAGGGCGCTTCCCACGCCGCTGACCTGGGCCATGGTTCCTGCCGGGGTGGCCTGCAGGAGCCTGAAATGTCCCCGCCGTGGTCAGTACCCGACCATCCATCAGAGCACTTTTAAAACATTGTTTTAGGACGAGCCCAATAAACAGCGTCCCAGAGACACAAAAGGGCCCCAAGCCTGAGCTCTTTCCTTCCCATATGTTATCAGAGGGATCCCGGGTAAGAGTGAGGATTTTTCACTAGAATCAGGGAAAATGAATAAATAAGCTAATTTAATTGAAGTGGCTCAAGTGGTCCTGTTGCTACTGGAATAACGCCCAGTTTCTACCATGCCTTAAAAAGCCCATCCGAATCTGGACTTACCCATCCCCTTCTGCCCTCGCATTAAGTCATCGCAGCCACATGGGCCTTCTTGCACTTCCCCCACGGCCCCCCGACCTGGGCCTTGGACCATACCCTGCCCTGTTCACTCTTCTTCCCGCCTCCCTCCAGCCAGTAGGCGTTTGCTCAGTCTCCTGGTCTCAGCATGAGGGGAGTGTCCTCAGGAAAGACTTCCCAGCCCCCACGACGACGTGAAGTCCCCTGTATCATACTTTCCCACCATCTTCCAGAGCGGCCGCTAGAACATGTGAGAGGGATGGGGACGCCACGGATGGGTTGCACTCAGCGACCATGGAAAAGGTTGGCTGTTAATCTACTCAGCGGCACCGAGGAAGAGAGGCCTGGTGGTACGCTGCCATGCATTTGACAACCAAGGAAATCCAGAGAGTGGTTCTGCTTGTCAGGAGTCAGGATGTACTTGGTGGCAACTCCTTTTGTGGCTTGTGGTTTCTTTTCTTTTTCTTCTGGGGAAACACAGGCGGCCCGGGGCCCAGTCTGGACTTCAGCCATTGCTTGCCCTATAGATGTAATTGCATTCCTCTCAAAGGCATAGATCGAAATACACACACACACACCACAATACCTGTGACTAAGTATTTGAAAATGCTAAAAAAAATTTTTTAAAAGAAAGAAAAGAAAATGCTGCTATCAGTTAGCATGAGGTCATAATGGACTCAGATAGGACCTAAACAGGACGAGGGCCCAGTGGGGATGGAGGCAGAGACAGAGCTGGGAGTATACCTGAGGACACAGTGATACGCCTTGCAAACCAAGGTATGCTTGGGGCCTCCAGCAGGTGGGGGGGAGACAAAAGAGGATCTTCCCCTGGTCTGTTCCGAAAGCATGGTCCTATTGACCGCCTGGATTCCGAATTCTAGCCAGCCTTCCAAACTATGAAATGGATAATAACTGCCTGTCATCTTAAGCACTCAGCGTGTGGCACACTTTGTTACGGCAGCCCTCTGAGATGAACTCCCACAGCTAAGCCGCCTTTGAAGGGGCCCTCAGCAGAAGTCCGGAGGGTCCTTCCTAGCCCTCTCCTTCAGACCACTCACCTAAATGCCACTTAATAATTACGGGTGGCATTCTGTCTGTCTCCTCCAGCAAATCACTGAGCCCCTGGTTGTCTCGCTACAAGGAGCTGCAGCAGCATGCAGGGGCCACGAGGAAGCCAAGCCCAGTTCCGCGAAGCAGCCAGGAGGCTGCGCGTGCACATGCCTTCTTCTAGAGAAGTCGGTCCTCGCTGTGCGGACTCAGCGCTTGCACCCTTATCTTCCTTTGACTCCGGTGAGTATGCGGTCTGTGGCCAGAAATCAGGAATCGAGCTTTCCTGGAAAATAACGTGATCCACAGGGATGGAATGTGTGAGCTTGACGAGGAAACAGGAATCGCAGAATTTTAAGCCAAAGGGAACCTATAAATCATCTTATTTTATCTCCTCCCTTTACAGGAAACCAGGAATTAGAATGTTCTCATTTGTAAAATGAAAAGACTGGGTTGCAGGGATCCACACCCACTATTCTATTCAGAGAGTCTAAGATTTGACCCGAGCCAGTCGCCCGGGAGTGACAGCTGAAGAGTATTGGTCTGCCGACTTGAAATGTAAAACGATTTCTTTAGCACTGTGTTCTCAGTAACAGACTCAGGGTGGTGGGGGAGGTGGGGCGTGGCACGGTTCTCATCTGTCCAATTCCCAGATGGCATCCCACAGCGTGCCAAGTGCCAGAGATTAAGGAATGTGAGGTCTGGAATAATGTTACCAGTGGGATCCCATGTGGCAAAAAGATGGAGTGGGCTCAATTTTCCATGGTTTGTTAAGATATCCCCGAGTTAACAGGGATGATAGTTCTACCTTATTGATGTGCCCTGCAAGGGAAACCATATGCACAAGCACTCACACACTCCTCGTCATTCATGTGGGATTTAACACGATCTGAAGCTGAAGAGACAGAAAAACTCCAGGGAGATGAACGAAAGAAATGCCTTGTTCTCTAGTCAGGTCTGAGAAGAGAGGCTGTATCTGAGACCTAAAGGGAGGCCCTGGTCCTGGGTTCCAGAGACTGCAGCCCTTAGTTTTTGCATTTGAAATCAGTCCGTTGTTTTCTGTTATTAAAATCCATTGTGAAATATACACAGATGTTTGACAACGCATATTTGTATATACATATTTACTTTTGCTACACATCCATCCGTGGATGTGTTAATGCACTCAAGGGACAAAGTGATGAGACTTTCTGAGACATAAGCAAACACCTTGAGGGGAAGGAGTTGCTGGGCCTGGGGTCTCAGGACCAGAGTCTGTGGGAACTCATAGCTCGACTGGCATCATATGGTTCACAAGGGCAGTTCTACATCCTGCTTTTTGTCAGGAGGGACGGAGCTCGAGGAGAAACGCACACCACTGAAAGGAGGAGGCCCTCCAGGAGGTGGGGTGACACAGCGACTGAGACAATGGACTCAAGTACAGGAATACCCGTGAGGGTGGCACAGGGCTGGGGGGGGGGGGTTGTACTCTTCTGCAGAGGCTCCCTGTGAGCTGGAGCCAACTCGATAGCACCTTACGACAACAGAAATGCATAAAGTAAAAGTACTGTTGTAGCTCCATCCTCCAAAACGGGAACTCATACTGCAGGATAAAATCTTCCAGGCAAGTTCTGTGCATGGATATGGTTTTGGGGTTTTGCTGTTGTTGTTTTGGGTTTTTGCTGTTGTTGTTGTTGTTCTGTTTTGACTAAAATGTGACCATGTCTTCTTTTTTGCCTTAATATATATAAAGCTACCTTGGCTATTTTAATGACTGTAATAATCTTTATCAATCTTGGATAGAATATTAAAACGGATTAAATCAGTTTGTCTTGTAATCCTATATTTTAAAGGTTTTGGGTTATTCGTTTTTAAATCTAATACATGATGGTAAGTTAAAAACTATTGCTACTAGAGTTTTCCATTCATACTGCAGAAGTATATTTCCAACAAAACATGGTTAAGATGGCCATAAACGAGTTCACTCAGTATTACACTTGTCTTTGTCTGTCTGCTTAGGGTGCCTTCCAACGAAATCTTCCATCAAAACAGTTGCTTCCAATCAGATCTTCGGAGCCAGTTAAATTCAAGGCAGCGAAGTCCGTTCAGAAGGTTATGGCCACTGTTCGTTAGGATTCCCAAGGGGGAATCTTTATAGCTATCTCAAAGGACACAGGATGTCCATAGGGGGTTATCAGAAAGCAATTTTAAGAAAATAAAAAGTTACATTGGTGACAGAAAATCCAGAGATGTGCTGAGATTTTTTTCCCCCATCATGCAATGCACCTGTTCATTCTGTGAAGGTAACCAGAGCTGTCCTATGATAATTTTGTTGGGAAACCTAGCTCCATCCACCCCACATAGCCCTGATCTTGCCCCTTCAGATTTCTTTCTGTTCCCCAAACTCAAAGAACACTTAAAGGGAAGGTGATTTGGACTCCTGAAGGATGTCAAAACTGCCATTTAGACATGATATCAATCCAAGTCAGCACAGAATTCTTAAGGAAGGTTAGTGAAATGGAAACCCAGCCTTCAGAAGCATATAGGCCTAGCTGGCAGATATGTCAAAAAACAATCGGTTCATTTTGATATTTTTGTTTAATAGAGATTTCTATGATTAGGTAGCAATATATATATATATATGATTATTATTATTATTATTTTTTTTACTTATACTTGTTTAACATTGCAATGGCCACTCTGGTAGGTATATGTTTACACACAAAACTGTTCATTTCCCAAAAATAAATGTGTAGAAGAGGAAGGTCTAGAAAATAAATTGTCTGTAAAGAGCATACACATCTTGGACCCATAAGTAGACAGCATTAAATTCAAAATGTATTCCATAACCACAATATCTCCCCACCATGTATCAGAGTATCTTTTTCTCTCACTGGGCCCAGCATTGGATAATAACATGGTCTGTCAAACCCCTAAACTTGCTTTGTGTTTATTGCTAATGTAGAAGTTGAACAGCTGCCCTTATGTGCATATCTGCTACTTCATTTAAAAGTTCTTTGTAGTTTTTCATGTTATTTTGTTATTGAGGTAGTATCTTTTGACTTATAAGAGTTCTTAATCAAAATATATTAACCCATTGGCTACTAAATATTGCACAAATATTTCTCCATATATCATTTCCCTTTTAACACTTTTAAAAGTGCAGGAATGGGTGAGAATGTGCTGAGAGATGTAGTCTTACTCACTGTAAGAGGTTGGTTCAGGGTATTTCTATAGGCAAAGTAAGGTGAGGGATGCCAGAGTGAAAAACAGTGAGAAAGAGAGACTTGACACTGAACTTGAAAACCTTCCACACAAATCCCTTGCTTCTCTCGTCACCAATGACACTGGAAGAGAAAATCATTCAGGTTGGGATAGAAAATAGGGAATCAAAAATTAAATAATCAAGTGAAAACAACCATGACTTCTTTGTGTCTGAATGATGCTTATTATACCTCTCTTAACCTAAACATATGCATGCTGCATAGCTTACATCCCAAAAGTCCCAAACTACACTTCAATGTGTTTTCATATTTTAAGAACCATTGGCATTTCATAATTTAGTAACTGTTTCCTGAAAATGGTATTCATGTCCTTCATTTTTTTAACTTATTGGTTTGAAACTCTTTTATATATTGAAACTTTTAAATACACTTTTATGAAAAAAGCCGGCTTAAAAAAATAATAAGCAAAGGGCATGAACAGTTTTCAGAAAAGGAATGGTTCTTTATACAGTGGGGAACCTGGCCTTTGATTGGTAGCATGGGCTGCTAACATTGCCCCCAGCTTGTCATATGTGTTTTCACCTTGCTTATGGTGAATTGTACCATACAGAATAGTTTCACTTTTAGGTTGTTGCATTTAAGTGTTATATTTCATTCAGTCTAGGTTTTGTGTCCTATCTAGACATGTCTTCCCTACTCTGGAAATTATATTCTTTTAAATGCTCTGATAGTTTCTTTTGGTATGTTTGGATTTCATTTTTTTTAATAGTTAATTCTTAAATAATCCAGAAAGTTTTGTTGTGAGATAAAGGACTGCTTTTCAGATAGCCCCCAAAATGTCTTATATCATCTATTGCTTAATTATCTTCCCCCATGAAATACCATTGTTATATACTAAATTATGACTTTTTAAAAAATTATGACAACTTTTGAACATCCTATTTTGTTCCATTGTTCTGCTAGTTTATGACCCAGAAGCCATAAAATTCAAATTACTGCAAATTTGGAATATGTTTTTCTCTCTGGTGAGACTTGGTCTCCTCCCCTCCCCCTACATCAGCAGACCCCTTTACTCATATTTTTTCCATAATTTTGAAATTATGTGGAATTTGAAATCAATTTGTCTCGTTCTAAATACTGCTGACATTTTTTTCAAATTGGTGTTGTACTAATCATATAGCTTAGAGAGAACTGCCATCTTTCTAATGTTGGATGTTCCTATCCAGGAATAGAGTAGACCTTTTCATTTGCTCATATATTTAGCACAGACACCTTCTTAGAACGAGAACACTTCTTCCTCTCCCATCATCTTCCTGTCTCCTAACGAATGATAGTGAAGAGTTACCTGCAGGGGCTTTATTTGGAGTCTGAGCCACTCCGAATAAATAAGCCTCTGAGTCTTTCTAGTTATATGATGTGGAAAACTGTGCTGATCAAGTGTCATTAATCAGATGCACCTACACACTCATACTCTGGGCTCAAACCCAGTGCTAAAGACTAAAGATTTAACAGGGGTTAAGTGCTGGCGGGATCCTTTTAAGAAAAGGTTCTAGACCCCTGGGGACCAGTAATGAGAGTAGTGATACCAGGAGGGTAAGGGAAAGGTGGGAGGAGAAAGGGGGAAATAATCACAATGATCTCCATA
This sequence comes from Echinops telfairi, assembly GCF_000313985.2. Taxonomy (NCBI): domain Eukaryota; kingdom Metazoa; phylum Chordata; class Mammalia; order Afrosoricida; family Tenrecidae; genus Echinops; species Echinops telfairi. The sequence goes on from NW_022105855.1 coordinate 1,897,308, forward strand.
TAACCCCCTCCCTGGGGAACAGACAACAGAAATGTAGGTGAAGGGAGACATCGGACAGTGTAAGACATGAAAAAATAATTTCTACATTATCCAGGGTTCATGAGGGAAGGAGGGTGGTGGAGGGGGAGAAAAAATTGAGGAGCTGATACCAAGGGCTCAAGCAGAAAGAAAATGGTTTTAAAATGATGATGACAATTATGTTAAGAGTTGTATGAGCCCCCAATAAAATGATTTTTAAAAAAAGATGATGGCAACAAATGTACAAATGCGCTTGACACAGTGGATGGATGGGTGGATTGTGATAAGAGTTGTATGAGCTCCCAATAAAATGATTTTTTTTAAAAGAAAGAAAAGGTTCTAGAGCGTGGTTCTCAACGTTCCGAATGCCATGACCCTTTCATACAGTTCCTCATGTTGTGGTGACTCCCAACCATAAAACTATTTTCGTTGTTACTTCATCACTATAATTTTGCTACTGTTATGAATTGAGCAACCCCTGTGAAAGAAGGTCATTCAACTCCCAAAGGGGTTGCAACCCACAGGTTGAGAACCACTGTTCTAGAGGCACAGTGTAGGTCTTGCTTTCATTTGAGAATTTAGGATGTAAACTGGAGATTACCACCCACTTCAGTTTTATCAGTCACTCCCCTGGAAAGATGAGCCTTCTGCCTGCTTGGATATTTCTACATCTAGTTAGCATGGCTGTTACATGTTGGGCTGTTAACTGCAAGGTCAGCAGTTTGAAACCACTAGCAACTCCATCGGAGAAAGAAGGGGCTTTCTACTCCCGTAAAGAGTTACAGTAGTCGCAGAACCTCCCAGGGGTAGTTCTACCCTGTCCTATAGAGTCACTATGGGTCAGCATCAGCTCCAGGGCAGGAGTTTGGTTTGTTTTGATTCAGCACAGAGAAACACTCTCGCCTAAATGGGTTGACACAGAGCGGCAACAAAGCACTCAATTGTAAGAACACTTGGGAGAATAGTACAGGCTGGGCGGTGTTCCGTTTCTGTTCATCCTACAACTGGAAACAATGGTGTCAAGTAGAAAGGTAATGGGGACCATACCTACACCAGTACATTGAAAGTGTCTTGTAACAATGTTTACAAAGTAAAAAGAAACAGATTACATGAATTTTAACATTTTATTTACCCTGAGAAGTTATCACATTCCTTTCATCTGCTGTCAAACAGTAAGGATCCATCCAAATTAATTTGTTACAATTCTGTTCCCTCCTTGCTGTTTCTTGTCTGGCATTTCTTCTAACCCTAACCAACTAGAGCGAAGTCAAACCTCCATTAAAGGCAATAGTTCTCCAGACTTACAGGTCTACTGCAACTGCTAGGTAACCATGGTCACAAGTCCCTCACTCTAACCTACTGGCTATAAATCTGGGGGTGATATGCTGCCTTCTCAGGAAACCAGTCCCTAATTTGGTTGTTAGTTGCTGTCCGGTTGGTTCTGCCTGAACAGCCTTGTCCTGCGCTGCCCTCAAAATAGCTATGTTGGAGCTCCCCACACTGTGACCGCCATAAAACCAAACTCATTGCCATCCAGTCAACCCAACTCAGTGGCCTTACAGGACTGGGTAGAACTGCCCTTGTGAGTTTCAGAGACTGTAGCTCTTTACGGGAGTGGAAAGCACCACACCGTCTGTCTTTCTCCTGTGGAATGCCCAGTGGTTTTGAACTGCTGACGTTGTGGTTAGCAGCCCAACATGTAACCCCTATGCCACTGGCTACAAATTTGGGGGTTTCTGCTGCTTCCTTGGGAAACCAGTCCTAAGCTTGGGGGTCCCCAAACAAAAAAACCTCCAAAATCACTGTCAATTCTGTAGGAAGACACACTGTCACATCTTTCTTCCTCACAGTAGCTGATGCATTCGTTGAGTTTTGGTTAGTGGAGTGCTTTAACCATTGGGCCACTAACGCTCACTGGGGACCCTCCAGAACAACCCATTTCTGGTCTACTGGCTTCTGCTACTCCTGGGTTTCACTAATTCACTAGAATGACCCACAGGACTCATGTGATGTGTTAGACACAGTAGTCATTTTTTTCATAGACAAAAGGATACAAATGAAGGAAGGCACTGGGTGAGGTTTGGGAAACTTTCCACTGCAGTTTCCACTCGCCAAAGCCCACAACACCACTTTGCCACGCGTTGAGGCCTATCCCAGTTAGGAAACCCAGGGAGCTTCTGTGTGCAGAGCATTTAGTGGGGGTTCTTACTGTGTAATTCAAACTCCAAGGCCCTGTCCCCTGACTTTGGTCAACAGCACCAGCTTGATGCTCTGAAGTTGCTATCACACAGTATGTCTTTCTAGCCTGGCCTGCCCTCACCCAAGAGTCATCATTAGCCTAAACTGTTAGGTTAGAAGTCCATTCTAACTGAGGCAGTCTTAACTGAAAAAAATTCCACTTTCTATTAAGGCATATCTGTTTCCTTAGGGTGTCCTTATAGATGGGCCCGCCAGCAGCCAGGAGTGACTAGTGGGCCCGTGTGATGGGAGGTTAAATGAGCAGACATAGACCTGTTTCGGATGGTTAGGGATCTTAGCTAAGTATGGTAACCAAAGGATTGTTTAGGGTAGAAAAGACTGGGGGAGCTAAGAAATAAAAAATGCCACCACTTAAACTGGGAGGCCGAGTTAGGGGTTGTTACTGAGCGCTGAGGGGAAGGGCCACCTGGTTTAAAAACAATGGCAAAACAGAGGCAAAGACAGTACAGATGTAGGGGTGTCAACCTCACGCTCCAGAGAGTAGTTTGGCAAACAATTTAAGTTTGGGGAATAAAGTATAAGTGGGTTCTAATTAATACACAGGATCGTTTCAGTTTAGACATGTAGTGCGAGTAACATCCCGAAACAAAGTATTTTGCCAATACAAGGGCATGAAAAATTTCATGGAAAAATATAATGAAAAATTTCCATGAACTTTTTGGAAGGCCTCTTCCTCTCCCTCCAATGAATTTCCAGGCCCAGAACTCAAAGGCATTTTAAAAAGTCCTATTTCGTACCTTTTTGTTTGAATATTTCCCTTACCCAGCACCACGCCGGAAATGCGACCACGGGAGGGCAAGGAAGAACGAACACACGCTGGAACTGAAAGCGAGAAAACGGTCTTTTTTAATTCAGTCAAAAATGCCACCGACTGCTGGAATTAGGATGGATTCTGACAGGGTGGTGTTTGAAATGGTCCACGTTGTTGTATTTCCGTTTTTTCTGTTTCTTTTCCACCTCCTGCATTTTGAGACGAGAAACTGGTCGGACTCAGGCCACCTTCACGCTCCCGCCCACCCGCGTGTCTACCTTTCCAAGTCCAGGACTCCGGTTCGCGCCTCCCGCGTGCCTCTGGCCATCAGCCGGCGGCGCGGCGCGCCCTGGACATCCATTAACGTTGGATACTACATCTCGGGCCGCGCCGACGCGGCTTTCTATTGACCGCAGCCCTACGCGCCTCCACCCGCCGGCACGGAGCCATCCCCGGTTGGGGGAAGGGCGGGGAGGGGGGCAGATTTTGGAACCAGAGCACCGCCCCTCCCCCCTCTCCACCCCACGGCTCACAAAGCCAGCTACAACACCCCACCTAGGGCCGCTAAATTGGTTTCGTCACGCGATCTGGGGTAATGCTTTTTTTTTTTAACAAGAAAACAAGCATCCCAAAAAAAAATTCAAACTCCCTGCACTGGCCAATAAGGACGAAGGGGGAGGGGCGGAGGAAGTGCGCGCCGGCTAGGGGGCGTGGGGGGGGGGGGGGGGGGGGGGGGTGCGCGGGGG
>NW_022105855.1:1901882-1908832 GCF_000313985.2 Echinops telfairi
GGCCCGCCGGCGGGAACTGCCAGGCCTTTGACCGGGACGGACGGCGGGGTGGCGGGTGGCGGGTGGCGGCTGCAGGGTGTGGCCCAGGTGAAAGCGATGGCCAATTAACGAACTGCAGCCCCTGGAAAACAGATCCAGAGCCTACCCGAGCTTGGGAGCACCTTTCGTTTAGCGCCCACGGGGGTTGCCAGGGTGGGCGCTGAGGAGGGAGAAGATGACGAGATGGCGTCGACGGCGCTCCCCGGGCGCGGGGCAAGGCCACTGCTCGGCCAGGGCAGTGGGCGCACGGTGGCCCGAAAGGTCACCGGCCCGGGCCGTGTCCTGCGGCCCGTTGGGGCGCCCCCAGCCGCGTCCCGCCCCGGGCCCTGCTCCCCCACTTTCCCCGGTGCCCCGGCGCGAGGACCCGGGGACCGGGGAGCGAGTGTGGGAGCAGAAGCGACGCAGCCAACGGCTGCGCGCCGCACCTCCGGGCCGGTCTGGGCCGCGGGCAAGCCGGGGAGCCTTTCGAAATGCGCGGGGCGGCGGGTCATTGGAGCTCGGCGGGAGTGGGAGCGGGCCGCCGCCCCGGAGGGTCCCTGCCTCCGAAAGGCTCTGCCTCCCCTCCGTCCCCGCCGAGCTCGGGAGGAGCGGAGCCCCGGGGCCGAGCGTTCGACGGTGGAGCGCGGGGGCTGGGCGCTCGCTTCTCTCGGGCGCCCGGGTGCGAGATGGCGAGCCAGCAGTCGCTGCGGCACCGGGCAGCCGCGCCGGCGGAGGAGCCAGGCGGGCTGGCCTTTCGTCCCCGAGGCGACCCCAGGTCGACGCTGCAAGAGGCGGTGGTGCCGCGCAGTTTGGAGAGCTGGTGGCGCGATGGCCCCGGGCTTGGGCAAAGGGTGACTGGCGCCCGCGGCGAGGCCCCCACCCCCGGCCCCCACCCACCCCGGAATCCTGAAGTCCGGTCTGGGGGGGGCGAGGACACCTCGAATGGCGGGGACGCCTCTGGGGGCTTGACACCGACGTGTAAAGGACGGAGGACCCGGTGACTGGGGGGCTTCGTTCCTGTAAACGTGCCCGACGCGAGAGCATCCACTTCTTCCTGGCCCTGCGCTCAGAAAACGCAAGCTCTGAAACTTCACACGAAACAGGCCTCTTTAGGAAAGGAAAATGGGGTCCGGGCAGCAAAGAAGAGGCTATCCACCCACCCACCCCCGCCTTGTTCGATGCCCTTTTTCTCAAGTACCATCCTTCGCAGAGAAACCTTCATCTCACTGTTTTTCCTGACCCCTCGGCTCCCTTCCTCCCCAAATCTGACTGGTTTTTCTTGCTTTCTCAGGTTTTCTGACAAACCCTGCATGTGTACTTAGAACAGAATCACAAAAACACCTTTAATCGTTAATTAAAATAATACCTACTTGAAAGAGAGGGGACCCAGCCACCAAAGAACCTACTTTTCTCTGCCCAGCAGCCGAAGGCAAAGCCTGCTTTAAAAAAAAATCGGGTCAAATATGTACAAATTGTCTTTTCAGGGCCCCTTTTAGGGCACAGTAGTGGAAATAAATATTTGAGGGAATAATTTAACCCAAAGTCAGATTTTCACAATTCACCCACTGATATATTCCCAGAATAAGGAATTTTCTTTTATACCTTTGTTAACTTTTTGAAGAGAATTTGGACTTAAAGCAATCATTTTAGCCAACCCGACTCTTAGATGCCTTAATTTTTAAAATTTAAATAATATTGGTATCTTTCTAAAATGCCAATACAGGGACCCAAGACCCCTAAAATTGCTGTTTAGGTTTCAGATGTGTAGGTTCTAACCTGTATATTTTGAAATGAAAGAAACTACATGACAACAGTTTGATTTGAAGGATACCTAAATTAGCTTGGGACTACACCCGCATATTGGCCTGAACTATTGCTAAAATTCCTCACACCACGTAGTGTGTGTAAATACAGATTTCAGAGAAGTGCCCATGTTACTTTCATTTTCAGTCCTGCAAATGTTACTAGATGATACTTACATAAGGACTTTTTATTGTGCCACATACTTGTCCTAGGTGACACAAATATGAACAGATGCCCTAGAGACATTGCTACGTAACTTACAGGAAAATGTAGCCTTTCTACCTTTTACTCTTCTAAACTCTTATACACCATACAGTGTTAAGTGAGAAACTGTCTACATTCAGACCCACAAAAATATTGAGTGGGGGGCCCAAATTATTCAGACACTTGTCAGTTCACATTATGTATGTGTAAATAGGACTAGAGTAATAGGTTATTCAAGCACAATAGAGTTCAACTCAATCAATAGCTATGGAAGTTTTCTTTATTGATTGCTTGATGTGTAACAATAAGCATTTTTTCACACATCACAAAAAATTATACTTGGCTCAGTATGCAATCTTTTAAGCATAGCCATATTATTAACAGGACAGAGAAAGGGAAAGAGAGGAAAAAAAAAAACTAGTCTACCCAATAAAGCATTTACAAATGCACAAACATGCCATTTTGGCGTGTATTTTGTCTAGATTAAAAAAAAATCTTTAACATAAATAAGTTAGTATAATTTTTCAGTGTCTTTACAGAGTTATGTACACAGGTACACTTCAAATGGTTGTTTCATACATACACAGGCAATGTAGAAATACTGTTTAAAGATGTAGTATCCATTTCACTTTTTCCACCAATGTGCTTTCTCCACACAATTTCCTGTCAAAACACCACTTTCTGGTGGGTAAATTAACAAATAGAATGAAAAGCTGAAAATTTTAAATTATTTCATTTTATGTGGTGCTACTTACAGATCTATAAAAACAACCAGGAATTTAGTATTATTTTCACTGTCCACATAGCACAAAGCGAAAAGGAAATTAAGAAAAAAATTTTTTTTAAAATTTAAAAATGTAAATGGCCAATTCTGACCACTCAGAACATTTCCCCTACATCCCAGATTTTTGTCCAGAATTACTTGGAGTGATTACCTAGCTGCGGAATAACTGACTGCTAAATTCCAAATTTAAGGTGTTGTGGGAGACACTGAGAGGGGCTAATTTGTATTGTTTTTAAGCCATTTACCGCTACATAACGGAATGATCAGAGCTCCCAAATGAGAATAAGCTTCATGTAAAAACAATTATTTGTAGGCAGTGTTCAAATTTTGGTGACTTTTAAAATGAAGTGTGAGTTCTCACTGAAAGGAACATTACATCTTTAAAGAAAGTAATTCCAACCCTTCCCCAAAACTGCTCCTCTTCAAGCAGGTCAAATAGACTTTTTAATTCTGGCTATAAGCTGAAGCAAACGCTTCAGACCCCCACCCTACCCTCCCTTCCCCAAGGTTTATGTGCTACATAAAAGGTAAAAACTATATACACAGGTAGTACAATGAAGCAAATAAGGAAAAACCTAATTGCACAATGCTACATCCAATGCTTTTAGAGGCAGATCATTTAAGAGTGCCTAAAAATTTAGTGTTATTGTGTTGTTGCTTTTCAGTGCTTATACAGGATGTCCATTCCATGGAGTCAGCGATATGTATTAACTTTTTCATTATATCTTCCTTGCTTCATCAAGCAGTGATGTATCTGATGAACAAGGAAACACATCCTTCGTTCTGCAAAGAGAAACAAAGAATTAGGGGAAAACACTAGAGCAACATTATGAATAAAGCACAGGAATTATTTTGTCACTGTCTCAGTTAGAAATTCCTAAGGAGGAGGGGGGCATGTACTAAAAGATGATTATAGTAATCTACATCCAATGTTCCCTTAACTGGGTTTTTACCCTCTTCTGCATTGTGCACTTTTTCTATATCAGTGGTTCTTAACAGTGGGCAATTTTGCCCCCAGGGGACATTTGGCAATGTCTGGAGACAATTTTGGTTGTCACAACTGGGAGTAGTGGGGAGGCCAGGGGGTGAGGGGGAGGTGATGGTACTGGCATCCAGTGGGTAGAGGCCAGGGATGTTGCCAAACATTCTACAATGCACAGGGCAGCCCCCACAGCAAAGAATGCTCCAGCCTAAAATGTCAATAGTGCAGAGGTTGAGAAACTGGTGTCGAGAATCCGGGTCAAAGATAAGTAAAAGAAAATAACCTATAGTAGTTCAGAGTAACATGCTCTAAATTTGAAAAATAATTGAAAATATAACCCATAAAAGCCTTTCACAAAGGGATTTTAGTCTTTTTTTTTAAGTGAGGGTAAATATTCTAATTTCTTATCCGTAGGCAGGATATACACATGAATGCTTTTGAATAGACCCTCGTGATTATTTCTAGTGCTTTTTTAGACTGGTAATATTTACTAACGAATGCCTCTCTGCTTGTTAGACTGTAGCCAGACCAAGATTTAGTCTTTCTGATTCCCTGTGGCTGCTCTGATAAGGCAGGCCACAAGTCACAGGCCAAGCTGTAGGCATGATCAGGAAAAATGTTTATCCCATTTTCCAACTTCATATAAGCTGTAATTTAAAGGCTTTTCTAAGATTGCTTTGCATGAGCCCTAAAAATCATAGGTATGCGGAGAAGTCATATAGATGGCGTGATAATTTAATTTTATATTAATTTCTTGTTAAAGTTTTAAAAAATAATTTTTAAAACTACTATCAACATCTTTTCTAATCTTTTTATATGTGAGGCTCTAAGTGTGTTTAGGGGGAGAAATAAAGATCAAAGTCCTTGTTTTTAAGTTTGTGTAAACTATTAAACAATACAGTCTGCTCATTATAGATAACCACTTCACATTAACTAGAGGCTAAATTATCGAAATTGGCTTTTCACACTGAGCAGATTTTAATAAATGGCGAAAAATTCCACTTCTCTGGTGCCTGGTAGACTTACCCTCACTCAGTCAGCCCTGATGTACACGAACCATTTCCCCTACAAATATCTAAATGGTCCTGGTAGAGCCCGATAGTACACATGCTGACGTGTTCCTGGATTGCTTACTGCAGCAGAGTTCGTGTAACTTCTGCTTTACCACTCTGGTGTGTGATCAGGGGAACTTTCAGTATTTTTGAGCTTTCACTTTGGTGTTTTTTTTAAATGCTGGTTCCTTCTCTCCTAGTTTATCAGAAACCGGGACGTGGCGATCTATGAAAACAACGACGATAAAAGAACACCACATGCCACCCTATAAACATTTCTGGCCCCTTGATGAACCAAATGAGCTAAATGTGAGCATTTTGTACCTGACTTTCCCCTCAATTTTGGAAGGTAACCATTTATGGGCCCTTTTGCTCCACATGGCCTCAAAATTGGTGACTGAGGCCACTTGGACTTCTGAGACAAGAATCCTCCTCCAGGGAGGCTGAAACTTACCCTAAATCCTCTTCCGATGGGGAAAGGGCCTATTGTTCCCCACAAGTTTTGGTGGAGCTCACAAAGAAATGACCTTCCTACTGATGGGGCCTGGCCTACAAATGCCTGCCTGGGACACTTGGTCCCCTTGGGTGGTGTGCTGCTGTATACGGTCTCGGGGCGTGGAAACGAAAGAATTCCACTAGCCTTCCCGTGCTCCCCGAGCCTGCGCCGTTCCTACTTCTTGGGCCTCACAAAAATATCAACACAAACCCCCACAAGAGCTCCTCATGTGCCAGCACGCAGTAAGATCAGGTATCTAGGGGTTTTCACGCCCACGGGTTCCTGCAGCCCAGGTTAGCGTGTCAGTTGTTTGCTCTTAGTAATCAACCCACCAGCCAGTTTACGTTTGACGTCTTCTGAGGCCCGGTTTCTTGGGCGTCTGCTCCACTGAGCCAGCATTCGGAGAATCTTCTGAAACATTTTCTTCTGTTCTGTTGGCTCTTTTGTTTTGAGCAGAGGAATCTACAGACAAGAGGAATTTAAAAGAAAAAGAAAACACACACATCTTTATTAGAAAAACAATGGCCCAGAGGAGTTGGCCCGGTCGCCAAGGGATGAAAAACCCACCACCTCTACCCACAACCCTAAACCCATCAACACCAGTGCCCTTTAAGTGCACAAAATCAGATTGTTTTCACAGAACAGAAGGCGTATTCTATGCCCCAAACCTCTCACAGCCCAGAGGGGGGCCGCTGGTCAGCATCTCTTGGCTGCTAAGTTTTAAGTTGGGGGGGCAATAATTGGATAAAACCGTCTCCAGCTTCTGGTTTTAAAAATCAGCAGGGCAGGAGTCGGCAGGTAACATTTAATGCCCAAGATTAGGAAACCCCGCGCCCTACAGAAGCTAAATCGGAATATTGCTGAAAAGAAAATGAAGGTGATGACCCTTGAAACAAACAAGCAAAGTGCTGCCCCAGACAGACATAGATGTGTTTGCAAAGGTCATTACCGTCCGCGGCAGGTCGCTTCCTCAGCCCGGCGCACTGCTCCGCTAACCCCGTCTGGCTGTCTGATGTATCAGTCTTTGGGTCTGCCAAATGTGTGTCCTCTGGGTTTGCCTGGGACCCGAGGGCAGGCAGCGCCTGGCGGTTCCCGTTGGCATCCTGGCTCTCCTGGGGGGGCACCTTGCTGCCGCCTTTGGGCGGCCGCGGGGGTCTGTAGTAAAATTCGGGCAAGCTGCCCTTTTCCATCTCTTGCCACTCGTATTTCCCCTCCAGGGGCTTGTGATTCTGGAAATCAAAATTCCACTTGCGCTGGCTGGCCTCTTCCATGTCTCTGCAGTGCTTCTCCAAGTCTCGGGTCAACTCTTCGTGATTCACCGGGCCGAAGAGGTTTCTGCAGGCGGAAGGCTTGGGGTACTCCGCCTGTCTGGCGTCCATCCGTTCCAGGCTGGGGCTCCCGTTAGACACTCGCACGTTTGACATCTTCTTCCCGAGGCTGGACTGCCGCCTCGCTCTCGCCCGCCCGCCCGCTCGCTCGCAAAACAAAACCGAACAAAACAAAACGCCCCGAACCAACCCAGCCCAGCCCCCTTTTATAAGCTCTGCGACTGCCCCGGGAGCCAAGAGAAACAGACAGCGACAAGTAACTGCCCGAGCTCCGGGAGCGCAC
>NW_022105855.1:1908985-1929466 GCF_000313985.2 Echinops telfairi
GCAGCCGCGGGGGGGAAGAGCCCGGCCCGGGCCAGGCGGCTGCTAGCCCGCGACTCCCACGCACCCAGCCGCTCTCCAAACCTTGCCGGAGTCCCAGTCCCGGAGTGGCGAGAGAGCGGGGAGAGGGGAGCGGGAAGAAAAACACCCCGAAAAGGCGAGCCCCCTTTTTAGAGTTGCCCAATATGGCGGTGGAAGGGAGGCTGACGAAGACGAAAATGATTGACACCGCAAGTCTATTTAACCAGAGGAGGAGATCTATTGGTTGCGGCGCCGGGAGCCGCCCAGCCCTGGCTGGCGAGCGGGGCCTTAAGGTGGCCCCGGCGCGGCTCGGCCGCCCCTCCGCCTCCCGAGCGCGCCGACTCCGAGAGCGCACCTCGGAGATTGGCTGGTCGCGTGATCGCTGGAGGTGTGCTGCTGCCAACAAACCTGCTCTGGCTGGCCCGGAGACATTCGAAACGAGACAAACAAACGAGCCGAACGGCCGGGGAGGGGCCTCTGCGGGGGCGCAGGCGGGGCCTTGGGTCCAGGTCCCGGCCCTGCCTAAGCTGGCGCGCCCCTTCCCAAGCCCCGACTCCTCAATCTCCTGGCCCCGGGAAGGAAGGGCTGGACCAGATGGTCCGTGGTGGTGCTCGCCACGCAGGGCTCCGGGCCTCCCGGGCGACCTTGTTTTCCTTGCGCTCGCCGCAGGGGAGCTGAGGGCGGAGGCAGATGGTGGGAGCGCAGGCTTCTGCTGAGCTGGTGCCAAGGGGGCCCCCACCTTGCTCTCTGCAGAGTTGGCCAGGGAAACCTTTGCAGAGGGCCAGCCTCGCACACCCGCTCCTGAATGCCACAGGGCGGTGGTGGGCAGTGGTCGCCTTAGCCTTCCCCCAGAAGTTTCAGTTCTCCGAGGAGAGACGTGGGCTTCGGGAAGAAGCCAAAGCTAACTAACTTCGTTCTAATGAGTAGCCCAGAGTAGGCGCAGCCTTTATATTGTCTTCTAAACCCAAGCACTCCCGCAAAGAAAAATAAATAATCTCAAGATCAAATGCTCGATTGCTCTCCCAAGTCCCTTAAACTTTGTAGCCAGTTCAGATACATTTAGTTTTGAAAAGTGAGGTGGCATGCTTGGCCTAGGTCCTTGCTACCCAACTCGACCTCCTTCTCTTTATACTTTTCAATTCCTTCACAAGTTCTGATAGTTTTGACTCTTAATGTCAGCCGTCAAATACAACAGCTTCTTCCCACAACCCACCCAAGAGCAACAGTCAGATGTGAAGTGACTGTTTTCAGACAACTGCAAGCTGTTGAAAAGTGACCATATTCCCCTAAGGATCAAAGTCTAGGTTATGAAGTGATGGATAAAACCCCCACAGCCATGTTCACTGCCTGATGTGATCAGGGCATTTCTCATCTCCCCTTTGTAACTTGAAACCTATCAATCATCTGTGGAAACAGGGTATGCACACCAGTAACTGCCTCCCCACTCACACTCCCAATACACATAATCCTCTTGGGACCACAGTTAATAAATTCTAAGCTCACACAACCGCTGTGCTTCCTTATGCGCCTGTACTATAGGACAGTTTGATTTTAACCATTGGAATATTAAATCTGGAAGGGACGTTGGGGACCCTGTGGTTCAACCTCTTCTTTTGACCTCTCAGGAAGCTGAGGCTGTGAGAAGTTTCCTGTCCAGGGACAGGAAATCTATTGGCAGTAGAGCCAGGACTAAGGCCTTCTCAGGTTCGTTTTCTGTTCTTTTCCTCATGATGCCATGACTGGTTTAACTTTTTGTCTAACTTCTCTTGTAGGCACTCATTTCCCACTCATGATTCAAATATGGCTTCTTCCTAGGCCATGGGCTGCCTGCAGATGTTTCCTTGATGTGGTCTGTGGTCACTGATATTTAAGTGTTGCTTCTACTGACCTTTGGTATCAACTATCAACTCATTCAAGTAAAATGCAGACTCCAGAAGGACAGGGGTGGGACCCAAGGAGCAGCTAGAGAGACAATGTCTAACGTGGTTTCAAAGTCCAGCGCTTCCTATCTGGCTGGCAGAAGAGTTCACCTGGGCGCAAAGCTAGAGGTCTTTAATTTCTTACATTTAAGGAAGGCCCCATTAATTTACTGGGAAGGGAAGCAGGAACGTGACCTTGCTTTAGATCTCATGACCTTGCTTTAGATCCTAGCCCTGACATTAGGTAATACTGGCTAAAATTTTTAAACAATTGCTAGACCACGAAGGAATTCTAGGTCTGAAATAAGTCAAAAAGTATTGCTACACAAAGACTAGAAACCTTTCTTAAACAAAAATGTCCCCATGGAAAACTATTGTTTCTCTATATAGCCCCTACCTATATCTCTATACTTCTGTAGGCCGTGTTTTCATTTCTCCAACCCCTCCCTGAAGAATCCTGACCTCTTCCATGGATTCCACATCAAAACGTCGTTAGGCATTCTCTAGGGACTCAAATTGTGTTCCTTCTCAGTGTTCTTCAAGCTTGAGGGATAAAGAGAAGTCTGAAGGGGTAAGACCAGGGTGTCGGGCAGTTGGAGTTAGGCTTTCCAGTGAAACTCTCTTGGGAAGGGTCTTGCTACACTCGAAGACTGAGCATTGTCCATGATGGGAAGAGAAGAATTACTCAGTGCACCTTTCCTGGCTTTTCCCTCATCGATGGAGTTTTCAATTTTCGTAAAACTTCTGCCTGTGTTTTGAGCATAAGCCCCCATGATCACCCTGTGTCTTTTGAGAAAAAAATCTAACAAGATCATCCCTTTGGTATTACTAAGAATGGGCATCAGAACCTTCTGAGCTGACCTTTCTGCCTTGGATTTCATGGGTCTAGCTGCAGCCCCCCAATGGGTTCTAAGACAAGTACATTAACAAAAGAACTATCCTGCAGCCATCCACTGATCACAGAGACATTTTTAAACACTTTCCTTTGGAATAAACTCATGCATGTCTGAATTGGAATCTCAGTAGCAATACTTTTGACTTACATGCATCGGAAAATTCCAAAACTCCCCCAAAAAAATCTAGAGTGGAAAAAAAAAATCTAGAGTGGTAGCTGGCCACGGAAATGTGATTTTATTCGTGGAGTTAACATCTTATGAAAATTAGAAAATGAATACTTCTATCTACTACACACACAGAACCTTCCATTTCTACATGGGAGCACCATTTTGTTGCTTTTTAATCTTGAGAACAAAACGAGTCACCATCAAGCCACCTTAAGAAATCTGGCAGTCAGCTGGAAGTCTGTGCTTACAGTACCTCACTCTGATCTAAAGTGTTTTGTTTACAGTCAAGTCACCGGAGATCTCTACCGCAAATAATGGGAAGGCAGGCGTCTGCTGTAGTATCAGCGACGCGGAAACAAATACTATGGAGTCGTAAGGCCGGAGACTCCGTGGAGATCAGAGCGTCATCCTCCTGCAGAAACCATGTGGCTGCAAAAAGTAACCAGGGAGAAAGTTTTTCAGACGCACAGTGTGAAGGCGGAGCTCTGCACGCCCAGTCCCCCGAAGCTGGTCCTTTGTGATGTGTCTGTTGTTTTCACTTCTGGTGGTTTCCTCCTTAGAGCTGAGACACGCCACACAGTCCACCTCAACTGTCTGTCTCTCACCTGCGGAGGAGCAAGGTGAGACCAAACTAACGTCGAAACAAAACACCTGTGTCCAATGACGTGCTGCTCCCAGATTTGAGTCCAATTCTGGGGAAGTTAAGGCACCCAAATGTCTCCCAGATGACGCCCCGTGTCTTTGCTAGATGTCTCCTTCTGCCACAGTTTCAATCCTTCTTACCCCTCCTTTATAATGGGAGACAGCTTTCACTCATTGTCACCATGCCTCTAAACTGACATACTGGTAAAGAATTTGGAATTTTCACAATCAGCTCTTTCTTACTTTTTAAAAACTTCATTTATACAACTATTTATGGAAAACCCTCTGTTAATTTATTAATTCTTTCTTTCAACAGATATTGTTGAGGGCTCACTTGTGCTGGCTAGGGTTAAGTGTGAACTGGGCTGGGCCATGGCTCTGTTACGTAACCATTTGGTGTACCTGACCTACAGATTTGGGATGTCACCAGCTCCCACAGCCCCCACGATGGTTTATGATTTGTCAGACCCTGCAACCGTATGAGTCAGGAGAAGCTGCCAGTTTCATACCATGCCAAACCCCCATGGATTGGGGACTTGCCTGCTTCCGTAACTGCATGAACTGTTACGGAACTGTATCCTTGAAATAAGTCTCTCTGTAGATGCATATTTAGGACTATCTCCTTCACTGGCTTGGATCCTCTAAAGAAACAAACCTAAGATATTTGGTACCAAGAATGACTCTCATTAAGTTCTGCACTGTCATGGAGGTGATTCCAGCTCATCGTGGTTTTAAAGAAACAAATCCTAAGGATGAGTTTTCTGAATTCATTCCCAACCTGACTAGTTAAAGGTGCTCAAGGCTCTACCTCCCGTAGTAAAGACTGCTAATCCGTTCATCTATAGCGTGGGATGGCAATAGAAATTTGCACAGTATCTCCACCCCTGGATCAAAAATTTGTGAGCGACATGCTCTGGGTGATTTTGTCAGAATGAGATGTATAGGGAACCTGGTTGGTCATTCCTATTTTCAGGAGACCAAGGAATGAAGAAAAGAGTGAGCTCATAGTCAAACACAAAAGGACAACTATTGTAGGAGGCCACTGTCATTTTTTAAAACCAAGAAAAATTTTTCATACCAAAAGAAAAAGACCTTGATGGTGACTGGGGTGGAAGGGGGAGGGAGGGAAGGGGAAGCAGAAGCAATCGGTTAGAAAGTAGACAGGTGTTAACTCGAGTAATGAGGAAGATAATATACAACCAGAGGGAGATGCGGGGTGCAGGGAGATGACACAAGACCAGTCATTGGGGATAAATTAGTTGTTTAAGTTGCTGAATGCAAAAATTATGATCTGATATGTAACCACACATACCTAATTCACAATAAAAAGATGGAAAAAAGAAAGAGATGAGCTCAAAGCTTCCAAGTCACAGCTCAAGCACTATCTTCAAGGTCTCAAAGTTGCCACTTGCACCCTTACAGACAGTTGATTTCTTGTAGTAACAGATCTGATGTTACCGAAGGGCAAACCCAGAGGCTTATCATACAGTGGCTGAATTGCCGGGCCCATGGAATCCCCAGCTTCGAATGGAGCCTGAAGTTAAAGTGAGAGAAATGATTAGGAGGAAATGGGATCCTGACGTTTGGGCTGGGCTCATATGGCTGGGGATACTGAGCCCCCAAGTTCTGTTGAATCCTTCCTGCCAACAGACCCAGACCTTTTACTCCTATCGGAGGAGATTATTCCATTTTCATCTGCTAAGCCACTGTCCCCTATTTTGGGATGGACAAACAATTGCCCATTCCACCTCCATCAGATGAAGTTAGCCCAACTGTGCCTGGAGAGACTTTGAGATCTCACCTGGGGTGGTGCCTGAGGCAGATGCCACACAAGACATTGCTGAATGTGACCAGGGCCCACTGCGAGCACCCACATTTGCTTGTAGACCTATCACTGGACTTAAGACCCTGTGGACGTCAAGACGGGAAGTCCAAAGTGTAACGCAGGAGGAGGTACACTACACTCCAAAAAAACAGTTTGATTTTTCTAATATATTCAGACAGAAACCTGGGGAAATATATGTGGGACTGGCCATTAAGGGTATAGGATAATGGTACAAGGAAGATGAAATGGAATCAGTCTGAGTTTATCGATAGGGGTCCTCTAAGTACAGATCCTTCATTCACTGTTTCAGCTTGAAGGTTAGAAAAGGACCTAATAGTTTTGGTGATTGGTTTGCTGAAGCATGGATTACGTGCTCATTTACACGAAATCAAGTCTAAATGCCAGACCTGCCTTAGTATACTGTAGAAGAAGCTATCAAAAGACGTTAGGACATTGGCATGTTGGAGTGACTTCATCAAGCTGGACCCGCAGATTCACTCATAGAAGTGCTGGAGGATATATCTTCTACCACAAGGGTGAGGAATCCTCGACGTCTGCTGTGATTGCTGTTTTATCTAAGTCAGACTTGACAGCGGGAACCGCCATATCTGAATTACGACAGCTAACTACAATGGAGCGAATTGGATCCAGTGGTGGTAGGAGCCAAATTGCAGCACGTAATCGACAAGGTGGGCACAGTTCCTGTAATGAGTGCAGTAATCCATGAAGTCTGAATCATCGGACTTTTGGCATTGGCTACCTAGGCAGGGTGTCCTTAGGAGTAACACAGATGGGAAATCTACCAAATGTTTACTCAACCTGTGCAAAGGGGAATGTTTCCAGATCAAGTGAAAGGCATAGCCAGATTATAGACTCTTGACCTATCAGTCAGTTCCCAGGCTTGACCTATAGATCCACAATCTCGCGAATGAAATTAGGGGTCAGGCCCCCTTAAAGAAGTACCCCATTACATTACCAAAATTTTATACTATTACTCTTTCTCACAGATTTTACCAAATGGATATGCAGTCTTCTACAAGAGTGATTATTTACTTTGGAAAGGAAATAATCAGACGTTTGGGAGACTGTTGTTGAATATGGCTCTAAACCAGTGGTTCCTAGCCTTCCTAATACCGTGACCCTTTCTTACAGTTCATGTTGTGGTGACCCCCAACCGTAAAATGATTTTCATTGCTACTTCATAACTGATTTGGTTACTGTTATGAATCGGGCGACCCTGTGAAAGGGTAGTTCCCACAGGTTGAGAAACGCTGCTCTAAACTGACACAAATTCCAGGAGGGCTATGTATAGGCTCAGCAACACGGAATGCCATTCGCCAAGACCAACTGGACTATAGTAATTACTAATTACCAGCAGCAGAGACCAACACTGAGTTCCCAATGTGGCATCATTCCTCAGGGCAATCAGCCAGTAACCTGGTGACAGATTGCTGACATTGAATTGTTTCCATCAAAGAAAGGACAGTGTTTTGTTCTTAGTGCAACAGGCCTTTACTCTGGATGGAGATTTGCCTTCCCTGAATGCACCACTTCTGCCAAAACGCCCATCTGTGGTCTCACAGCATGCCTCATCCACCACCAAGAGACTCGGGTCAAACAAACGAAGTGTGGCCTGGAACCATGCTTCTGAAATTCACCGGTCTTACTCTTAGCAATTACCTTCAAGCCTCTGGCTTAAGAGAATAATGGAATGACCTTCTACAGACACAATCAAGTACCAGGTACCTGGCACCACTTTACAGGTGTGGGGCAATGTTCTCCAGAAGGCTGTACATGCCCCAATCTATGGTACAATTTCTCTCCCATAGCCAGGACTCAAGGGTCTAGGAGTGAAGGGGTGGAAATGGAGTGGCACCATTCCCTTTTATTGCTAGTGACCCACCTGTAAAATATTTGCTTACTGTGCCCATGATCTTATGTTGGGTGGGTCTGTAGGGTCTCTAGTCCTGAAATGAGGAATGTGCCCATCTGAGGGTACAACACGGATTCTGTTGGACAGGCCATTAGGAACACCATCAGGCCATGTTGGGCTCTGCATACCTCTGAATCAACAGGCTAAAGAAGTGACCACACTGGCTAGTGTGACCAGTCCTGATTCCAGAAAACTCACTGCCATCAAGCCATTGAGGACTCATAGGGACGCTACAGGATTACCAAGGGGAGGTCAGACTGGTATGACCTGAGGGAGGTAAAGAAGATCATCTCTGTAATACAGGAGCTCTCATAAGGCATCTCTTGGCACGCCATGTCCTGTGACAAAACTCAATGGGAAACTACAGTAAGGAGGAAAGCGATCAAATGATCCAAATGCTGCTAAGTCAAGTAAAATGAGAACTGAAAATAACTGCTTCTTTCAATATTTTTTCTTAATGTTATAAAAAATGTCATGCAGATGAATTACCTTAAACTTCCTTGAAACAAACCACTTTGGGAGAATATGCTGGGAAGTGTCATACTTCCGTACTAGCTTTTGCCAGTGAGTCTCCATTTCTGCTGACTCATCTCGTGGCCTCCAGGCGGCCAAACCAAAAACTTCTTGCAGACAAGTTGATCCTGGCTCAAGGAAAGCCGACAGGGCAGCGTGGAAGTTCCCCTGTGGGTTCACAAGACTAACTTTTTAGGGAAGTAGAAAGCCTCAATTTTCTCCCTTAGAGCTGCTGGTGATTTCGAACCACTGACCTTGAAGCTAGTAGCCCCATGAGTAACCACTCCACCATTGGCCTGGAAAAAGTTCACAGTTCGAACTCACCCAGAGCCACGTGGGAAGAACAACCTCATGATCAGCTTCAAAAACATCGGGCGACAGAGCAGTTGTGCTCTGCACAGATGGGGTCACCATGAGTCAGCATCCGCTTGATCTCAATTGGTTTGGTTTGGGATTTTTAGTTTTCTTCTGTCCCCAATACACTGTCATATTTGCCAAACCAACAAAGCAAAGCTTTATTATGGATTCCTAGCATATTAAAAGGGTAATTAGTTGTGCTTCTACTTATCCTTAGCAAAAAACCTTAGCCTACTCTATAAGAATGGGGTTCTTCTCCAGGCCTGAGTAATCTCCTTACTATCTTCCTCTTATGAGTGAACCAGTAATATCTTCAGTGTCAAGAATAATGAGAAATGCAATTAATTGCCTTTTCCCTTTACTCGGGATTAGACGATCTGACCTAGAATGTTCCCTTCCCCCTTTTTACTGATGAAACAGACGCATGGGGATAGTTAGGCCCTGTGGCCACATGAGGACAGACGAGGGTTAGCAATAGCATCGATTCCGCCAGCAGAGCATTCTTGAAGCAGGAATGTAACTGACCTGCTTCACTATTTGAGCAGCCCAGGAGGGCAGCACAAGGCCAGAACTGTCCGCCCCAGTCCTGCAAATATCCTAAACCACAACCACAGCTTTAACGTACTTTCCTAAACGCACAGACAACCGTTTTCATCCCCATCCAAGTTAACTGAATTCTCAACGTACACAGATGCTACCTATTAAATATTTTACGTTAGCTTCTTACATTGTTACACGGAACTGCAACATTTGTTTGTTTATTTTTGTAACATTTGTTTTAACGCATCAAACGTTATAAAATTTCTCTGCCGCAGTGCAGATATTATCGCCCTTTAACAAGGGAGGAAGAAGAAATGAAGATAAAAAGTGATACACAATAAATTGCAGTCAAGATGACAACCTAAACCCAACTTTTCCACTAAACTACTTCTTTCAGAAAGACAGCCTCGGCTCCTGCCCCTAACACATATGTTGCCTCCCTGATATATTTGCCTTGACTTCATGTGTAAATCCACAGCCTTTCACCTATTGTGCAGCCTCTAATGAGGCCAGGTGCAATCCTCTAAGCAAAACAAATGCAAAGTAGGCAGTACTCAGTTGTACACATGATTTCCGTGAAGCTCCCAGAGGTAGCCCTCAACATATGAGGGGGCACCCCCCTAAAAGCCAGGAGATTTTTTCAAAGCTATATATTTAAATTTTTTTTCAAAACAAACTTATCACCTTCAAAGTACCCTCCATTACACGTAATACATTTGTCAAATCTGCGATTCCATTCTTGGAAACATTTTTCAAACTCATCTGTTTGGATGGCTGAAAGCACCTTCCTCATATTTTTCTTCACCTCTTCTATGTCTTCAAATCCCTGTCCTTTCATGTCCCTCTTCCATGTCCCTCTTCCTTCAAGGAAACAAAAAGAAGTCACGTGGATCGAGGTCAGGTGAGGAAGGTGTGGGGGGACAAGAGAGTGTTTTTTGCCAAAAAACAAAAGATGGTTGAGTGAACAGGTACATTGTTGTGGTGGCAAAACCAGTTCCCTGTCTGCCACAAATCAGGCCTTTTTTGTCTCACACTGTTTTGCTATCTTTTCAGAGCCTCTAAATAGAAAGCTTGATTAAATGGTCTGTCCTGCTGGAATGAACTCAAAATGCACTGCCCCTCTCACATTGAAAAACAAAAACAAATGAGCATCGTCTTGATCTTTGATTTCACTTGTGGAGCTTTTGGGGGGCAAGGTGATGTTGGCGTCTTCCACTGGCTTGATTGATGTTTGCTTTCAGGCTCATAAGAATAGCACCATGTCTCATCACCAGTAATGACCTTGGGGGAAACGTCTAGGTGGCTTTGGAGCTGTTGTTTCAAAGCAAGACATGTTTCCACTCGATGCTCTTTTTCCTGTTCAGTCAGAACCCGAGGCACAAATTTCACAGTGACCCTTCTCATTCCCAAATCTTGCATTAAAATTCTCTGAACTGAGCTCCAAGATAGTCCAGATAACTTCCCCATCTCTTCACTGGTCCATCATCGGTCTTCCACCACAAGTGCACGAATTTGGTCGAAATTTTCATCTGCTGGGGAAGTTGATGGACATGCAGAATAAGGTTTGTCATCAAATGACATTTTACCTTTTTTCGATATGAGAAAACCATATAGTGCTATCCTTGTAAGCTGTGTTTCTGCGGCACTTTTCCCTAGCAGGAAACAAAATTTCACAGCCGCACACTGTTCTCTTAAATCAGCCATCACAAAAAAGGAGGTTGGAGCGAAACTGCTTTTATGAAAAAATTCACTGTGGCCAGAGAGAACCTTCCCAGGTGACACCACTGGGTGCACTACCTCAGCGCGAGTTGCTTGATGCTCAGCTAGTGGGAAAAACACGTACTATGAAAGCTATGGCCAGTGGAACTTTTTTCCCCAGTTTTGTGGGGAGGGGTACCCCCTTCATATTCTATCAGAGATGCTACACAGGACAGTCGTGGAGCCCAGCAAAGCCACAGGCTCTTAGAGAAAGCACCCCACTGCCAGGTCATGGCATGAGCTCCCCATCAAGAGCTGTGTTTTAAGGTGGGACTTAGTCTAAAAAGCACTGCCTACAAGAAGAGAAATGGTTATGAAACTATTGTTTCTCAATATACCCTCCATCTGGGTCTATCCACTTCTGAAGGTGCAATTTTCACCACTAACCCTTCCCTAACGAATTTTGCACTCGTAGATTTACACCATGTCAGGACGGCATCCTCGAGGGACTCAAATTGTGTTCCTTTTAAGTGTTCCTTATGTTTGGGGAGCAAAAAAAAGTCTGAAAGGGCAAGATCAGGACTGTAAGGTGAATGGGATAATTTTCCAACAACTACAACACAAAATGGGCCAGTGCATTTTCATACTGTACACCCAGAGTTTTAAAAAAGAACAAGAGACCAGAATTCAATTATCACCCTTCAGTGCCTTGATCACTAGGACATAGACTGGTGTAGTTGGATGTCTGGGTTCAAAGCTCAAACGTATTGTCATAGAGGCGATTCTGACACATAGTGACCCGATAGGACAGAGTAGAACCTTCCTGTGGGTTTCTGAGACGGTAACTCTCCTGCTGAACAGCTGGTGGTTTTGAACTTCTGACCTTATGTTAGCAGCCTCACTCATAACCCACTACGGCACCAGGACTCCTGGGTTATTGGCACTAAGTTCATCATGGCCCTTACTTACCATGAATGCTGGCTTCTCAGTGTTTCTGATGTGGTTATGATGTTCTAAATGTCAGTGTTAGAAATCTGTGGTAGTTATATCATTGTCAATTTGAGAGGATTATGAGTGAAGGGGTGGAGTCTAGTCTGTCAATCGATCATAGCCAATGAGGCTTCTGTGGGGGTATGGCCTGTTCCTGAGAATTCTGGGAAATCTGGTATTTGCTCCGTGGAGGTGGGACACTCTCTGCTCACACCCTGGGAGACATAGCAGCTGGACCTATAGATACATGAACCCACCCTGATACAGAGATCCCTGCCAACACTGAGATGTTTCCAATGACACTGGATCCAAAGACTTTCTACCCACTGGCCTGTGGTCTTCTACATTCAGCATCATTGCATGTGTTTTGTGAGTCTGAAGAGGACTTTATAGATTGGTATTGGACATATGGGCTAATATCGGGCTTATGGACTTGATCCGGACTGGGCTGGGAAGTTTTCTCAATGTTCAATTGCTCTTGTATAGAAATCTCTTTCTTATACACATATGCGTGTCCATGGATTTGTTTCTCTAGTCTACGCAGACCAACGCAACATCCCTTACTGATTTCTTGTTTGGCACATTTACCAAGATGGAGAAGTAAAGAAAACATCAGGAGACCGATCTGGTGAGCTACTTCAGTAAAGACTGCATCTGAGAAAACCCTCAGGACACTTCGACTCTGTCACATGGGACAGATGAGTGTCACAATCAACTAGGAGGCATCGAGCAACGGCTTGTAGGAAGGTCCTAGATGGAGAAAGTGGCTTGCAATCAGTTATTAACCTGAATGTTGGCGACCCAACCCCATCCATTGGTGCCATGGGAGAAAGGCCTGGTGATCCGCTTTCTTAAAGATTACAGGCAAGAAACCGCTACGGTGCCCTTCTATTCCGTACCACATGGGGTTTCCAGCCTTTAGTCAGAATCGACTTGACGGCTATAGTTTTGTTTTCTGGTTTCAACTTTTGTGAGACGTAACATCAAGAGGAATTGTGAAAAGTAAGATACAATCCTGACTGTCAATGGGGGAGTTTTAGTCTATGTATGACAATCAGAGACATGATAACATCAGAGCACAGTCAAATATGTATACTACAAATGATAGGATCGAGAAGAGATTAGCAGGGCAAATTAGGAATAGCCTCATATCTAGAGCTGAATTTCAGAAAGGGTTATAAGAATTCAATGGATTTTAACTGGGGAATGCTGGTAAGTCAGTACATCCAATGGGACGGTGTACTGAATGTTCACTTGGTGACCAGAGTTCATCTTATTCTCCTGTTGCTGTTCACGGACACTGTCCAAAGATAGCTACCAATTACATAATAGTACCCACTCTTTTGACAGTCATGTTTTTTCCCAGAACACTAACATTTTTCTGCAATCCGGCCCAGCAATCCTTCTCACAATGAAGTAGAAATCTTTTAGCAATAGAAAAGTAAGAAACATGTAGACAGCTCTGCACGAACACTTCCCATTAGTACAAAGACAGAACCTACAGGCTTTTCACAGCCTTCAGCTTTGTGGTGAAGGTGCAAAATGCAAATCAAGGCGTGAAACCATTTTCCCATGTCGTGGAAAAACTGATTGATAGTGAGGGCCGAAATTCTGGGTCTGATTGGTATTTTGATGAGAATGGATTTGAATTGGAAGCAAATGCCCTAAGCTCAAAGGTTCCAAACAGTACCGTCCAATAGAAATTCAGTATGAGACACGGATGCAATTGTAAGCTTTCTAGTAGCCACATTTTTTAAAAGTGAAAGTAAAATGGAGGGGAAATGATATTTCAAATGTAACAATATAAAAATTACTGGTTCGTTGATATTCTTCTTTTATACCAAATTTCTGAAAGCGGGTGTGTATTTTTTACACATATCGCGCCTTTCAATTTTGAACTAGACACATTTCCAGTGTTCCACAGCCAAGCATAGATTGCAGCTACCATAGTAAACCATGTTGGAGAGCACAGCTCCGAAGGATTAACTGTGGCGCTGAGACAGATGTCAGTGTAGATTTAATTGTTAGCATTGCTGTTAGCCTCGTAATTTTTATGGCTCTGAAGTAACATTTTGCACAGGGTCCTCCTTACCTGCATTTCCTTCAAAAAAGGAAAGACAAACCATTGCTTCTGAGCCATTCCGACTCACAGAGGACAGTGTACAACAGTCCCCAAAGAAGCCAAGTGCCACATCCCTCTCCCACAGAGCTGAGTGCTTAACCACTGAGCTACCAGGGCTCCTTAGAGTCCCATCAAGTCCTGTTACTTTCAGTGTGCCGCTTTACAGAGCATGACTCCTTTCCCAGCACACACTTCCGTCCTCTTCCTCACGGCTAGGGGCAGTCACATGATACAGCTCTGGGCAAAGGCAAGTCCAGGCAAGTCTCTGAAGGTAAATAGGAAAGACTTCACTTTCTGATAAGAGAGACAGCACTATGTTTTTGTTTTTCCCTACACAGCTCTATTTCTGGATGGGACATTTCATACAGCAGCATTCGCTCTTTAGCTGACAAGGGTGTTGGGATTACCCACAGCTCTTGAGTGAAAAGCAGCAGCAGCGTTTCTCTGAAGCCCTGGGTCTAAGGATTTTATGTACACACTGCTGTTTGGCCCTGTTATAGGTAATCACTTTTTTAAGTGTTACAACATTTTCAGTTAATAATTACGATCCAACTGTGTTGATTGAACCAATATTGGATAACTAGGAACACATATCGGATTTATTGTTCAGCGATTTCGCTTATTTGTCTTGAGGTCAATTCAAGAACTCTGATTCAGTCAAATATGTGAACACAAATGGCATTAGTTTTTCCACCGCTTTACAGTGGCAGGGGAGTCAATACCATGATCAATGTGTGAAAATTTTGATAAGTGTATTTTCTGAGTCATATGGTAGATGAAATGTGTAACGGAGCCACTAATCAATCAGTTTATTTTACTCATCAAAGGAGTTCTTTTTCAATGAAAATGTTTTATCAACCACCAGTTCTAAAGTGCCATTTTCATCACACGTGAATGAATGTGAAGTGTCAAAGAATTCCGTTTTTAATCAGTATTTTATCTAACTCCCATACTTAATATCCCTTTGAGCCATCTCCACATGTTTGATGAAAGTACTTCTAATTGTTGATTGCCTTGACAAAGGAAGCCGCTTTATGAGTCAGTCTTCTTAATTATTAGGGAGAACAAAGAATTCATTCACCTTATCTACGTTTTCCCTCATGAAAAAGATGTCAGTTCAACCTATCTAGAAAAGTTGGCCATCGCCTTATCTTGAACAAGTCAATGTACCTCCAGACAACGGATTTTTCCAAAGACAATAGATTTTAAAGTAGTTCCACACTGTTACAAATTCCTGTTAAGAGTAACCACAGAGTAATACATTTTACTCTGTATTAAAATAATGAGAAAATTCAGAGGCTGCTTTTTGGAGATGAAGGATTCTCTATGCATGATGATAGAAGTGTGCAGAGCCTTTAAAATTTCGGCCTTTTGCATAAATCACCTTTATTTTCTATAGTTAAGATCAGGTTACCTAAAAAACTCTCCTTTTGTCACAAATTAGTATCTTAAAATTATTCATGTAAAAAAATTTAGAGCGATGTAACAACGATGAAAAATACAACTTTCCTCTAGTTCCTAAATGTTTCCTCCTCGCTCCCACTACCATGACTCGAATTCAACCTTGCAAGGCTGGCTAGACCAGAGGATGTACACTGGTACAGATAGGAACTGAAAATACAGGGAATCCAGGGCGGATGAGCCCTACAGGACCAGTGGTGTGAGTGGCGAAACAGGGAGGGTAAAGGGAGAATGGGTAGGAAAGAGGGAACCGATTACAAGGAACTGTGTGTGACCTCCTCCCTGGGGGACAGACAACCGAAAAGTGGGTGAAGGGAGACATCGGGCAGGGCAAGATATGACAAAATACCAATTTATAAACTATCAAGGGCTCATGAGGGAGGGGGAAGCGGGGAGGGAGGGGAAAAATGAGGACCTAATGTCGGGGGTTTAAGTGGAGAGAAAATGTTTTGAGAATGATGTACAAATGTGCTTTACACAATTGATGTGTGTATGGATTGCGATAACAGTTGTATGAGCCCCTAATAAAATGTTTTTTTTTTTTTAATTTAGAAAGTCTAATAAAACAGCCAAACTGTTAACATTTATACTCTCATTCAAGTCTAAGATAAAGAGCCTGGTAAACATAATGGACTCTACCGGTTATTGAAGCTTTTTGTTTTGTTTTTAAGTGCAAATGTATCCTGAGAAATTCTTTCATAAGGATACTTTTTTAAAAATTAGCTTGCCTGCTTCCTTTTGTTTTCAAACTGGTCTAGTTATCGTTCTAGTACAAAACTTTATTAGACCTCGTTTTCTATAAGCGCTGTTGCCATTCAAAGCCAACAAAACAAAAACAACACAAAGGAACCCAACTCCATGGCCATCAACAGAGACCCGACAGGGCACAGAACTTGCTCCCTGCGGTTCCGAGGCTGTAAATCTTGAACAGAAAGCCTCATCTTCTTCCCAGAGGGTAAGACACCACCAGGAATCCTTTCTAAAGCCAAAGGGCCTTCAAATAATTTTTGAAAAACTTGACTCGTGCTTTTTCTAGCTATTGCTTCTAGAGACACCCTTCTTTTTAGTTTCAAAATTTGCATGACTTCCCTTTTCACTCCGCTTTAGGAGTCGGTCTTAATCATGCAGCTGTCGCTCGAGGTCTGATTGAAGACAGCCTGAGTTTTAGACTACGGTGCTGCTTTCCAACAGTTCTTATCAAGGGAACTATGTTTTTGGTTTACTGTTGCCGCTTGCTGCCCCTCAGTTGTGGTTAGAATGCTGCTGACATCTTCCTGGCATTCACTAGATTCTAAAGATCTTCCCTAAGCGTTCTGACAAGGCTCACGATTTGATTTCTAGGTGTTGTGTTCTTTACCACTCGTGTTTTCCCCTTTTCAAAATTACACTTGAACTTTCCTGAGTTTGGCCCCTAATCGGGTTTCCTATCTGAAAACCCGAGTTTCATCATGAACCACACTTCAAAAAGCAAAGCAGTCAAGAGCTCTCGGTCGGAGCGCAGGGCCGGGGCCGGCTTCCAACTTGGTAAACAAACTCCTGCGCAGGCGCAGAGTGCCGGCTTGGCAGCCAGTGGCATGCTTCAGTTACGAAGAGACATAAAACGGTGGTACCTACGACAGGTGTGTACAGGGTTCAGGTCATAAAATGGCCCCCTCCCCCGAGCCTGTACTTTCTTGTATTCTTCTGGTTTGGGGTCTTTGTGCCTGAAGAGCCAGGTGGGCAGCCTCCCGGGCTCAGGACACTCCGGGGAGTTAGTTTGTTCTCGCCGCCACCTATTTTATTTGACTGCAACACGAGTCCACTGGCGCCGCAATTTCAATGAAGGGAAAGGGGAAAAAAAGATAACACGACGCCGCAGAAGGCGCTTCCACCGCGGAGCTTCCCCCAAACAACGCGAGACTGGCGTGCCGGCGCGGGATTTGCCGCAGCGGGAGTCGCCCCGCCCCCTGCACACGCCCCGCCCCGCGCCTCGCCGTGGGTATGCGCATGCGCCCGGCTAAGCTTTTTAGCGCGCAAACATTTTCAAAACTTTTTACCCGGTAAAAGTCAACCAAATTTGGCTCTCAGGGGAGGTGCGTCGCACTGAAGTGAACTGTACAACACGACTTTATTCCTGATTCTCGCAGCCAGAGCTCCTTGTGCTTGGCGACCCCCCTCCCCCCTTTGCATGATTACTATCTATTGGCTAGGAAGTCTGTGAGTCATTTTAACGAATCTGGAAGGAAAGGAGTAGCTGAGCTGATCAAGATTATAAAAATCAGGGCGACGAATTTGATGTGTTCGGAAAGATAACCCCGGGTGCCACACAAGGAGTAATTTTGAGGAGCCAAGGGGGATTGTTTTGCTGCAAACCAAGATGGGGTGATTGAACTAAGGTAAAACAGGAGGAAGCAGAAGATGGGAAAAATTAAGAGGTAAAAGAAGGCAATGACCATCACCCTCGGAGAGCTGAAGCCAGGGAAAGAGAGAGGTGCTGGCATAGAGGGGAATTTCCCATAAAATAGTGTGTACCAAATGCATGCTTGTAAACAAAGAGGAAGTGAAGCCACCCTTTTAGGCCATGATGTTGACGATGAAAATTGGGCAGTCCCTGGGTGACTGACAGAAACAAGGATATAGAGCTATGAGGACAATCAGGAAGAGCAGCCGGAGTACGAGGAGTCAGGTCTCTGGAAGTGTCATTAGAGATCTCACTAATCTGATCTCTTTTTTCCCCTCACAGGACACATGGGACACCTACACACGTATTGACTTTTGCCCTGCAGTATCTGAAAGGTATCACCCAACACCTGAAGTGTCCTGCTTCCAATGGGGACCCACTGCTTCCTACTGCTTCCCACTACTCCCACCCTCCAGCCAGAATGAAATAGGGAGTTCATAGAGTGAAACTGCGAGATTTAGCCACAAGTTTTCCCAGATGTGCCCTCTGCACACAGAAGCGCACAATGCTAGTCTCTACTCTCCCAGTTGGCTAGGTATTAGAGCCCATTTTGGTATTGGCAGCAATTTTCCTTCTGGATAGGCAGTGGTATAGCTTTATCAGTATGAGGAGCCACAGGATTGAAGCCAACAGTGGTGAAAAAGGTTCCAGGTATAAATGATAGTCCCTTACCAAGAAGTTCTCCCTGGAGTACTTAGCTTGGTTTGGGCAGCCTGAAGGATCTCTTGGCCGTTGGGCTGTCTGTGTGGAGTTCATGGAGAAATATGTCATGGAGAAATACTACAGGAAAAAGCCATGGATGCCATAAAATAGGGTGTTAGAGGCGGATGCATCTTATTTTAGGGAGTGGATACATCCAACTGTACGAGGAATAACATCACAGAAAGTGTGTGGACTTGGGAATCAGACTTGACCTTTGACTCTTGAGTCTGCCATTCATTCTGTGTGATTTCTCCAGGCCTCAGTTCCTCTGTTTATAAACAGTACTTACCTGATCTTACCTGATAGGATTATTGTAAAGACTAGATGAAGTCCTGTTGAAAAGAATACATGAGCTACTAGCATAGAACCTGACAAACCGTGTAGGATCAACAAGTGTGTTTCTTCCCTAAGTCCGCCACTTCCTTTATGCCCCTGTTCACCAAGCTGTGGTCCTTAATGGAGGAAAGGCCCCTTTTAAGATAGGTTCTCAACATGCTTTACATTAGAATCATCCAGGACGCTTTTATAAATCCCAGTGTGCACATTTCAACCCAGACCAAGCGTGCCAGAATTAGAATCTCATAGTGCCTGGAAATCTCCATGTTTTTAAGCTTCTCATTTTGTAACTAAGGTCGAGAACTGCAGCTTTCAGAGTTCCCTCCCAACAAAAGAGAAGAGCATTAGAATTGTGGTTTTAGACTATCTGATCTATGGGGCTGGAGCCCTGGCAGTGTAGTGGTTAGGAGTTGGTCTGCAAAACCCAACTGGCCAGCAGTTTGAAACGACTAGCTGCTCCAAGGGAGAAAGGTGAGACTTTCTACTGTAAAGAATTGCAGTCTCAGAACCGCGCACAGGGGCAGTTCTATTCTGTCTATAGGGTCTCCATGAGTTATTAACACAATGACAGTGAATTTGGTTTTGGAGTTTCGATTGACATGGTTATATGAGTATATTTGAAAATAAAGATGTAGAGATGAATAGCGTATTATAAGGCATATTCAGGAGAGATGGCTATGAAAGGAATGGGGTAAGTATGCTGATACTGGGAAAGGTCAGTGATAAGGTCATTAATATAGATTCCAAGGTTATATAGAATTTGCCATAAAGATAGAGGACTTTGAGTCTCCCAAGTTGGTGCTTCAAGGATGTCTTTGTTGCTTTACCATATGGTAAATCTTGGGCCACCAGCCGCGCTGATGACAGTGGTAGGTGATTAGGGCAATCTTTTGCTCTGTTGGTTGGGACTGGCCCTCAAGGCATGACTGAAGCGTAGGCATTTGTTTCTTCTCCAGTAAAAGGGTGCCGCTGGGGGTGCCTGCGCAACGGGCCATTGATCATGAAGCCTCCTTCTGTGGCCTCTCAAGGTTGCTGCGGCAACTCTGACCATACAAGACAGATGAAAGGGTGAGGTTCAAGTTTTCGTTTGTGGCCTTGAAGTGAACAACAAGCCACTTGTAACAGAAGGCTTGGCACGTCTGGATCAGGAATTGGAGCTTCTTAGAGACTGTACTCTAGTGGAACAACTCGGATTCCCTAGGGTTGTGGTGATTTAGAAGTTGAAACCACTGTCCTACTTTAATCCTTGGGTGCCAAGATCCAAATGCAGCAGTATGGCCAGGAATCTCTTTGCCACATGAGATAACCTGTCTTTAATTGGGTTCCTTTTCTTAAGAGGAAGCATGCAGAAGTGAGAGACTAGATCCCAGAGTCTCCCTGGGACAAGAGGGCAAATGGTAGGGATTACTTTAAGGTGGTTCTCATGGATGAAGGTGAGCGGGAAATGGGGCCAAAGACAAATTCTTGAGTCTTTTCAATGGTTGGAGCCCACGAGATGCCCAGAAAACAAAACAGGCAAGAGTATGGGCTGAGCTAGTAAAATTAAAGTGAAGCTATCTGAAGTCTTTTTCTGCCTTGTAGGATGATAAATGCCCATTGGACCTTGGTCAAAAGTTTTATCTTCATATGGGGTTCTGGCCCAACGTATGAGAGGACTTCAAAGAGTTTGGAGAAAGAGGGGCCGTTTTACTCTGCCATATCGGGTCGCTCTGAGTTGGAATGGGCTCTGGTTTTGAGTTTGGGAAACAAAATTCCACGTGATTGATAAAATGTTATGTAACAGACCCAAGTGGTCTTTTCTTTTGTATATACTGTATTTACAATCTAAGAGGTGGTTGGGCCAGGTACTATGAAGCTTGATGATACCGTGGATCTTTTTTTTTTCCCTTTTAAAATGCTTTTATTGGGGGCTTGTACAACT
>NW_022105855.1:1932557-1969374 GCF_000313985.2 Echinops telfairi
GAGGCCCAATGTCTATCTGCTACGTTAATACTAAACCTATAAAATAAGCACATAGTTCTATTTCCCTATCGTCATATATAAGTATATTTACATATGTAGCTACCTGTATTTAGACCTCTATAAATGCTCTTTGCAATACAGTGGATCTTACAAAAATATGCCTGCCATTATATTTCAGTCAGAGCCTCTGGGAAGACTGAATGGAGAGTTCTAAATTTTCACTATTATATAGGACTAGATATTTTCCTTGCTAGCTAGTTAACTTTGTCTTAACTAAGAGTGACCAGGAAAAGTACAAAGACTACCCAAGTTTTCATCCAGGGATAGGATAAGAACCGAAAAGTATATAGAGTATTTTCAAAGAGAAAATTGGAAATAAGCTTTAAGTTGTTTTAGGCTGATCCCAGAAGTCATGCGCATTCAGTATGCTGGAACATGGCATTGAATATTTTCTTTGTGTTTTAGATGCTGGAGGTAAAAAGATGAATTGGATGATGTTCCTTCCCATAATGCATCATGCTGTATGCAGGAACCTGTGTGAAAATTAAAGACACTCTATAGTAAAAGGGGAAGAAATGAAAGAGGGAACATGGAAAGGACAAAAATCACCAGGGAAGATGAAACCCAGCAGGACCTTACTCATTGCCATCTGGTCATTTCTGCTCGTCATGACCCGACAGGACAAGGTAGAACTGCCCCTGTAGGTTTAAGAGACTAACTCTTGTTGAGAGTAGAAAGCCTCATCTTTCTTCCTAGGAGCGGCTGCTGGTTCCAAGACTGACATTGTGGTTCGTAGCCCAACACAGAACCACTCCATCACCAGGGCTCCTGCTGAAATCCTGTAGGATCTAAGAGAGGACATTAGAGATGGAGTGTTCTCCAAGTGGAAAAGGTGGAGGAAATTGTGTACCGAGTCTAATCCTTGGTTGTATGAAACAGTGTGCGGTAGATGTGGGAGAACTTCAAGCAGCAGGGTGATGGGCCTACATCCTCAGGTCTGTGACTGACATGGAGGTGAAGTCCAAGTTCATAGATACTGAGGATGTTCAACGGGATCTGTTGGCTGACTCACTAAGCCAACACTTGCCAATGAGTTCATTCCAATTCCATTGACAGCCCTGTGTTTAGGGTAGAACTGCAACCCAGGGTTTTCATGGCTGTGGCCCATTATAAGCTGATCTCCAGGCCTTTCTTGCGAGGCACTTCTGAGTGTGCTCAAATTGCCAACATGTTGGTAAACTGATTGTACCACACAGGGATGTTAGACTCACTGTTATTGTGAAGTTGCTCCTGACTCACAGCTCCCTGCAAACAATAGAATGAGACACCGCTCGGCCCTGCACCAGCCTTACAGTTCTGCTGGGCTTGAGCTTACAGTTCTGCTGGGCTTGAGCTTAGTTTTGTAGCTACTGTCAGTCCATTTCCTTGAGGGTCTTCCATTTCTTCCCTGACCCTCTACTTCATGAAAAACTTCTTCAGGGAGGGCAGAAACACCACAATGTATTTATGATCTTAGCTAACATTCGACCCGGGTTGGGTTTAATTGCGGGATGCCCTCTCCCTCGAGATTCGGAAACTGCAAATGGTGACCATAAAAGTGTATGCAAAGCAACTTTGACAGAAATTGCTTAAATTACATAAAGAAAATTGCCTCCCTTGACCTTAGGGAGCTTGCTCATTGCCGATTTTCCACCCTTCCCCTAAGTCATA
This sequence comes from Echinops telfairi, assembly GCF_000313985.2. NCBI lineage: Eukaryota > Metazoa > Chordata > Mammalia > Afrosoricida > Tenrecidae > Echinops > Echinops telfairi. The sequence goes on from NW_022105855.1 coordinate 1,934,268, forward strand.
GCTTGGACATCCCTAAGACGGTGCCCATGAGTTACTTGTTTAGATGCTCTGAAGTCTACGCTGGGCTCCACGATGGCTGCCGATTGTAGGGAAATAACCTTTTTTCTGCACCTTTTAATGAATTCTGCAAGATGGGTCGATTCACTTTGGGCTTTTGGCAGGGTAACCCTAACTTTGAATATTTCTGTGATAGAAAATGCCATAAATACCCGTTTTCCCTTCCCTTCCTCCTGGTTCTCAGAAAACTGAATTTGTAGTGCCTTGGTGAGCCACACATCCCGAAGCTGCATTGGCCTCCAGAAATGTCGTGGAGAAATCCTCTTGTCAGAAGATTCCTCCACACCATTTCTGGAAGTAAGGAGATAGCCTCCTGGTTTACAGGTGAGTTGGGTGAGAGTCAGAAATGTTTAGTGATGTCCCTGTGTTTTGATGGTGAATATTTTGCAAGTGCGGGCTACTTTATGGCTTTGAAGTAATAATCTTATACAAAGCATAAAAAGTAACACATCAGTGAGAATTTTGGGGGTGGGGATAGCTGTCATCGTTGTACTAAATTTTAAATATTGAACAATGACTAATGATTCGATGATGACTTGTTTAGGAACCCTGGGATGCTGCCTTTAGGCATTTGTCTGCTACTGTAGGGTCTGAAGTCACCAGTGCCTCCTAGGGAGGAAAATGAGGCTTCCTGATCCTATAAAAATTTCGTTTTAGACACCCTGTATCAAGTCAGTCAAAATCTCCATGACAGTGGGTATGGGTTTAAGTATTGATGGGTTATATTTTTCTGATCCATTTAATACCCTGCACTTCTGTTTATGTACCTTGTGTAACCGATGTATGTTTACAAAATAGACTTCATAAAATTGCCACACAAAAATAGAAAAACGTCTTCAGGGTCGGGTCATTCCTGGTAACATGTCCAAATCATGTAAGATGAAGTCTTGCCATCTTTGTTTCTAAGGAGCATTCTGATTGTATTTCTTCCCAGACAGATCGGAAGAAGAGTATGTTCATTGATCTCTTGTTAGGTACTTTAATAGCTTTATGGCTTCAATTTTGTTTCAAGCAATTGGAAAGCTGATTTTAAAAAGGATTTAAACTCAAGTAGGAGTAGAGGCATTCCCTTTCTCAATAATCCCCAGTATTGCCTGTGGCTCCTTTTAATGTCCTATGTTGACCCTGCTGGGGGCCTTGCCCGTGGCCAGAGCACTGTAGGAAGTACAGAAAATTGAGGTATCGGGTTCATGAGGGAGGGAGGAAATGAGCTGATACAAAGGACTCAAATAGAAAGAAAATGTTTAGAAAATGATGATGGCAACATATGTCCAAAGGTGCTTGAGACAATGGATGGTGATAAGAGGTATGAGAGCCCCCAGTAACATGATTGAAAAAAGAAAGAGGAAGACCCAGTGAGAGGATTGTAGCTCAAACACAGGGATGGTTGTGAGGGTGCACAGCCTGATGGGCAGTGTCTGTTCTATTGCGCATTACGCGTCAGAGCCAATCCCACTGCACTAACAGCAACAAGTAGTTTTTAGGGAGAATGCTTCTGCAGTGATGCTGAGCTGATCACCGTGCTGCATGTGAAGTGATCAGTTTCAGGTTGCCCACCATCAATGATGCTCCTTTTGGCCAGGTGATGAAGATGGCGAACACCTTCCTGGCTTCCTGATTGTAGTTTGTAAGTCATCTTATTGTCTAGCAGTTTTTCATCTAATGGTTTAAGTTCTTATTGTGATTTTTGCTGAAGACTGTAAAATGGAAATTTCTAACTATAGTATTCTACATTTATTAACTGGTGCTCTTATCTGAAGAGGGTTTCTTTAGAAAATGACTTTAACCAATCTCTTGAAACATGTGGTAATTGTTTGCCTTTAACCTTACATAAAGCATTTGGAAAACTGAGTTTTAAAAGATATTTGCATATATGAACTTTTTCTTGTGAATTAGGTGAAGGTTACAGAGCAGATTGTAGTTTTACATTCAACAGTTCATGCCCATTCTGGGCCAACTCATCCCTTCCCGTCCCTTCAGTGTGCACTCACGTATCCCGTGTCTCCCTGTGCTTCCTGTTTGCATTCCCCCTTCATCCCTAACCTTCTGAGCTTTGTGCTTGCGGAAGTGCTGCCCTTTAGATCTGAAACGGTGGTGGATTAATCTAACACAGAAGTGAGTTCAAGTCCAAAGCTGAAGGGTATGGGCCATGGTGTAGGAGAGTCCCACCAGCCTCAATCTGATTTTGTTGATCATTTTGAGTTCTGCTCCACATTTCCCTCCCACTTTCTCAAAAGCAAACAACCAAAACCCAAAACCACAAACCAAACTCAGTACCATCCAGTCCGTTCTGATTCACAGCGACCCTATAGGGCAGGGTAGAACTGCCCCTGTGGGTTTCTGAGGCTGGCGATCTCTACGAGAACAGAAAACCTTGGCTTTCCCCCAAGGAGCAGGTTCGAATTGCTGACCTTGTGGTTCATAGCCCAATATGTAACCCACTGCACCACCAGGACTCCTGAAGACCCACTCACTCTATTCGGGCCCTTCTAATGCAGTCCTTTCAGAGCAGTGGTAGTGGCAGCCGGGCACCATCCAGGCCTTCTGGAGTCAGGGTGGTGGAGACTGATGTTTGTGGGGCCTGTTAGTCCACTGGCCCTGTGGTTTTCTCGTGTCTTTTGATTTTTGTCTCTTCTTCCTTCTGGACAGGGAGAGACCAATCATGGCTCCTTAGATGGCTGCTCCTATTTGGGAAGCTGGTTGTCAGAAGGCTTTTAAACTCAATGACTGCAGCCATTCACATTTTCAATACCATCCCCAGTATTTTCCGTTGTCCTTTGTTTGGTGCCCTCTTTCAAACTCACTGCTATCAGGTTAATGCCGCCTCAGCGGGGCTGTTGGACAGGGTAAAACTGCCCATGTGGGTTCCCAAGACTAATGCTTTACAGGAACAGAAAACCTCATCTTTCACCCACAGAGTAGCTGGTGGTTTCAAACTACTGACATTGTAGTCAGCAGGCCAATGTGTGACCACTATACCACCAGGTCTGTTTGGTCCCCAGAGGCTGTTAAATGTAGATAATTTACCACTGTAGGATTCAAGGTGAAGGTAGATAAAAGGTTCAGTGCTCTGTGGTAAAATGGAAGAAAAGCTGCTTTCCATGCAACGTCCTCATGCTCCGGGACCCTGGGAGGGTGTTTTGGCGTGCCTTGGTGTGCTGCTGCTGCTATGCCCCACACAGCGCTCTCAGTGGAGTCTTCAGAGCTTGCTTGATGACTGGCCAAAGGCAGAAGTAAGAGACTCCAGCAAAGGGCTTTCAAGACAACAGCCTGAATGTAAAGTTCCTTGTTTTCTGTACACTTTTATTTTGAATTTCAGAATCTAAATATCAATTTCTTCTTTTTCTTCCAATTTTTGGTAATAGCCCATCCCATCCCCATGCCAAATAGCCCCCCCACACACACACACTGGGCAAAAGAGAGGGAAAAATCGCATCAATCATTTTCAAAATATCACTCCAGCTACCAAATGTTATGGGGTTTCTGGACTTGGATAGGAGACAGCTATACCTTTAAGTGGCCAGGTGGTCCAAATTGAATATTTTAAAGACCAAATTATTCTGTTAGATAATGTGTTTCCTAGCCCTCCTTAATAATATTCTGGATATGGCTTCATGTCATATTGTTTTATCAGTTAACCATGATCATACATGCATACATAGAAATAGAAATAGATGAAATAGAAATAGAAATGAACAACAGGGCCTTTTTTCCCCCCTGGCTTGACATAAAGCAATTTTTGTAATTTCTCCTTTTAAAAGGCTATACTGGTGCCTCCCCCAAACTCAACAACAAACAACAAACAAACTCCTTGTCATCAAGTGGATGCCGACTCATAGTGACCCTCTAGGACAGGCTAGAACTATGCCTGTGGGGTTCCTAGACTCTTTTCTTTTCTTGTATCCAAAATGGGTTTATTAGAATGGCTTCCCACTCATCTCGATTCAGGGTCTTTTAGTGCTGCTTCCGTCTGAAGGAGCATCCTTCCGTGAACCTTGCTTCTCCTCCTGTAGGCTGACAGAGGACAGCAGAGCAGCCAACACACGAAACGACTGTTTGTGCCTGGCCGAAGACCGTGGTGATTTTATAGCAGCCTGGGCCTTTGACACCCGTGAAGTAGGAATCGGGGCTCTGCGCCAGGCGCTTCTTCTTGTGTTTCCTCTTCTCCTCTTCAGGAGAGGGATGAAGGAGATCCATTGCGAGAGGCATGATCGCCGGGCGGTCGTCAGCGCCGGAACAACTCTAACTCTTTATGGGAATAAAAAGCCTCATCTTTCTCCCAAGGAGTGGCTAGTGGTTTCGAACTGCTGGCCTTGTGGTTAGTAGCCCATGTCATATTAAATCAACTGACGCTTCTAGTGTAGCCTGTTGCTCACGATGCCTACTCTTGAGCCACGGTAGATGGTTCCAAATCCTGGTGCTCATTCTAGCCTGCAGCCTTGAATACATAACCTCTCTGAGCCTCAATTTCCACAGCTGTAAAACAAATGTTAATCATGGTAATAAGTACCTTTGATCTCATTGGGTTTGAGCCAAACAAAACTCATTGCCGTAGAGTGGATTCTGACTCTTAGTGACTCTGTCGGAGTTGAAGCGCCCCTGTGGTTTTCTGAGGCTGTAAGTCTTTATGGGAGTGGAAGCCGCCATCTTGCTCCTGTAGAGTGGCTGGTGGTTTCAAACTGCTGGCCTTTTGGTTAGCAGCCCAAGAAGTAACCTACTACACCAACAGGGCTCCTTATTGTTTTGATGGGGAGATTACATGACATCATCTATGCAGATACCTGGCGCATATTCAATGGCAGCTGTTGTGATGATGATGATGATTGACCTGGAGTAGAGATCGTATCTGAGGGACCAGCCTGCTGCCCCTGAGACTTTGCCTCAAGTTTTCTGAAAGTGACAAGGGTTAGCATGAGCAAAGCTTAATTTCTGTGTGAGTCCTATTATATAGAAGAACTAGAATTGACCTCACCCTTCCCCTAAAATTAAAATAGAAACTCTGTCTTAAATTATGTATGAGTGAGCCAGGAAGGAGCTTCACTTTCTAGGAATTCCCTCTAGCCTCCCCCATGCTGTGCCTCTTCTTGCCGAGTCCGTTACTGCACAGTGCAAGTCCGCATCTCCCCCTCGTGATACAGATTCAGAATGGCTTTGGTCAGGACACCTGGAAACAGTTGTGAGGGGTTTGAGACAAACACCTGGCTGGTTTAGAATCCCAAGTTGAGAGAGTCCAAATGCTAGCCAAGGGGCTGACTTTCTTAATGAGGTTTATACTTATTTAAAGTAATTTATCAATTCCTATTTTAAAAAACAAAATATTTCTCCTTTCTCCCTTAAAAATTTTAACTCTTTTATAAATTGTCCCTAGTATCCAACAGCAGGTGTGGTCCTAAAGCATCTCCCACTCCAGGTTGTTAAGATTCAGAGGGTGACTTCCCAAAGGCACACGTCGGAACCAAAGGAGAGCTGTTTCCTGGGTTCTTCCCCCAACTCTGAGCTCTGGGATAGAACTCATGGCCTTTCTATGAAGCAGGTACTTTAATTCGGTTGCACCTACCAAGGTTCTTAAGGAAAGCAGCAGTGGAGGACAGGAGGGAGTTCCCATTGCAGTGTCCATATGAATTCCTAGAACCCTTTCAAGATACAAGGTCAGCAACAACTTAGTAATGAAAGGGCCCATTAGGTGAAGTTGGCTCTGAAAACCCTCAGAAATTGTGTTCATTTTCCTTTTCCTTTTTTGAATTAGCAGGGCCTCGTGATGACCGGTTTTGAAAGAAATCTTCCCTTTCAGCAGTTACCTAGCACCATGGCAACTGGGACGTCAGCAGAACAGGGTAGACCCCACACAAAAGAGCTCTAGCCAATCTCCCTCTCTGCCTAATTCAACACAGCTCCAGGCCAAGGGATGGGACTAAAGATATTTAAATATGTATCTCCACCAAAAAACCCCGGCATATTGCTGTGGATGCATAGCTCTATGGGCACATATGAAGCTATGTTGTGAGACTCCTTTCTCCAAAAAATATAGAGCCTATGAAAGGGAGGGGGGAGCGGAGGGGTGGGGGTGGGGCGGGGTTGCAGAGGCAGGGACAGGCAGATAGCGTATGGGGTGGATTTAAAAGCTCTTTTTGTGTGTGTTTATAAGGTAGCAGGAAATTGATAGGAGGGAAAATCAAAGCCCTTGATAATATGGCCTGATATTTACTTTGGCCCCAAACCTGAGGAGATATTTTTAAAATATTCAAACTTTAAAGTAGACCAACGACTAAGGAACATTGGAGGGGGTGCAATGCTGTCCGTGGTGCTGAAGACTCCCTTGTCCCAGTGGGGGCTCTGGAGGGCCATGAAGGAACACCTTCCCATTCCTGGGTCCTGAAGAGAGAGAGGGGGGGAGGGGAAAGCATCATTTCCTTTCCACACGGAACAGTTCTGAATGCCAAGCATAAAACCTTCAGGTGTTGGGTGGGTGGGTGGGGGGCGGGGAGAGCAGAAAGTGGAGAAGTCTGGAGGCTTGGTGGCTGCTGAATCTTTCCTTTTTCAGATGGAGATTTTGGTCAGAGCCAATCAGGTCGGAGATTTCTGCTGCTTTGCTCCTGAACGGAAAAGTGGGGGCTGGGAGAGAGAAGATGGCCACAATTTCCCCCTTCAGCCACATGATCCATTTCCCATGTGACACATTCCAGAGCCTTGGAAAGGAGAAAGGAGGGGCACCAAGAGAGTGGGGCTGGGGGCGGGAAGATGGTTTAACAGGCCACCCTGAACAGCGTCATCTTCTCTTCGTACCAGGAAGGAGGCGTGCATCCAGGGGAAGGCAGACGACAGATATGAATGTGCTTTCCTGGTGGCTCATGGCATTCTCGAAACTCCTGTGCAAGGCTTACCACTGATGCAGAAGACCCAAGGAGACTGACTCCCAAATCAAGTCCCGATGAAGGTATGTGATAAAGATCCCCACGGAATTTTGGCTCAGCAGACGTAATACCTTTCCCCACCCTCCTAAAGCATCGGGAGATTTTTGCCCTGACTTATATGCTAGTTAGGGGCTTTTAGATTTGTCCCAGGTCCAGAAAAAATGCCTAGGTAGTTCTGTTAAAATGAATAATTGACCTGAGTGTCTGTTGAAGATGATTCATTGTATATATGATAATGAATAAAACAAAGCGTTCATTGATGAAAATGATTTTCCCCCCTAATACTAGAAAGAGAAAAAAATTATCACAGAAACCAACTAGATTACATTTTCACGGAAATAAAAGCCTTGCCTTCGCCCATGCCCTTGTTCTCCGAGGTAGGTGGCAGTGGCTTAGAGAGCCTGAGTGGGCAGGCATGCTGTGCTTTTGTGCTGTGCCGTCCTCCTCCCAATGTGCCTGCTCCCAAGAATGCCTGTGATTGCTCCCAGCTCTGTTTCAGGATAGCTGAGACCCTGGAATTCCAAATCCTATAAACTGCTGCCAAGAGCCCCCCCCCCCCCCCCTGGAAATCAAAGGAATCCACGGAAATCACAGGCTAAAATAATCTGGCAGGCACCGAAATTCTTGGCATCTTTGATCATTGCTACCCAGTACAAAGAGGGGAGTTTACAAATTTAAATGTTCTTCCATCGCTAACAAATACTTCACAAAGTTCTCGCTATGTAAAATGCATGGTTTTAAGCACAGATAACCATTCCCTCGGTGTTTACAACAACCTGATCAGGGCGGTGTTATTACTCCCATTTTAGGGATGAAGCAGCTGAGGCACAGAGAAGTTAGGGAACTTTCCCAAGGTCACATAGCAAGTCCAGTCAGGCTTTGGAACCGAGAAGTCCATGCTCTTAAGCGCTGAAAAGTCTGCCTTTCTGTTCCACCTATTGCGAATGCTGCCTACAGCCAGTTTGGCTACCTCTGGAATGTTCCACTGACCTTTCTGGAAGGTTGAGTCAGCTTGGCTTGCTTAAAGAGGTCTGTAGTGAAGTACAGATTTCACACTGAATTGTGCCAATAGTTACATTCTGTGCCCCCAAATAACCCATTAAGTAATTGCTTGCCCGTCCCTTGTGCTGTATAGATGTCTGGTAGTAAAACATCCTGTTACTATGGTGACCAAATGATGTCTAAAGGGGAAAAAAATCTAGAATTACATCATGGTGATTTTTTTTTTTTAATCGAGCCTAGAAACATTCTTCCATCCTCAGAAGCTAGTAATACTACTGGCTGAAGCATATTCTCTAAAGACACATACCTGGATCTCAGAATAAAGTTAATAGATTCAAAGCTTCTAAAATTATGCACATAAACCCTGGTATCATATCTACTGGGTGTATTGTTTTAAAATAATCTGTATAATTATACTTCAAAATAAAGGAATTGTTGTCTTTTTGTAAATTATTTTGGGTTTTTAAGGTAAAAGAGAAAGTATATCAGGTTTTTTCTTTCATTGTGGTGAAATATACATGAAAGTATTTAGTGCTGGAAATTTCTGAGAGATCCGCCATATACCTACCCTTGGGTCCATAGGCCTCCTTCTAGCCCTTGGATGGATGCTCTCATTCCTCTGTGTGGAGAAACTACGATAAGCTACTAGGTCTGAGCTACAAAGAGGGGTCAAAGGGACACAGGAATGGGAACCTCAAATGTGTGAAATTCTGTACTAATTGGGCTGATTCCCTTCGCCTTCACTTTCTGTCACGAGCTTCATTACAGAGCTAACACTGGAGGGCAACTGTGCCCCTTACAATACTGAATATGAGCCTTCAGATCAAGCCTTTGATCCCTGTTGAAATCTACATTTCCTTGGGGGCAGGATGGCCACCTAAAGTGAGCTTTCTTGCGATCAGGGACTGGATTCTTCCATTTTTTTTAATTTCTAGCACTTTGCACCATGTCTGGTTCATGCTAAGCTCTTGCTTCAGCTATATGCACCTGTGATTGAAGGTTGGGTAGACTGAGACTGACAGCATCGGCGGGAGTCAATGTCAGGGACCAGGCTTCTCTCCGTTGACAGTGGGTAGGCAGTGAGTTAGCAAATGTGTGGTAGGGAAGATCTTGGCACCAGTCAAGGTTATTCCAGAAGTTTATAGTCCTGGCTGGGCCTGGAGCAACCAATCCTGGGGATCACCAATCCTGATATTTTTATTTGGATCTAGCATAAAGTTCTCTGGTATTTTTCTTTACTCATGTCTAGATGGAAGACCCCTTCCAGTTTCACTTCCTGCCGGTGTCTTCCCCGACACCATTTCCCAACTCTTTAGGCATTCCACCTTACCTGGGAGAATGGATGCCCAGGCAGTCCACTCCTGATCCAGGCTCCAGAGCACTCCTTAGCGAGGTCACTGCACTGCAAGACTCCTTCCTAGGGGGCCTCATGGTCTTCCTTGTTAGAGGGTTGGCACCAGATTCCCTTTCCAAACCATGGCCTGTAGGACCTACCTACTAAGGAATGTCCCAGGGTATGTTGAAAGCTAGTTGAGATTTGAGCTGCGTGAACTGGCCAATTAGGCTCAAGTCCCATAATTGTGGATGCAAATGTAACCTATTGTTTTCCATGTAACTAAGGTTCTTGAATCACTCACCCGCCCTACCCCCAGAGCCACCTGTGGAAAAGAAACAGCACTGGAGGAAGCACAGAGCTGGGCAGGGCCAGCTGCTCAGCAAGCACATGTGTGAGACTGATGTCCGGGGGACTATTTAGGCGAGTAGTCCCTCTGAAGTCTCAAAGGGGGTAACCTCAACCAGCCGAAAGGCAGCAGGTGGAACCCCAGAGAGAGAATGGGAGGGGGTGGTTCCTGCTGAGGAGAGTCCTTGCTGAGTATGTTTTCAACTTGGAAGTTTCATAGATGAAGGAGGAAGTTGGATGGAGGTCCCTGAGCATGGGTGATGGCAACAAGTGCCTGTCACACGCAGGGACTTGACCGGCTCATATACCCCGAAAACCAGGCCCTGCCAGTGGGATTATCACACCCGTTCTTTCCCACAGTGTACGTAGCTGGAGATAGGGGCTGCAGGTGGAAGACTAGCGGGAAGCTATTTTCTCCAAGAGGATCATTTAAAAACTAAACATCGCGTTACCGGCACGAGTATATTTTCCGGTTTGTAGTTATTTGCTCTTGGCTAAGCCTCTAAAGCAGTCAGCTCCTGGAGCCTTTCATTGGGCACACTTTGCTAGGCAGAAATGTTTAATCCCAGAGCAGCTCGAGAGGCAGGCATTATTAGCTCTGCCATGCCCATCTGAAGCGCTGAGAGGTGAATCGACCCAGGCACAAACAACAGGTAGAGTTCAGGTCTCTCCAATTCTGCCTCCATTTACTACTGGAGCCCTGGTAGCACCGCGGTATAAGCTTTGGGCTGCTAAGGGCAAGGTTAGTGGTTCAAATCCATCAGCTGCTCAGCAGAAACCCTATGTAAGGGCACGATGAGTTGGAGTTGACTAGATAGCAGTGGGTGTGTGTTTGCTTTGTTTTTTTTCACTATATTACAAGTAAAGCTCTTTCTACATTCTTCACACACATACATATATAGATTTGGATGTTAAATTAGTACAAATATAGTTTAGAAGACTTGAAAAATACAGAGGTATAAAAGTATAATGAAGAGAAAAGCCCCTTACTGCCTACAAACAACCACTGTTAAAATGTTGGTGCAGGTCTTGCATTCAAGGCATGTAACAGTAATGAAAAATGTATGTTGAGCACTTACTCTTTTGCAGGCATAGTTCTTAGCTCTTTTCTTTTTGCTTAGCCCCTTTCTGCTATAACTCATTTTATTCTTTCTGGTGCAACCAATCAATGAGGTGAGACCATGTTGACATTCCTAATTTTACAAACGAAGTCACTCAGTAAGCACAAAGATATTAGTAACGAGCCAAGGCTACAGAGTTAGTAAGAGACTTGAAACCCAGCTGACTGGCTCCAAAGCAGGGCTCCTCAGCCTCACGCTGTTGGCAGGTAACTCTTCCATGGTTGGTGGCTTGTGTGTTTAGGATTATGGGCAACAGCCCTGACTTCTAGACATCATCGCACAAGAGACCCTTGGACCCTCCCCAACAGTTGTGAGAAGGAAGCTTGTTTGTAGGCATTGTCAGAAGTCCCCTAGGCAGCAGGACAGGTAGGGAGGACTTTAGTAGAGAACTACTGTACTGCCCAAGAGCCACAAGGAGCCCAGGTGGTGCTGTCAGGTAAGAAGCCCTGTAGGGGTCCCTCTGAGTTAGAAACAAGCTCCCCGGCAGTGAGGGTTTGGCGGGGTTTTGGGTCAAGAACCTGTGCCTTCACTTGCTATCCAGCTTCTTCACATCTGAAATAGTTATAGTCTTCTGCATCTAAGGAGGAAAATTAATCTTCAGTAAAGTCTGGCTATGAAACTGCTGACATGTCAATGGCTATAAGGCCATCCATAGAAGACTACTTCCAGAAAAATTAATTTAAAAAAAATTCTATTCTCTCTAGTATTAGCTCTTTCTTAACCCATTCTTTTGGCTACTCAGGGATTCTAATACGTCATGGTCCCTGCACACGATTTCTTCTTGCTCTGAGGCATCATTCCTTCCACTCTCTCCCTCTGTCCTCCAGAGAAAGACAGTCGGATTACTCCATAGTACGCCTGCGGCTAGCTTCGGTTCAGAGCTTGCTCCTCTTCTTCCCCAATCAACTGTGCCTGTGGTGTCCATCGCCACAGAACGTCGTTCCAGTGCTCTGGAGTCACACGGGGCAATTTGCCCCAGCAAAGAACGCCTAACAGGCAAGCCAGAGGTGAGGCAAACTTTCCAAGCGAGGCTTACTACTTTGAATTCTTCCCTCCTTCCCTCTTCCTTGTTCTCTTTACCGTGGATCACCTTCTTCCACATAATTGATCCAAAGTTTTTATTCCATGGCCTACTAAAAGTTTTATATATCATCCCATTGTATACATATCCATGCGTGTGTATCTGCTTCTAAAAATGTCATCTTACCCCCCCCCCCAAAAAAAAAAAGGTAGGGGTGTGAGGGAGTATTATTACATGCGGGGACGAAAAAAATAAACAGCCTAGATGTACAACAAGTGGGGAATAAATAAATTCTGATAGATTTCTACACTGCAGTATTACACAGCCAGTTTTTAATAGGATAGAACTCCATGGTGTTTACTTTGAAAGCTATTCTTAATGTGCTATTAAGAAGAAAAAGTAATTTAGACCAATACTTAGAACAGGATTTCACATTTTAAGCATACGTAAAAAATTTTTATTGCCATATAAAATAGGGATAACTTGCAAAAGGTACACACTAAACTCTTTTTAAATCATTTTATTGGGGGCTCATGCAGCTCTTATCACAATCCATACATACATCCATTGTCTCAAGTACACTTGTACATATGTTGCCATCATCGTTTTCAAAGCATTTTCTCTCCACTTGAGCCCTTGGTATCGGCTCCTCATAACTCTTATTACATGTTGTCTGTGATTACATGTTGTCTGTGGAGAGTCAGTCAGACTCCACCGGTGGGAGGATAGGTGGTGCTATTCTAATAGAAAAATCCTCAGTGGGTGCCTTTAACAAACAGCGTTAATTCCTCACAGTTTACAAGGCTAGAAATCCAAACTCTCTAAGAGAAAGCCTCTCTTTCATCTCTGAGCAAAGGTCTTTGTGCCTTGGTTTGCATGGCATGGGTATGTCTTCCCTCATCAGCTTGCCTGTTTAGGCTCTTATATGACCAAAGATATTGACTTAAGACATGCCCTGCGAGGAAATAACCAGGAGGCAAAGAACATTTATAGAGGTGTAAATATAGGCATGTATATATGTAAATATATTTTTATATAACAATAGGGAAATAGATCTATGTACATATATTTGTATGTTAAGTATTAAGGTAGCAGACGGACATTGGGCCTCTACTCAAGTACTCTCTCAAGGCAAGAACACTTTGTTCTCATAACCAGCATTCTGTGATACCTTCCTGACATGATCACTGAAGACAAATGAGTGCATAAGCAAATGTAGTAAAGAAGGTTGTGGTGCCTGGCTATCAAAAGATACAGCGTATGGGATCTTAAAGGCTTGAAAATAAACAAGTGGCCTTTTAGCTGAGAAGCAACAAAGCCCACAAGGAAGAAGCACATCGGCCTGTGTAATCATGAGGTGTTGATGGGATCAGGTACCAAGCATCAAAGACTCAGAACGAAAAAATCATATCGTTGTGAATGAGGGGGAGTGCAGAGGGGACACCCAATGCCCATCTGTAGGCAACTGGACATGCCCTTACAGAAGGGTCACAAGGAAGAGACGAGCCAGTCAGGGTACAGTTAGCACCGATGACACATACAACTTTCCTCTAGTTCTTTAATGCTCCCTCCCCGCTACTATCATGACCCCAGTTCTACCTTACAAATCCAGCTAGACCAGAGCATGTACACTGGTACAGATAAGAGCTGGAAACAGGGAATCCAGGACAGATAAACCCCTCAGGACCAATAATGAGAGTAGCAATACCAGGAGGGTAAAGGGAAGGTGGGGGAGAAACAGGGAGCCAATCACAATGATCTATATATAACCCCCTCCCAGGGGATGGACAACAGAAAAATGGGCGAAGGGAGACATTGATCCAGTGTAAGACATGAAAAAAAAATTATCAAGGGTTCATGTGGGAGGGACGGTGGGAGAGGGTGGGAAATGAGCTGATACCAAGGGCTCAAGTAGAAAGAAAATGTTTTGAAAATGATGATGGCAACATACACAAATGTGCTTGACACAATGGATGAATGTATGGATTGTGATTAGGGCTGTACCCCAATAAAATGATTTAAATTTTTTTAAGAAAAGACATTCCCTGCACTAACATCTCATTAACATAACAAAGGAAACCCATTCCCTAAAGCAGCAGTCCTCAACCTGTGGGTCACCTGATTCATAGCAGTAGCAAAGTTACAGTTGTGAAGTAGCAACAAAAATAATTTTATGGTTGGGGGGGTGAGCACAACATGAGGAACTGTAGTAAAGAGTCACAACATTAGGAAGGTTGGGAACTACCCTGTTTCCCCGAAAATAAGACAGTGTCTTATATTAATTTTTGCTCCCAAAGATGCGCTAGGTCTTATTTTCAGGGGATGTCTTATTTTTCCATGAAGAAGAATACAGTACACATTTATTGTTGAACAACAAAAAAGAAAATTTATTTCCTACAGTATCAAGAATTTCTTGTTACTACCATTATTTCCATGTACAAGACTCTATGGTACATTTACTCGTACTTCCTGTCTGCTCTGGCTGTGCTGCGGCTAACAGTGAGATGTGTGGTGGTGCCTGCCGCTACCGTCCAGAGTCCAGAGTTACGGTAGCTTCGGGGGGTCTTATTATCAGGGAAGCCTTAGGGAGGTCTTATTTTCGGAGGATGCCTTATATTTCAGCGAGAGGCAAAACTGTAAGTAGGTGTTATTTTCGGGGGATGTCTTACTTTTGGGGAAACACGGTGCTACAAGGGATTATAGCTGTAGGGATAGAAGTTAGGATTTATGAGGACCTATTTTGTGGTGGAAACAAATCGATCTATAGCAGGGAAAACTTGAGCTTTTTTTTTTCTTTTTTAAATCATTTTCTTGGGGGCTTGTACAACTCTTATCACAATCCATACATGCATCCATTGTGTCAGGCACATTTGTACATTTGTTGCCATGAACTTCTTACCTTGTATTTTTTTTTCCCTAGTAGGGAGATATATCTGATTTTTAAAAAACATTTAAAAAGTAAAACCATTTTATGCATAAGTAACTGTAAACTGTCTAGAAGATTCAAGCAACAAATGTTCGTAGGGCAAAGTGAAAGCCCCCATCACCTCTCCTACTGAAGAATACTGAGTTTGTTTCCAGTCTGCTGATACGAGCAATACTACAAATAGTATGCTTATCATATATCTCGGTGCCTATTGTGAATATTTTCACAGCATTTTAAAACTGGATTCCTGTAAACTGTGCTCAGTCTTCTGTGACCTCGGATCTCAGGTCGGCATTCAACAGTGCCTAAAATCCTCCTCCTCGGTTTTCGACATGGCCACTTTTCTCATTCTGGAAAGATTGGTTTGCATTTTTCTGTCTCCTTAAACTGCCAGCATCCTGTGCCATCATTTCTGATGGCCTCACCTCCTGTTTCAGTGAGAAAATAGGCATTTGCTCATCTTCCCATCCTCGAATCTACCAGCCCACCTGTGTTTGCACTCACTCTCTCTGCCTTCCCTTCTGCTACAATGGAGGAAGAGTCCCTCCATCCGTTGAAAGCTCGCCCTACTTGTGCTCTGGACCTGGTTTTCTCCACCTTCTCAAGGACTGCAGTACTGCCACTGTTCCCTATCTCTCCCACTTTTCATGGTGACTCCCATCAGCATTTTACCATTCCCATCTTTAAAAAAAAAAAATTGAGTTTTAGGGACCTTCTTTGTTTTCTAGCAACACTCACTGGCTCCCCAGTCCTAGCAGGCCCATGATTTTAATTGCTATCTGAAAGGTTAGAGACTCCAAACTAAATCTCTAGCCCTAACCTATTTCTTCCAAGAACTCCAAACTTATATATTCAACTGCCAGGTAGACATTTCTACTTGGATATCTTTTTGTTGCTTTAGGCTGCCATCAGGTTACTTTGAGTTGTAGTAACCCCACTGGCAACAGAACACAGCATTGCTCAGCCTTGCGCCACTTTCACCATGCTTGGTATGCTCAGATCCCCAGCTGTAGCCACTGTGCTTTCTAGCATCTTCCAACCTGGGCTCTCATAGTCCAGTACTCTATCAGATATAGGATTAAAATAATAATGATGATATTGGTTTTGTTGAAAAGATGCCCAGCAGAACATACCCAACTCAGCAAGGTTCACATGTACGCTTCAGCGACACCGATTCCATCCTTCAAGTTGAGTCACCATTTGTACCTCTTTTCCAACGTGTTCCATCGTCTTTCACTCCCGGTAAGCTTCCTACCTAACCTTTCAAGTGCCTGTTATCAGTTTGATCCTATGTAGCTAGTTTTTTACAGTACTCTCTGCAGTCATTCTTTACTAAGTAAGTAAACTACTGGGTTTAAAGAAGACTTCTGGGGCTACTTTGGGTGAAATATTATCTCAGGACAATAGCCAATGAAAGAGATGGGAGGAAGTCTGAATTCTGTAAGAATTTGAAAATTCTCCGTTTATCCTTATTTGACCAGGATTTTTCTATAGGATCTTTGATCAAAACACTTGCTTAAAGGAGCAGGGCACCATCTTGTTCTTCTGGTGGCAATTAACCACACATTCCATCCCCTTCTCATACCCTGAAATCTCTTCTTCTGTTGCTTCAACAACTGGTGACCAAGTATTGTATGCTGCAAGCTTTTCAGAACCAAGGTACTGTGCAACACACTGGGAGGTGGAACAAAAGCGCTAGACACACTATTGGGCCAGTTAACCGGGATGTCCTATGAAACTGTGAGCTTAACCCTCCAAACCACGAGGTGTTCTGTTATATGTAAGCACCTCAACAGCTCCTCTTTTTTGTTGTTATTCTTGTTGTAAATATGTATTCACACATTTGCCAATTCAGCTTTCTACAAGCGTACAATGTATCTCCATCAATGGCATTAATTAGTTGTGTAGCTTGAATTCAGTGTCAGTTTTTCATCACCATCAACTGCCACTCAGTGCTCCATAAGCACTAATCTCTCCCCGCTGCCCCTCTCCCCAGCGCCGCTGGTAGCCACTAGTAAACTTTGGTCACTGTACATTTGCCTATACATTATTGAGGTCATATAATATCTATTTGTCCTTTTGTGATTGATTTATTTCAGCCTAATGTGTTTAAGCTCCATCCAGGTTGTGCCGTGTGTCTGGACTACATTTCTCTTCCTGGCTAAAGAGCACAGTCATCTCTTAGTATCTGGGTGGTGTGGGGAGGATTGGCTACAGGACCCCTATTGAACCAAAATCTGATCCTGTTCAAGCCTCTTATATAAAGCGGTGGAGTATTTGCATACAACTTGTGCATTTACTCCCAGATACTGTAAGTCGCCTCTAGATTCAACTCGTGGGCAGTGAGTTTGGGAGCCCCGGTGGTGTCATGGTGATGCGTTGGACTGCTGACCTCAAGGTCAGCAGTTCCAAACCACCAGCCACTCCCATGGGCAGTTTTACCGTGTTCAGTGGGGTTGCCACGAGTCAGAATTGACTCGATGGAAGTGAATTGTTGTTTTTTAATGAGACCTAAGACAAGCGTGTTACTGAGGAACTTGGCTGCCATCATGTCTTGACCACTGAGACATATGTGGACATGTTTTGTTTGGAATAACCCTGTGCATGTGAACTGGAACCCTTTTTGACTTGCCTGTGTATGTTTGTCCCATGTTCTGTTTACCCATCCAGCGACCAGTGGGCATTTAGGTTTTATCCACCTCTGGGCTGTTGTAAGCAGTGCCGCAGTGCACTGTGGTGTATTGCATCTTTGTATGTGGCTGCTTTCATGTCTTTTGGACCCATTTCTGTATTTTGTTTTTGAGGACCTACCACACATTCCACTGTGTTGCACCAAGTTTGCATTCCTACCAGCAGTGGAGAAGGGTTCCAATTTCCCCATATCATTGCTAACATGTTATTTTATTCACATATTTTTCACCTTAGCAATCCTCCTGAGAGTGAAATAGTAGCTTGTCTATGGTTTGGTGTGCATCTCTCTGGTGGCTAATGATGATGAGCATCTTTTCATGTTTGGTGGTCATTTGAATGACCTCTTTGGTGAAATGTCTACTCAAGTCCTTTGAGAAAATTGGATATTTGCCTTTTTGTTGTTATGAAGGGTTTTCATCGGCTAAATTTCAGAAGTAGATCACCAGGTTTTTCCGCCCGATCTATCTTCATCTGGAGGTCCTGCCAACACCTGTTCACCATGGGTGACCCTCCTGGTGGTATTTGAAATACTGGTGTGTCTACTCCCAGCACCACACAGCATGCAAACCAGCATACAACACACTGACAGACTCGGATTCCAGCAGAAAGTTCACTTTTCCCAAACGATTGTAGATTTCCAGCACCCCCAAATCTTTGTCTTCCCTTGTTGCTGACACTTACACCCAGGCTTCTTCCTCCTCCTGTAACTCCATCATGCATCAGCAAATCTTGTTGGCTCTGCCTCTAGTGCATTTTCAATAGTCATAGACTGTTTCCCCACCTGCACTGGACTTCCCTGCTGTAGGCCTGGTTTATTGCAAGAGCTCCCTAACCACTCGCCCTGCTTCTGCTTTTGGTTGACCACCTAGGCCGCAACTGAAGTTGTGTTTTTAAAACCAAAAAAAAGCAGCCCACTGCTATCAAGTTGATTCTGACCCAGCAACCCGATGTAGTGTTCCCGAGGCTGTCGATCTTTACAGAAGCAGCCAGCCTCATCTTTCTTTCCGAAAGTTGTCCTTTAAAAGCAGAAATCAGGCCATGTGCTCAAGTGAATTTCACTGCCATAATAATAAAATTCATGGTCTACAAGGCCCTACATGATCTCCTGATTACATCAGGCCCCATTTTCCTGAACATTCCAGCCGCATGACAAGCTCAACTCTGTCTCAGGGCCTTTCTACATTGTTTCTGCCTGCAATGCGATTCTAATGTCCTCCTGGTTAGTCTCCTGTCTTTGGGGTTTCATCACCACTGTCACCTCTTCAGAGAACCCTTCTCTGACCACCCCATCTAAAATAAAACTCCAGAACAGCCAGGCTGCTTCCTGAGACAAGTAACTGACGGCTCAAAGTGGCTTCAGCCATGCAGACATTTACTGTATGTTTGACACGGGGTGTAAAGGTAGGTATTCTGGCAATCCCACACTTTCAGGAGTCTGGTTGGGATCTGTGAGTCTCAGAACCCCCCAAGCCCATCAGTCGCTCCTCACCGGCCAGTTGCCAAAGGCAAGAAGTGGAGCGGCAGCCCGGTCGGTCTGTGAGAGAGAATGCTCCCTACGTGCCTTTGCCTTTTATCAAGCAGGGACAATTTTCCAAGGGTATCCCTGTGTCCCACATGTGGCTTTTTAATCACAGTGACCAGGAGCAAATCATGCTGGAATGACTGTGCGTCATTACAAGGGACGGTGGGGAATGACTGTCTTGTCTTTTCAGTCTCTTGAATACGAGAGGATTCAAGAGTTGGACAGGAGTTGGGAATGGCCATTTGGTAACTAACCAACTATATCCCATCCTTTCTTCTCTTTCTTCTTTGTTTTTCTCCGTAGCTCAATGAGTTATGCATTTGTTTAGTCCTTCACGATCTGATTCCCCGAGTAGAGATAAGCTCCACAAAAGCAGAGACCCTTTCTGTCTTGTTAATCTCTGTCTCCTCAGCCCTCAGCATCCTCCTGGTTTATACCCCCCTCTGCTGTTGAGTTCATTCCGACAAAAGTCATTCTCCTCAATATCCAAGGCCAGATGAAAGGCACCCAGTTGGATCTCAGGACATTGTCTGATCCCCACTGGGAAACACAGAGTGCTCAAGGTTGGAACTACTGGGGAAGAATATTTGTATGTGTCCCATAGGGGGCTCAGAGGGAGGAGAGCCATTGAACAAGATTTCAGGCATGTAACTCTGTGGCATCAGAAGGCCTAGATCAGGGGTCCACATGCGGCCTGCCAAGGACATTTATCCGGGCCGCCGGGTGTTTTTGCCCCATTTTGTTTTTTACTTCAAAATAAGATATGTGCAGTGTGCATAGGAATTTGGTCATAGTCTTTTTTTTTTAAACTATAGTCCGGCCCTCCAATGGGTCTGAGGGACAGTGAACTGGCCCCTGTTTAAAAAGTTTGAGGACCCCTGGCCTAGATGGTGGAGAGCAAGCCGTTTTCATTGGCAATGTGAGTTCCTTGTACAATTACTCAAAATCACTCCAGTGCGAACAATATACGCTCAATGGAGTCTCTGTGCTTACGGAATTTCCCCGTGAAAAAGGCATTCAATCCCATTATTTTACTTGTTTTTAATGTAGGATGTGGAAAAGAATGCGATCTGGCTAATATGTCACTACAAAGTCCAGTTTGGAGAAAAGTTGGGTTTGTTTGTTTGGAGCCCGATGAGAGCACTAACTTTTGGGGAGTGCGTACTACATGCCGGCCACTGAGGTGGACGTGTGAGCAAACTTTCCTGAGAGCTTGGCTCCTTCCCAGGAGACTTCCCTGTGTGAACCCATTTCTCTCCTGTGCACACCTTATCTCATTTAATCTTCAGGGTCAGATGAGATAGGAACTCATGATCCCCACTTTCCAGAGAAGAAAACGGAGGCTCGAGAAGGGTAAGTGGCCGGACCACAGCTACACAGTTAGCAAGCAACCAAAAAGGACCTGATTTCACCGGTGACCTTCCCAGCCTACCTACATAATCACATTGCCTGTAGTCCCATGCTGTGAGATGAAAAATGTGTAAAGAGGAGGTTTGCTAGATTTAGCAAGTCAAAACACAGGGTACCAGTTGAGTGCTACGTGGGTTTACTTAAAAAAACATTTGTTATTGATCTGAAATTTAAATTTAACCGGGTGGCCTGTGTTTCATCTGGCAACCCCGTGTGGGTGGTACACCGTGATTTCTGGTTTTCCGCTATTTCCCTACCACAGCCCTGCTGGTAGCTCCCTGGGTCTGAGTGTAGTTCTAGAAAACCCATAGCTTATTGTCTACACCAGACGACTCTCGTAAGCTCAGGACCAGAGAGCAAGACGGCTGCTGGGAAGCTTCTGAACAGCCTGGGTGGCCTCCTCAGCCGTTTGTAAGTTCAAGGATGTATATAAATTCAGGAGCTCCAGGCTGGCTTGCTTTGTAACCCTACCTTAATTACTAGTGGTAAATGCTTAGCAATGGGCTCTCGGGGTGGGGTGGGGGCACCCAGATTTTTTGAGTAAATATTACCACCATGACCAGTTCATGATACTAATGTGATATCTTGGGAGCCTTGTAAGCCAGTGGCATTCCCCACGATTCCAGGCAGACCTACATATACCCCAAAGGTTTAATGACAAGTTACCTACCACTATGATGTTTTAGCCATAAAAACAAAATCATTAAACGGCAGTTTCTTCTGGATTAAGTACTATTCATCAAACTGTTTCTTACCTCAGTCCTAACGAAAGTCTCAAGTCTGTCTTCCTTCCGGGTGTAAAAGATGACGGTTGGCTGCCCGTCACCCGGAGTTTCCAGTACTCATGTGTGAACCCTGGAGAAAAGCTTTAGCTCCCGATCCACATGTTGACAGCATTTGGTGCCGAGCCCCATGCAGTGCACGGTGGGAGTGAGCTTCTTTCTTCCGACGCTCACTCAGCCGCTGGTTTCTGAGCTCGTGTACTGAACAGATGTACCTGTGGGTTGGCAAGCAGGGGCGGGGGAGTACTTTCATATTCCGATGCTTAATTGAGGAGTCCTGGAGGGCCTAATGTGGACCGCCAACTTGACCCTCTGGACTCCGACCCGGCCCTTTGTGGTTCATCGCATGGGCTTTGGAGCGAAGCAGGCCCAGGTTGACCACTTTTAGCCGTATGACCTTGGGGAAGCACTCCGTCTTCTTTCCATTGGTAAAACCGAGGGAGTGTCCTCTGACTCTCAGCCTTATGCATGTGAAGTGCCTGACGCCTGACACGCAGGAAGTGTAACATTAATGTTAGGTTTTGGTAGGTTAAGTGCTGTAAGTACTGTAATCATTGTAATTGCTCTTAATGCTCATTATATCTGTGTAGGTCCAATAGATATTTCCCATTCTATAGAAAATTCTGTTTTCTCGGCAGCCAACTCGTGTAAAAATTCAAAATTAGAAAAAAGTCTATAACATTAACATTTTAAACAAATGGCAGAAATAAAATGTTTCTTCCCACACTGTGAGAATTTCCGTGAACCTTTATAATTTCGGGAAGGAAAATAATCAGTTCTTAGGGTTTGATTTGGTTTTATTTTTACTGGAAGTCTACACAGCAAATTCGGATTAGGATTTTCTAGGCCTTGTTGGTGTTAGGTGCCATCAAGGGGGTTCTGGCGCAGCCATCCTGTGCACAGACCGTTGCCTGGGCCTCACGGTCACGCTGGGTGAGCCCATTCATTCCTCAGCCGAGGAGAGACCTACCCAGCCGTGGCTGTGTCTAGCCAGGAGTCGCCTTTGGCAAAACTGTGAGTTCAACCACGTCTGCCCTTCGGTTCCTACATGTGGTCCCCCTCTTCCTGCCCCAAAGCCCTGGTGGCATCGTGGATTGTGCCTTGGATCGATAACCACAAGGTTAGCAGTTCAAACCCACAGCCACTCCACGGGAGAAAGATGAAGTCTATTGCTTCCATAGAGATTGGAAGCCTCCGAGAACCACGGGGCAGTTCCCCTGCGTCCTCCAGGCCGCTGAGAGCCGGGATCCACTCCGTGGCAGTGAGCGGTGAGGCCTCCTTCTCATTCATTCCAGCCATTCATTTATGTATCCAGCCAACGAAGTGTTATTTTCAAAACGTTAAAATGATGACTCATGCAAATATAAAACAAACATGTGTCAAAACATCTATTTACTCATTCCTGAGGGAACCTGTGAAATCATAAACCTGTTCCAGGAACCTCTGAGGAAGGGATAGTTATAGGTATTAGGAAGTTAAGAATGAAGAACACTAGCCTCTATGTTATTGTTATGAGGTGGGATCGAGTTGACTTTTGAGTTGGTGAGACCCATGGCAGAATAGCACTGCCGCCGTCGCCAAAGACAGCTGAGAGGCTAATGGACCACAGAGTAATAAGACCCTAACCATGGGCTATTTTTCCTGCCAGACAGAAGTCTACAGGCTAACGTGTAACTTCACAGCATCGGGACTCTAGTAAAATTGTAAATGGAAAAATCGAACACAGGCACATTCTCGCCGAGAATTCCGTGTGCCTCGGCGAGGCTCCCTGCGCAGTGCCCCAGCGTGATGTGCAAAGGGTGCTGTACTTTCATGTTCTTTATCTCCAAGTATTGGGTGATCTGTTTGTTTATCCCATTTGTCTTGATTAGTGTTTGTGTGTCCCAGGGATAAAGAGATAAAGACAGTCCCTGCAATGAAGGAAATAGGAGCCTCAAGGGAAGGCAACACACAGAATTAAATGGCCACACAAAGTGATAGGGCACGTTCTCCCACAGCACTGTTCTGGTGCTGGTCAGGGGCAGAGACTGTAGTATAGTTTCATCAGAGAAATGGAAAGCTTGTTAAAGCACACGTCTTCTGAAAGATTCAAAAGACCAACTCATTGGATTTGGGGTTTCTATAAAGCAATACCTTTTAGCACATTCAAATTTCCCAGGAGGTCGGGGGTGGGGGGTAGCAGGAGGAAGGGAGTGTTCGAGGAAACCTGGGGGGGGGGGGGTTGGTGGCTGTGCTAGGCGTTAGGTTCTTCAATGGAAGGTCGGTGGTTCAGATCTACCAGCTACTCCTTGGGCTATCTGCTCCTTGTAAGATCTCCAGCCTCAGAAACCACAGGCAGGGTTGCTGCTAGTCAGCATCCACTCGGTGGCAATGTGTCTTTATGAGGACATGAAGCAACCCAAGAGACAATCCCTAGAGACTCAGATGTAAACAATCTAGGAGGTTCCTCGGTAGTTGAATACTTTGAAAAGAATTGCCACTTTTTATTTTTTTCGGATTGCCACTTTTTAAAAGTCAATATTCCAAAGTGCCGCCTTGATTGAGAACCCCTACTTTAACCTATTGAAAGAGGGGGGGAAAGTTCTTAGATATAAAATGTAGCACAATAAAACCCTAACGGTGACCCCCACACAAACAAAGTTGTCTGCCCCCTCCCCCAGGCTCTTCAGGACCCCCTCACTACAGAAGCCGGTGCATTCAGTATCCCATGGGTAAGAGCCCCCCGGAGACACATTTCCAAGTTAACTGAGCCCTTTCTGAAAGTTTACTTTAGGATCCTGGAATACAGGTGCACTGTGGCCGGTGGGATAGCTGGTCTGGGGAGGACACCCACACGAGCATCTCCCCTCGCCCTGAGAAGGGGGATCCAGTTCACATAGCAGTTGACCTGGGTGGCTCTAGGCTCACTGGAGCCCCTGCTCTTCCCAAGAACATGCTTTCCCCTGGCACCACGGTCACCAGTGGTCAGCTTCCTGAGAGCACACAACGGTTTTCTCCCTGCATAAAACGCAGCAGAGCCGCAAAGAACCGGAGTCATTTCAGTTCTCAGCCCTTACAGGTTACATTCAGTAAATATTTAATGAGCAGTTATTCATGTAGAGAACTATAGCGCCCTTCTCCAGGGAGCCTCATGGGGAAGGCCG
The DNA here is from genome assembly GCF_000313985.2 of Echinops telfairi. Taxonomy (NCBI): domain Eukaryota; kingdom Metazoa; phylum Chordata; class Mammalia; order Afrosoricida; family Tenrecidae; genus Echinops; species Echinops telfairi. Next base: position 1,958,535 of record NW_022105855.1, read on the forward strand.
AAGCATGCAAGCCATTCTAAAACAGCGATCCTCAACTTGACCTGCATATTCGGATCACCCAGGGCTTGGAAACATCCCGATACCAGGCTGCACAGCAGACCGATTAACTTAGACTCTCTGGGGCGGAGACCCAGGAATCAGCATTCCCTAGAGCTCCCTGGGAGATCCCATAGTGTTCCTGAGCTCCAGAGCTGTTGCTCCCAAAGTAAAACAGTCTTGGAAACCGAACATTGTGGCCCACGAGTGCGGAAAAGAAAACATCTCATTGTAGCTTGGGAAAATTAGATCAGTCTGGCTGGACGGCATTTAGACATTAGGCGTTCAGAGGCATTTGGGCTAGAGGATACGGGGTTTCCAAAGGACAGGCCCATAGGAGATCGAGCCGGAAAGGAGGCCAGAATGATCCTGCATGCTGTCTCTCTTTCACACCTCATGCTAACTCTCCCCTGGAGTGCTGCTAACTCCTGGTCCTCTTGGAGAACTGCTGTTCCTTCTCTGTCCCCTGACCTCCTTCGTAAAGCCTGTCCTTAGCTCCTTCCACCTCAGGCAAGAATGGGTCCCTGTTTTTTCCTGCACTACTTAGCACCTTGACCCAAAACCAAAACCCAAACGCACTGCCATCAGTCGATTCCGACTCACAGTGACCCCCTAGGCCAGGGTAGAACTGCCCTGTGGGTTTCTAAGAAAGGCTGTACTCTTTCTAAGTTTTATTGACATGATTCACATATCATACAATAGTTAAAACGTATTGAAAATAGTTGTGCGATCATCATTACAGTCAATTTTAGAACATTTTTCTAAATGTTCTTCTGTTTGTTATTAGCTCCCCATTTCCCCTGAAGTCCAAGAAACTACTCATCCAGTTACGGTCTCTAGATTTATGCTTCCTGAGTTTCACAGAAAGAAAAATACAACAACAATGAGCCAGGCAATCAGAATAACAATAAGCAAGACAGCAAAACCTCAGTTGAAAAGTATATGTCTAACTGTCCCCAGAAAACCAGTGGAAACATGCACACCACCAATGGAACAGGACTCCGGTTTCCCCACATTTGTATCAACCCTTGGGATTGTTGGGTTCTTTATTAGTGGTTCGGAAGGAGACTGTAGCTCTCTTCAGGAGTAGAAGGCCAGTCTTTCTCCCAAGCAGCAGCTGGTGGTGTCCAACGGCTGACCTTGTGGTTTGCAGTCCAACGCAGAACCACTACATTATCAGGGTGTCTCTCTCTCTCTCTGTTTCCAGCTCTTAATTATTCTTATGAACCCTGGTGGCGTCTGGGTTACATGTTGGGCTGCTAACCATAAGGTCAGCAATTCGAGTCACCAGCTGCGCCGTGAGGGCAAGAGGAGGCTTTTTCTCGGGGAGAGATGTCCAGCCTGGGAAACCCACAGGGGCAGTTCTCCTCCGTCCTGCAGGGTCACTATGAGTCAGAATGCACCTGATGGCCATGAGTTTGGTTTGCTGCTGTTGTTTGCTGTTGTTGTTGTGTTTTAAACAGTTGTTATAGTTGTTTAATTATGCTTTTATCCTGATTTAAAAACTGTGCTCGTCTTTGTTTCCCTGTCACCTACCACAACTCCTTGGCTTATCGACTGAATAAGCAGAGCTGCAGCAAGTTTTGGCAGCGTCAGAAAAGGTACACCATGACTGGGGACCTGGACGTGGAACCTCCGGGGCTGCTGTGTGGTGTTTCTGAGCACCTGGGCCCTGTGCTTGCTGCTGGAGGAAGAGGCAGCCGCTCTGGCTGGCGGACAGGAGGCTGGGGCAGGTTTGCTTGCAGCTGTGACTGGAGTGCACTGTTTGCTGTGAGAGGGGAAAGAGACAGGAACGTTTAAACAGATGGGTCTGAAAGTGTGTCTATTTACTGAAAAAACACCACTCTTTGAGAAGGGGCGCGATAGGATCAATCGGCACCGTTTTCTTTAAGCCACAGGGTGTCCAAAAAGTTTAGGACAGCCCCCTTCTGTCTGGAGAAATGGCTTGCTTGTTTCATTTCATTTCATTTTTTTAAACTTTAAATTCTTCTTTTTTTAATAGGATTTTGCAGACTTTACACAGATGAGAGCGAAGTTATTTCAGTTTTATGAGCATCAAACGTGCCTTGGTCTCCAGGATGGTGACAGCTTCGACTCACATGTCCTGTTTTCAGACTGATTTCTCATATGGGGAATGTGATTACTGTTCTTACAGTTAGACTATCAGTTGGCCAATCATGCTTACAGGCCTTTTTAGTGGATTTAATTTTTTTTAATTAAAAAAATCTCACGCGCTCCTATCCGCATATGGAGCTCACATTTAGTTTATGGCGCTGCGCTCCGGGCTTTGGTTGAATATCATTTCTTTTCTTTTTTAACTAATCATTTAAGTGGAGGGGCTCTTACAAATCTTATAACAATCCATCATTCAAATATATTAAGCTCCCTTGTGCCTATGTTGCCATCAACATTTCCAAAACATTTTCTTTCTACTTGAGCCCTTGGTATCAGCTCCTCTTTCCCCTCCCTCCCTGCCTTCCTCCCTCGTGAATGATCAATGATACGGCGTCGTTGTTACTTCATGTCTTACACTATTTGCTGTCTCCCTTCACCACATTTCTGTTTGAATATCATTTCTTGTGACGGCAATCTCTCTGTTGCTAACATTTGTTTCCCTACTAAAAATTAGTGCTAAACCTTGCAGGGAAAAATGGGTCTCTAAGAACTGTTCTTTAATGCCACTTCGAAAACTTCAGAAACGGATCTTTGTGGGACCACAGGAGCCCACCCAGAGGGCAAGTGTTCTCTGAGTCTGCTGTGGATCGACACCCTTGTGCCGTAGGCCAGATGAAACGCAAACAAGCCACTGGCCGTCAAAAGCCCAGAACCCCAGAGGGGCATCTTACTTTAGTGGCTTTTGAAAATATCTGTTTATCCATATTCCTTATCTTAAGAAGCATAATTAATATGCTCTTCTTTTTCTGCTTAACAGAGTTTGGCCAAAATAAACCTCACTAAACAGACTATGACCGAAATCACATCCATTTTAATTGACTGGCCCGCATCAGACACTCTTTTTACCAATTAAAAGTGGTTGCTTTTCCCCCTCCCTGAACAAGACCAAAAAAGGACAAGGGCTAAAAAACATGGTATTCTCTTATACCTATGGACCATAACATTTCAAACGTTGTTGAGTCCTGTTTACGGCTACATTGTGTTGTTTTTAATCATCTGCTCACCATAAGTCTCTAGGAACCTGACTACATTCTTTAGAGGAGGACGGCACGTATGTTTTTCAGCCACTGCGTTATTTTATGAAACAACAGCAGATCAGCATCAAGTTTGATGCTGTTGATGAGGGCCAAGTACACCATGTTTTAGGGGGTGGGGGGACAACAATAGGGTGTTTTCAGATGTTGTTAAAGTAGGAGCTACTTCTGGCCCCTGAAGCAGTGCGATGCTGGCTTCGTATGCCACCTCGTGCTTCTGGGAGGGAAATTCAGCAGTGAGTCAGGACAGGGCACTCTCTGTAGGCAGTCGGCCTTTTCACAGGCTCCGGGTAGCTATTTCCATGGCTGACAACTGTGTTTCCATCTGCCCAAGTTTTCCTCTCTCGCAGCCTCATTACTCTGTGTTACAACCTGCAGGCTCTTCTCACGAAGTTGCCGGGAACTCCGAGAGCTCCTTCAGTGGGGTGAGGCCCTCACCACCAGCCGGGTTTGAACCCCGAGCTTCTGCTTCCCCAGGGAGTGACGGCTCGGGCTGAGTTCGAGCACACTGACTAAGGGTTCTGGAAGAGAGGGTAAGGCCCGAGAGAACCTGAGCTGGGAACCACTCTTAAAGCCAACGAGAAGTAGCGGCCTGAGCACCTTGGGGCTAGAAATCGTAAGATGTAGTCATGTTTAACGGGCACACCTTACTCAGAGACACATGACAACCCGCGTGTCCAGTAAGATAACCTTAGGAAGCAACCTGTATGACACCCTTTAACAGAGGACCTCCTTCTTGTTTTCCTCTCCAGAGCTAAGAGGCAAAGGTGAATATGGTTTTTGCTCAAAGAATGGATAACAGCAAGCCGCCTTTGGTTACCCCTACGCTCCCGGTGCCCCTGCAGAACCACAGCTGCTCCGAAACAGCCACCGCTCTGCCAAGCTATGACCGGATGGAAGTCCCCGAGGAGCGCGGGTGGGACAGCAACAGGACGGAGCTGCAGTACGGCCTGAAGCCCGGGGAAGTGGCTGCCGCCAGCATATTCTTTGGGAGCCTCTGGTTGTTTTCCGTCTTTGGCAATTCGCTGGTTTGTTTGGTCATCCACAGGAGCAGGAGGACCCAGTCCACCACCAACTACTTCGTGGTCTCCATGGCGTGTGCCGACCTTCTCATCAGCACGGCCAGCACGCCCTTCGTCCTGCTGCAGCTCTCGGCCGGGAGGTGGACGCTGGGGAGTGCCATGTGCAAGGCCGTGCGCTACTTTCAGTACCTCACCCCGGGCGTGCAGATCTACGTGCTCCTCTCCATCTGCATAGACCGCTTCTACACCATCGTCTACCCGCTGAGCTTCAAGGTGTCCAGGGACAAGGCCAAGAGGATGGCCGCGGCCGCGTGGATCTTCGATGCCGCCCTGGTGACCCCCGTCTTCTTTTTCTACGGCTCCAGCTGGGACAGCCATTGTGACTATTTCCTCCCTTCCTCCTGGGAAGGCACTGCCTATGCCGTCGTCCACTTCTTGGTGGGCTTTGTGATTCCATCTGTGTTCATCATCTTATTCTACCAACGGGTCATCAAGTATATTTGGAGACTGGGCGCTGATGGCAGGACAGTGCGGAGGACAATGAACATTGTCCCGAGGACAAAAGTGAAAACCATCAAGATGTTCCTCATTTTGAACCTATTGTTCTTGCTCTCCTGGCTGCCTTTTCACGTCGCTCAGCTCTGGCACCCCCGTGAGCAGGACCACAGGCACAGTTCCCTTGTCTTCACGGCCATCACTTGGATATCCTTTAGTTCTTCAGCCTCCAAGCCGACTCTGTATTCGATTTATAACGCCAACTTCAGGAGGGGGATGAAAGAGACTTTTTGCATGTCCTCAATGAAATGTTACCGGAGCAATGCCTATACAATCACAACCAGTTCAAGGATGGCCAAAAAAAACTATGTGGGCATTTCAGAAATCCCTCCCACGGCCAAGACTCTAACCAAAGACTCAATCTATGATTCCTTTGACCGAGAATCCAAGGAAAAAAAGCTTGCTTGGCCCATTAACTCAAATCCACCAAATACTTTTGTCTAATTTCTCAGACTTCTTCCAAGTATTGTTATGCACCAGTTATTAAAAAAGTTTCACTATAAAAGCAAAGCCTGTCAATATATTTTTTTTCACTCAACTTTCTGAGGGCAATGTTTTATTTTGTAAAAATCTACTTGCTGGGTGTTGTTTTGGTAGTTTTTATTTCAGTTGCTTTTTGTCTTGAGGAAAGCTATTCTGAGCTGCAGTGTCCTAATGTCTTCCTTACGTGCATCTAAGAGAATACGCTCCCCTCCTTTTTCAATTAGATTAGATTCAGGAAAGCATAAACCGTACCTACAGCCTTTTGATGAATGTTTCCACCTAGGTGTATTTTGCTGCTTTTGTCTCCCTTCCCCTATTGAATTTTTATAACCATGGGCTTCTGTCACCGGTGAAACTCCCCACTCTGTTTCCCTGTGTTTTTCCTACAATGCTAAATTTAGCAAGGGTGAATATGTTATGTGCTTTTATTCAACCTTTCTCCAAATGACCAGCCTCAATCAGCTGTAGGCAGCACTCCATGTATAGGGATCGGCGCAGGACTGTCTCTAACTGCTCCTGGATTTTAGTCAGGAGTCTTAGGGCAAGAAAGTTTAGCGTGTTGCCTAATCTCTCGCTCTCTTTCTCTCTGATTGTTATCCTGCCTTGACCTCAGCAGCTGGTGAGGCCGTGAAAGTCTGAGGTCAGCGGGAGGTTGCCCTTACATCTGTGTCCCATCCAGGCTGGGTCTTGGGTGTTTACTTTTCTTCTTTAAGTTCAATACAAGCAAATGAGCAGGTGCCTTTGCTAGGCATGCCCAGAGAATGCCACAGAGAGCAATGGCAGATGGCGTCTCGCTGCCTTTCAATTCAGACAGAGACCTTTGGCCATCTGGCCCGATCCCTGTACACCAGGGCACAAGGGTGAGGCCCCCCCTTTATGTGTGTCCTAGAGACTGATGGGAGGCCACTTCTCCAGCCACAGCTGCCGACACCTCACCTCTCTGCGGGGCCTATCGCCAGACTCTGGCCAAACTCCAACTCTTCTTCGCCTAAGATACCTTGTGCTTTTTCCATCTGGTCCCCAGCTTGCTGTTAGTTCACATAGAAAATCAGCCCACTTAAGACAGGTCTTTATTTCAATCATAACGAGCTTCCGGCACGGTTGGCAAGGGGAGCGCAGTGGGTTAAGAACTGGGCTGCTGCACTACTCTGGTATATTTAAATCATTGAATTGTGGGATAGGTGAATTATATAGGTCACTAAAACTGTTTTAAAAAATGTTTTTAAATAAAAGAGTGGAGCTGCTAACCGAAAGGTCAGCCATTTAAACCCACCAGCTGCTCAACATGAGAAAGGTGTGGTCTTCGGCTTCGGTAAAGGTTTACAGCCTCGGAAACCCCAGGGAGCAGTTCTGCTCTGTCCTGGGGGTCACCAGGAGTCGGAGCCGACAGGAGGGCAGTGGGCTGACTGGTGGGTAGTGACCAAGAGTGTGAACAACAGCTACAGCTTTTCAGCAGTGTACATGCGTTCTTTTCTCCTCAACATTTTGGTGATTAGCATCCCTCGTTATTTATACCTGTGGATAAGGGGACCGGCTCAAAGTTAGGTGGCTTTCCTAAAGTCACTCAGATGCAGTGGGACAGAGCTGTGATTCTGATCCACGACCTCCAGCTGCGAATCTATCAACCTCTCCTTGGCTCTCACAGATGTCTCCCTAGAGAACACGAGAGGCTAAATCCACCCAGGGCCCTGACGGGCCTCCCAGCTGCTGCCTCGTTGGGTGCCTCAGGTCTCAGAATCTGGCCATTCTTAGAGGAGTTCTTGGAGGCTGTTTCAGTCACTGGCTCTCACCTTTACCTCGGTGGATGGATTTCTAGGCTTGTGCTGAATGTCTGGGGTCTAGAAAGCAGCTTGGACAGCCTGGCCTCACAAACGCAGGAAACCAGAACTGTACGGAATTGGATATTTAGGCCAAGGGACAAGAACAAACAACTTCACTTCCCAATCCCACAAGCTGATGTCTTGCAATCAATGTGCTTGTTCAAGCAGCAATTCAACACATAACAAGAATGTGTTTTTTCTCTCTCTCTTCTTCATCCTCCCACTCAGCAATTGGCATTCTAAATGAACAAACTAGATATTTGCCTTATGAGTCCTTGAATTTGTATGGCTCATTCTTGTTAAAGACTAGAAACGACCCCCTGCACTGTCTTTCTGTCCTTTGAAATGGACTACTATTTTAAAACAGGAAGTTGTAAATAAAAAGGTTGTATTTTAAAAATTTTTTATCTATCTATCTCTCTATATTTTAAGGCCATAGTTTAAAAAGGTTGACCAAGGTGATTCTGAAACACTCTTCTATTTTTTGGTGAGAGTGTCCTGCTGTTATGAGGTACTGGTCACCCTGTGCACCACAGAAGGAAACCCCGCCTGGGCTCACACCATCCACACAGAGAGGCGTCGAGGACGGGCCCTCTGCTTTGCTCAGCGTGAGGTCCTTTTGCAGGAAGTAGTCCTTCCTGACAATGTGTCCATAGTACGTGAGACAAGGTCTGGCCTCATTCTGGCTGCGCTGCCTCCAAGACACATTTGTTCCTTCTGTGGCAAGTCTGTGGTCTGTTCAATAGTTTTCACCAACACCGTAAATCAAACACACCCATTCTTCTCTGGTCTTCCTCATTCCTTGTCCAGCTTTCAAATGCAGATGAGATCATGGAAAATACCACGATTGAGTCAGGCACACCTTAGTCCTTAAAGCAAAGACAACTGTGCTTTTTTTTTAACACTTGAAAGAGGTCTTTTGTGGCAGATTTGCCCGGTACAATCCACCGGTTCATTTCTTTCTTGACTGCAGCTTCCATGAGCATTGATTATGAATCCAAATGAAGGAAACTCTCCACAACTTCAATCTTTTCATTTATCATGTTGCTTATTTCAGTTCTGAGATTTTTTTTTTTTTTTTAATGTTAAACTCGTATGACCCAGGAGACATATGGTGGGAATCAGCTATCCCACGTTTAGTCTGTGCTTCCATCTAGTGGCAATGTGTATAATTGCATGAGTCTGAAGAAAAAGGCTTCATCCCACCAACCCAATTCCAGAGACTTCTTGGTACATATGTTCAACTAATTGCATCACAATCCACATGATTTTATTAAAAATCAATGGATTTTATATCCATTCCAATTTTTTTCAAAATCCCTCCCATTATGGAAAACACATAATTTCAAGGATAAAATGATTGTCTTGAAAGGGTTAAGGTAAATCATACAGAAGGCTGTAGTCTCGGATCTTCATTAGGAAGTCCGTCAGTCCCTCTTGGCTTTCTGCAAATAGGAGTTTGTCATCTGCATGTCACATGTTGTTAATGAGTTTTCTTCCAAGCCAGACGTGGAATTCTTCATACGTGTGTAGTCCAGTTTCTGAGATTATTGGCTCAGTGTACATTCTGAGGATGTGTGGTGGGAGGATACGACCTTGGCGCACACTCTCCTGATTTTAAGCCGCACAATAATAGCTCCTTGTTCTGTTTGAACAACTGCCTTTGGGGTCTCTCTTCAGAGTCCATATGAGCACAATGGAGTGTTCTGGAGTCCTGAGTCCCCACAACGTGATTCGGGTCTCTGCACTTTGCAGAGTGTACCTGAGTGCATAGAAATGCAGTGAGACGACCTCATAGAAGCTCTTGATGCAGAAAGCCTTTTATTAAGAAAAAATCCCCCAATAGTGACAGGTTGCTTGTTTTGGGAGAGCCTCAAAGACTATGGCCTATGACAGTTTAATGGTCTTCCCTCAGGATGTTGGTGATTTACTCTATTTTTGTTTTATATTTATATTTCGTTGTCCCAATTAATCTTGAGATTGGAGGAAACAGTGTATACCGCATATTGGTGAAGATTTGCATCAAGTCCAGCAACACAAGAACAACACTCACCAGTCTTACCTGGCAAAACCCAGTATGTCCAGGGAGGCAGGCTATTGGAGAGAATAAGAGACATTACTTTAAGGCGCACCAGGAAGACCGATTCATTAGCTTCCAAACAGGAGTTCAAGAAAGGCAGCAGTGAGGAGCAATGCTCAAAGAAAAGGCAATTTCCCACACACCTTTAGAGGAAGGGACAGACTCCTCCCTTGAATCCTCCCGTCTAATCTTCACTGAAAGCCGGACTCCTACGGTCCTGCTCCGTTAAGTCAACAGCACGCTGCTCAGATGGGCTTCCTATGGAACATTCCATAACCCGTTTGCCCCTGTATATTGTATCCAGTTTATCCCGCAGGCCAAGGCGGAGTCCCTGGGGCCTTCCTTTCACTTGGTTTACCCCGTCAGCCTTCATCAGGCAGGTGGAATCATTTGCCAGATAAGATTGGCAAATTGCCTTTTCAAGTGGGAAGAGTCGGTACCATCCCTACCCTTTACTACTCCAGCCCTACTGCCACTTGCTCCAACTCCCTTTGAAGCAACATAACCAAGATCTATTGGAGCTACGTGGTTGTGCTTCTGTGCCAGCGTCACGTGTAAAGGGACAAAGAAGCAGACGCGCCAAGCCCTTCCGTGTTTACAAGAGGAGACGGAATCCAAGAAGAGGTTGCGTAATAAACAAGAGCCCCTCTGCCTCACAGCCAATGTTCTTCAGCTTGGCCATTCTCCTCCCTGTGTGCGGAAAACTTTGAGAAGAACACTTTCCAACCACTCAGTTAGCCTAACTCATCTGGACAGGCGCTATCCTGAACCTACCTAACCTACCACCACCGAGTCAATGCCAATTCATCGGGACCTTGCAGACAGCGTGCAGCTGCTCCCTAGGGTTTTGAGGCTGTAAATCTTTATGAGAATAGCCAGCCTCATCTTTCCATCTCACATCCACTGGCAGGTTAGAACTACTGATCTTGCAGTTAGCAGTGCAGCCCACGGTGCCCCCAGGGCTCAAGAGAGAGCCTAGGGGCCACTATTAGAAGCCAATGGAAGCACAAAGCAGCTTTCACCGATAGTTCTTCGCAATGGCTGCTGGGTGGCAATGCAGGTTGTGGGCGGAGCCCGCCGGCTTAGCAGGCTGTAGGTCACACTGGTGATTCCCGGGAAGGGCCTGTCTCAGCAGTTGCTGAGCCCCATTGTAGATGGACTAACCAATCAAAATGTTCAAAACACAAAGCATTTAAACATGGGAAGAAATCCCAAAATAATACCCTTTACACACTTGAAACCAGTCATCTAAATATTGTTTAAACCCATTTAAAAAATGACACCATTAAAAAAAAAAATCATACCACAACACTAGCCACCCACGCTTCGCAGAGTCTCTCTCTCCCTTTTCTGCCCATTCTGTCACTTAGCTTAGAGAATTAGGGAACTTTTTCCCAGTACAGGTGACCCTTGATCAGCATGGGGTTAGGGCACTGCACAGTTGAACAGTAAGACTTGGCTTTCTCTACATTTTAGCTACTAGTAGCTGGCTGTTGACAAAGCAGATCGTTATCGGTAACACAAATTGTCGATTTTGAATGTCATATGTATTATTACACACAAGTTGCATTTTCAATATGAAATAAAAAATATTTTGCAAACCGTGCAAGGGTGTTTGCACCTGCTGCTGCTTTC
>NW_022105855.1:1969969-1973743 GCF_000313985.2 Echinops telfairi
CAGGCTTACAGTACTGTACTACACAGGACTAATAGGTCAGCGATCACTTTTCCTCCAACACACAATTCGCTAGAGAGGACAACTCATGTGGAGATGATTAGCAACGCCCAGCGCTTGTTGACAAGGCCGATGGAAAGTGACCCCTCTGTAGTTCAATGGTCATCTGTAACGTCCTCTAATGGTTCCTCCAAAGGGGAAGTTCCCTTGCCCTACTGGACAGAGTGCCGTGGAAAGTAGATTACTTCCATCATCCCCTCACTAGCGCATGTTCTTTTTAAAACTCTGTATCTCAGCAAGCCCTTTGGACACTATTATGACCTCAGACTAATGGTCTCGCTCATCAGTGTGATAGGTCTCTGTCGGTATCTTGTCCTTGTCCCGTTTAAGATGTAATAAATAGTGTCTTTAAATAAATATATTTTAAAAATACAAGTTTCCATGACAATGATGAGTAAGTAATCCATTTTATTTGCGGTCAAATTTATTATAGGCCCCTGACTCATTTCCCCATGGATTCTCTTTAATTTTTTGAGCACCTACATTCTGGGCTATTCTGAATTTTTTGTTTGGGGGAACACATATTTGAAAACGTTGTCTATTCTTTCTCATAAACGCCCTCTGTGAAGACGGCATTCCCCTTCTCCATCAAGAGGCGATGCATTTGGATTATGTGCTGATGAGGAATAGGAAGTACCGTGGGGTGCCAGAGAAATCCACAAAGTTGTCTCGGAGGCAGTGCAGCCGGGACGCTCCTTAGAAGCAAGGGTGGCAAGACTTTGTCTCATGTCCTTTGGAGATGATATGAAGAGAGACCTGTCACGAGCATCTTATGAAGACATCGTGCTCGGGAGACTAGAGAGGCGGCAAAAAGAGGAAGACCCTCAAGAGTTCCATGAGTATAATTAGGGTAATCTATAGCCTTTGAAGAATGTGTGATTTTTCATTTCAACAGAAGAACTCCCAGCGCACGCTGGCCTCTGCAGTGACAAGTGCCTGTGAGTCAGGTTTCAGGATTAGGCTGCAGGTCTGGAGGTTCAAGAACTTCATCAGTCTGTCAACAAATTCATTCCAGCCCTTGCTAGTCCAGGGTCTTAAAATTCTCTTACCCCAAAAAACCCTCACTGCGACCCGACTCATAGGAACCCTACAAGACGGAGAAGCACTGCCCTTGTGGGTTTCTGAGCTGTGGTGGTGGGAGCAGAACGGGGGGCCCTGTCTTTCTTTAAGGAGCTGCTCTTTCCATTAGGGTATCCGGGGCTCCCCTAAACCTCTCTTAGGGGTATATTGAACAAACCCTCTTTATTCTGGCTCCCTGACGAATCTTTTAATTAATATTTGAATATGGCTTGGCGCTCCCAGTACCATCCTGAAGGTGCTAGAAAAGGCCATGGCACAGACGTGAGGATAATAAAAAAGACCCCAAAAGCCAGAAGATGTGAACAATTGTGTGGTAGGGGAGGTGGGTAGCACAGTAGCTGAGAAGAGTGGATTTATACTCTGTTCATTAGTCAAAATCATTTAGACTTAGAAATTTTCTGATTTTCCAGGTGGACACACTATACTCGCATGACCTTTTTTAAAAAAAAATCAATTTTTTAGGTATGAAACTCAAATGTTATATTCAACCAGAATAGGATTTTTCCTTAGTTGCAGAATAATTTGACATTTGCTTTTAGGAGCTCTAGTGTCAAACTTTCTGTGTCCAAGTCCAAATTCTATCATTTACTAACTATGTTAGCCTGGCAAATCATTTATCAAACCCCAGCTTTTTCCTTTTTTCAAATGTGAAAAATGGCAGTACCACATGATAGAATTTTTATAGAAATAAAACAAACCTTATCCTTGTTGCTCACTCAACACATTACCAGACACATGGTAAGCCCTAAACAAATGGTAGCCATTACTGCCCGATGTATTTAGTCATTGCTAACTCAATGCAATGGCAAGTCCTTTCAATTACTTTGCACCCTATTGCCATGTGCCAAGGCTAGTGGAGACACACTGTTAACACCGCCCTCACATTGTACGTGCTCTTCTCCTTTTCAGGACCTGCTAAGGCTGCAGACTCGAGGCGGAGGGAATACCTGGGAGTGACAAGTTGAAGTGAAGGGAACCAAATGGAAGAGTTACTTCTCATCGTTCACTGTAGGGGGAGGTCAGATGCGCAGGCATTCCCTCCCCTGAGGGCAATCCATTGCCAGACTGCTGCCTCATCCCACCACGGGTGGGCCTGCTCCCTGCCTCTGGGGACAATGGACAGGCTCCTGTATGAGGGGGTTGCACCCTACTGATAATAGTTCCTATGGAGACCCAGAGACCACCCCCTCATTGCTGTGTAACCTATAGTGCAGCCCCTCCCTGTGATGTATGTCTCTACCTGTTATTAGTGGGCTGGCTTGCCCCCAAAAGGTATATAGGCATGGGTCAGCAATATAGAGCTCTCTCTGACTCTGAGCTCCTTGCTGCTCACTCCCTGGTCACTCCCCTCTCCCTTGTTCCCTTACCCTCCTTTCCTTCCCCCTCCCTCCACGTGGACCACCAAGCAGGGCTGAGGTGAGCATGCTACCCTGTAATGTGTCTGACTGCATTATTGTAATATATCTCATGCTCTCGATGACTCTAATATAATACTTATATATCTCAACTGTACAATTGTGCATTACTGAATCCGAGTAGTAGTAATAGTAGTAGCAGCGGGCGGGGGCTGGCCCTTCACCCCCCCAGCATCATTTTTAATTTAATACTACAGTTCACTGTGACGAGCCTTTTCTTTTCCACCTGGAAATTCTTCAGCAGGTCTGTCCTAAAATTCCCGAGGACGTAGACTTTTGTCAGCACTCTTCCACTGGGGTTTCACTTAGGTAACAGAAAGAACTGATAGGGGAAACCTTTGTGATGGAAAATTCAACGATAGCTTTTTAAAAACCAATGAATACTTACATGGTTCTTGGTCCTCATTGTTAGAGACAACTATGTAACTAAAATCAATAATTAATTATGTCTTCTCAGTTCAGCCACAAATTAATTATTCAATAACTAGAAATAATCTAGCCTTCCTTCAACCCTGATTCCAGTCTGCATCGTCATAATCAGCTTTTCTGATTATTTGTTCAGCATGCAGAATGAATAAATATGGGGGAGAGGATACAACCCCGGTGCACACCTTTCCTGGTTTGAAACCATACTGTAGTCCCTTGTTCTTTTGCACAATAGCCTCTTGATCCATGTGTGAGCACAATGGAGTGTTCTGAAGTTTCCATTCTTTTCAAGGCTATCCATCGTTTGTTATGACCTAGCCAAGCAAATGCCTTTACATAGACAGTGAAACACAGTAAGTAAACATCAGGATTAGAGGAAGGCTTATGAATTTGCGATAGGCGGATGTCACACCTTGCTTGCTGAGAGTGAGGAGGACTGGAAGCACCTGCTGATGAAGACCAAGGGTCCCAGCCTTCAGGATGAACTAAACATCAATGCAGAGAAAATTAAAACCCTCACAACGGGACCAGTAGACAACGTTATGCAAAATGGAGAAGAGATTGAAGTTGTCCAGGGTTTCCTCTTGCTTAGATACATAATGCTTGCGGTAATTAGATGATTTCATGTCAACCTGAAGGTATATAAAGGTGTAGGGATGGTTTTCAACTATCAATCAAGTCACAACCTGATGGTGCCCCCTCGTGGGTATGGCCTTCTCCTAAAGAATATCCTGGACACAAACACAGAGGAGGCACAAATTGACAAATGGGATATACTGAAGATAAAACACCTGTG
>NW_022105855.1:1978179-1979888 GCF_000313985.2 Echinops telfairi
TTTCAAAACATTTTCTTTCTACTTGAGCCCTTGGTATCAGCTAGTAATTACTTCTTTCTTACACATATTCGAGTGTCACAGCATTTGTTTCTCTAATCAACCTGGCCTACCACTATGTTCTTGGAAGCAGCAGACAAGAGATCAAATGACACATTACATTGAATGTAGACCTCTTTAAAGTGTTGAAAAGCAAGGATGGTACTTTGAGGACTATGGTACTCCTGACCCAATATGCATGTGAAAGGTAGACATTGAATAAGGAAGATCGAAGAAGAATCCGTACATTTGAATTATGGTGCTGATGAAGAATATCAGAAGTACAATGGATTTCCAAAAGAACAAATGAATCCATCTTGGAAGAAGTACAGCCAGAATGCTCCTTAGAGGCAAGAATGAGACTTGATCTCATGTACTTTGAAATGTCTTTTTTTTTGCATGTAAGAGAGAGTTTTATATCAACGACTAATTATATATTAAGAAAACATCCCAGCCCAGTCCAGATCAAGTCCATAAGTCCGATAGTAGCCCATAAGTCAGATACTAGTCCATAAACCATTCTTCAGACTCATGCAGTCACATGCAATGACACAGAATGCAGGAAGATCACAGGCTGGTGGGTGCAAAGCCTGGTGGATCCAATGACGGTGGATGCAACTCCAGGGCTCTGGCTGCCATCAGTGTGGCTCCATGTGTCTTGTCCACTGAAATGTCTTTTAAGGCGAGACCACTCCCTAGAGAGTAATAGATGGGCAATGAAGAAGAAAATGACCCTGGACAAGATGGATTTACAGAGTGACTGCAGCCACGGACTCAAACAAGAACAAGCATGAAGATGAACAAGCATGAAGATGGAGCAGGATTGGGCAGTGCTTCACGATGAGTCAGAACCAACTCTTACGGGAAAGAACAACAACGGCAACAAGAAACAAACGAGAAATCAAGTGAGATGGAAATCAATGTGTCAAAAAAAGAGAAAGAAAAGAAAACCACTTGGTAATTGGAGTAGAAGGTGAAAAAAACAACAACGAAAAAGCAAAAGGCTCAAATGTAAGAACATGAGCGTCAGAAGGAATGCGTAAGCTTAGTTTGCTAAAATACTGGAAACTTGTAGAATGACTTACAGCTTTTTTTTTCTTAAAGAAAGAGGTAAGTGCAGAATACTGCTTATATTTTAAAAGATTGTGGATTTTGTAATTTAAAGAAACACTTGGGAAGAAGGTCATGCATTGAAAGTCTTTAAGTAGGGTCCAATGGGCCAATGACGGGGTAGGGTGGGGGTTACTAGTGTTTAGATATGATGGTGTGGCTCCTGGAAAGTACAAGCTGCAGGCAGGCAGTGGATGGTTAGTCATCATGAGACATCATACTATTGCTGGTGATCTTGGTGTGATTATCCCAAATGATCTCACCTAGAGGAACCTCATGGTGGCGCTGTAGGATAAGCATTGGACTGCTAATTACAAGGTCAGCAGTTCAAACCCACCAGACACTCCTCAGGAGAAAGTTGAGGCTGTATGTTCCCATAAAGACTTAGAATTTCCCAAACCTAGGGAGCAGTTCTATTCTATTCAACAGGGTCACATCACTAGGAGTTGAAACCAACTCCATGGAAACAGATATCAGCCTGTAGCAGTCACATAATCTCCCAGCAACTTGAGTGAAGGGATGGAGCCTAGCCTGTCAATCAGGTCATAGTCAAGCATGCCATT
>NW_022105855.1:1980415-1985774 GCF_000313985.2 Echinops telfairi
TGCTTAAGTTCTTGACTGGTAACCAACAGATTGGCACGTCTAACCCACCTTACAGGTCTTCAGGAGGTGCCCTGGAGGCATAGTGGTTACACATTGTGCTGCAATCTGCATGGTCGGCAGTTCAAAACCAGCAGCCGCCCTGTGGGGAAAAGATGGGGCTTTCTACTCTGGTAAATAGGCAAAGTCCCAGACACTCACTACCAGAGGTGGTGGGGGTGATGGGGGTGGTGGAGGTGGTGAGGGTGGTGGGAGTGGTGTCACTATAAGCCAGTAACAACTGATGACAGTGAGTTGGAAGTGAGACCCACTTTTATAAATATGATACTTAGAGCAGTTCTACTTTGTTACATGGGGTCACTATAAAACCAAATTGACTCAGCGCTTAAGGACATCATTTCAGCATATCACAGTCGATTACTGAGTTAGTTAGTTTATTGTGCCAACCTGGCCGATAAACACACGTGGGGTTAATTGAAAGGTGGAGGGATAAATGGCTCAGTGAGCCTTGCCTTTTGAGTTCTCTGGCTTTCTGATGGTGGGACCAGGGAGCAGCTGCCTTAGCAGTCCCCTGCTTCAGCTGGCAAGGTTCACTTCATGCAAGACATCCCCAGGGACAAGCCGCATGGACCTACCCCGATGCAGCCCTGGATGCTGGAGCAGCCAAGTGGAGACCCCTGCCAGTGCTGAGATGCTTACACACTCACTGATTTGGCTTTCCTCCTGCAGTCAGCATCATTGCGTCTGTTTTGTGAGATGGAGGACTTTGTGGATTGGTGTTGGACAGATGGGTTAATGGGTTAGTGTTGGACTTGTGGGCTTGGGCAGCACTGAGTTGGGATGTTTTCTTGATGCACACTTCACCTTTATATAAAACTCTCTCTCATACATGAGTTTCTGTGGATTTGTTTCTCTAAAGTACCCAGATTAATACAACCACCAAGATTGGATGTCTTCTCTCTAGTCATCCCCATAGGAGACAGAAGTATATTAATTAAAGGGCCAACATACCGATTTACCAGAGGGAGTATTCCTAGTATCCAGCCAGCTTTGGCACATAGTGTTTCCTATCTGGGAGTATTAGGAACCTAGCAGTTGGTGGGTGAATATGGTCTCTCCCCAACCAAAAAGAAAAGGATGGGTGGTCATTTTCGTTTTTGTTGTCATGTTGTTTTAAACTAGTTTATGATTTTAATTAAATATGACATGTATGTTTAAGGGAAAAAATGAAACCTAACTATATCTGTTATCTATTACTGCATAACAAATGACTCAAATATTAGGCAGCTTGAAAGAAGTCATGTTCATTACCTCAGAGGTCCTGTGAAGCAAGCATCCGGGCACAGCTTACCTGGCTGCTCCCGGCCAGCAGGCAATCAAGGTCTCAGGACAGAGGTCGCAACGGAAGAAAGCTCAACAGACGCGGCTTCTGCTTCCCATCTTTTCTTTTTTAATCATTTTATCGGGGCTCATACAGTTCTTATCACAATCCATCCATCCATCGATCGTGTCCAGCACATTTGTACATTTGTGGCCCTCATCATTCTCAAAACATTTGCTTTCTACTTGAGCCCTTGGTATCAGCTCCTCATTCTCCCTCCTCCCTCCCCACTCCCCCTCCCTCATGAACCCTTGATAATTTATAAATTATTTTTAAAATAATTTTATTCATATCTTACACTGTCCGATGTCTCCCTTCACCCACTTTTCTGTTGTCCATCCCCCAGGGAGGAGGTTATATGTAGACCTTTGTAATCGGTTCCCTCTTTCCTCCCCACCCTCCCAGTATCGCCACTCTCACCACTGGTCCTGAAGGGATCATCTGCTCTGGATTCCCTGCATTTCCAGTTTCTATCTGCACTAGTGTACATCCTCTTGTCTAGCCAGATTTGTAAGGTAGAATTGGGATCATGATAGTCGGAGGGGGGTGCAGGGGGGTGGTGGTGGGAGGGGGGTGCATTTCGGAACTAGAGGAAAGTTTGTATGTTTCATTGTTGCTACACTGCACCCTGACTGGCTCATCTCCTCCCTGTGATCCTTCTGTAAGGAGATGTCCAGTTTCCTACAGATGGGTCTTCAGTCTCCAATTCTGCTTCCAATCTCATGTGGTTGTTGGCAGAATTTAACTTGTCAAGGTTTTGGACTGTGGACCCGACTACCTGACTGGCTGTTGTTGGATGCCACTGTCACTTCCTTGCCCCATGTGCCCTTCCATCATATTGACCTGTTTCAACAAAGCCAGCAAGACAGAAGTCACTATGCATATGTAATCTAATAATGGAAAATACTTCTATTTTGTTCAGAAGCCTGTGAGAAATTGTGGGGGGAGGTCAGATGCACAGGCATCCCCCTCCACCCCAAGGGCGATCAGTTGCAGTGGGCCCTGCTCCCTGGTGCTGGGGACAATGGACAGGCTCCTGTAGGCGGAGTTTATACCCTACTGATAATGGTTCCTATGGAGACCCAGGGAACAGGTCAAGGTTGAGCTGCCATCCTGAATCTGGAATCCACCCATCTTGTCACATGTATACCCCAGTCCCTCCTCTTCCTGTTGCCTGTATGTCCCTGGACCACCCCCTCATTACTGTGTACCTATAATGTAACCCCTTCCTGTGACGTATGTCTTTACCTGTAATTAGTGGGCATGCATGCCCCCAAAAGGTATATAGGCCTGGGTCAGCAATATAGATCTCTCTCGCTCCCTGTCCTCTCTCCCTTGTTCCCTTGCTCTATTTCCATTCCCTCTCCCTCCACATGGACCACCAAGCGAGGCTGAGGTGAGCAATGCTACCATGTAATGTGTCTGACTACATTATTGTAATATCTCTCATGCTCTCGATGACTTTAATATATATATCAACCGTACAATTTGTGCTTACTGAACCCATGGGTAGTAGTAGTAGCGGTGGGGGCTGGCCTCCTACCCACACCGTAACTTAATACTACAAGAAATCCTGCTTATACCCAAGGGAAAGGGATTAAAATGGGTGTGAGTACTAGGAGGTTGGGTTATTGGGGCCCATTTGAGAAGCTGTTCACCACCACAGCATAATCTCTTTCTGAGCTGAAGCTCCTTGTTCCTCAACCCCCACTTCCAGTGGTAAAAGTTATTTATATATTTTAAAAAGCACATCCCTAGAAACCCAGAATAGTCCATGCATATAAAAACAGGTGTACGAATATATGAGGAAAAGTAAAAAAAAAGTATTAACTTGTCTCAAAAGGACAAAAATTGTACGAAACCACTATTCAACTCAAGAAAAGTTTTTTACACAAAATAAACATTCTCTGCTGGTTACCAGGGTAACCATTAGCTAGAGGTAAATCACTAACTAGAAGGTAGACATATATTAACTTGGGTGAAGGAGAAAGCAATCTACAATAAGAGAAAAGTCAGCCAAAAATGAGGAAGGCAAAGGAAGGCACTGGAATAAGTATAAGAATGAAAGGCAACCGATATAAATACTATTATAAACACAATCCTGTAACAACCTTAATTTATAAGTTGATGCATAGATAGATATGAAAGTTTACTAGGTGTGGGAAGTAGAATAGAACTCTACCCATGAATATGACAGACAGTATATTTACATACATATGTATCTATGCTATAAATATATCGATGAAAATAGTGGAGGTTACAGAGGCAAAGTTATGAAAACTTCTTAGCCATAACTAAGCACCCTGAGAGACTGAGTCACCGAGTCTAGGAACTCAGGACTACAGTCTTGAGGGACCTGAAGATCAATTGACATCACATACTCCACCAAGACAATGTTCTGCATCCTACTTGGTTGAGTAGTGACAAGTGTTTTAAAATCTCATGAGCAGCCGCCTAAGGTACAACTCTTGGTTTCTCCTCTTCCAGAGCAATGGAAAGTAAGTCAGGAACAAGGAGTCCAGTGGACTGAAGATCATGGGAAACTCAGTTCCCATGACCTTGAGACCAGAAGAACTAAATGGTGCCCGGCCACCACTACCAGCTGCTCTGAAGGGGGATCACAACAGAAGGCCTGAGACAGAGTGGGAGAAAATGTGGAGCAAAACTCAGAATTAAAGAGCAGGCTTCTTGGTCTGATAGAGATTGGAGGAACCAATGAGACTATGGCCCCTAGTTACTCTTGGTCAGGTCCGGAAATGAACTCATTTCCACAGCTTACTTTTCAGACGAACAACAGGCAGATCTATTAGGACAGTGGTTCTCAACCTTCCTAATGCTGTGACCCTTTAATACAGTTTCTCATGTTGTGGTGCCCCCCTAACCATAAAATTATTGTTGTTGTTACTTAATAACTACAATTTGGCTACTGTTATGAATCAGGTGACCCCTGTGAAAGGGTCGTTTGGCCCCAGAGGGGTCACGACCCACAGGTTGAGAACCGCTGTATTAGGAGAACCATAACACTAAGGAGGTACTCTTTTGAATTTTTTAAAGATCAAATGACAGCATTTGCCCAAGAACAAATTTCAGAAGACAGGAAGGGTTAGGAAAGGAAAGGAGTGGAAATGGGAAACAGGGAGAAGGTAGACAAGTGATGTGACCTTGTAGGGACTGTAGTCAACAACAGGTGACAAGTGGTGGATAGATTGCTGGATGGAAAAAGAATTTGCTCTGTAAACCTTGCAATTCACAATAAAAAGTTTGTTGTGTTTTTTGAAAGTAGTGCTACAAAATCAGAAACACTTATTAAACAAACAGATCAGCCTGCAAGGCTGTTGTTTCTCAAGGTGCCTCCATTTAGGTCTGTGCGCTTCAGAAGAGCAGTGTTTCCACTTCTCTGGCCCTTCCTGGGGGAGTCTTGGTGGTGCCATGGTTATGTGGGCTGAGATCTGCATGGTCGGCAGTATAGAAAAGAACACCTCCCCATTTGTTTTGTAAAGTGGCCATAACCCCCTGTCATCTACCAAGGTTGCACCATCTACCCAAGGCTGTGTCATGATACCAAAGCCAGGCAAGAACATCACTGAAAAAGAAAACTATATTCATGACTATCCCTCATGAACAAAAATTATAAACTAAATCTTGTCCAATAAAATCCACAAGCATATAAAAAAATAATACATCATGACCAAGTGGGACTCATACCATGTGTGCAAAGATGGTTCAATTTAGGCAATCAGTCACTGTAATCCACCACAGAAATGAAGCAATGGAAAAAGAACTATGTGGTCATATCAAGTAATGCCAGAAAGGTATTTGACAAACTCCAACACCCATTGCTGATTAAAAAAAAAAAGATACTCAACAAATTGGGATAGAAGGGAAATTCCTTAAGTTCCTAAATGCTTCCTCCCTGCTCCCACTACCATGACTCGAATTCGACCTTGCAAGTCTGGCTAGACCAGAGGATGTACACTGGTA
>NW_022105855.1:1987100-1990416 GCF_000313985.2 Echinops telfairi
GTTAATGGGTTAATATTGGACTTGTGGGCTTGGGCAGCACTGGGTTGGGATGTTTTCTTGATGCACACTTCAGCTTTATATAAAACTCTCTTACACATGAGTTTCTGTGGATTTGTTTCTCTAAAGTACCCAGACTAACACAGTGCCTCTGAGGTAGTTAGTTTATTGTGCCAACCTGGCTGATAAACACATGTGGGATTAATTGAAGGGCGGAGAGACAAATGGCTCAGTGAGCCTCGCCTTTCTTGTGTCTTGCTCTTTGATCATTGGACCAGTGTGCGGCTGCCTTGCTTGTTCTGTGCCTCAATTTGCAGGCTACACTACCTGTGGGATGCCTAACCTGTGCGCTGTGTCGCTGTAATTTGAGGTTCCTTCAAGACCTGCTTTGCCACACCATTGGAATTTACATCTCTTGAGCTGGGGACTGTCGCACCCTGTCATCTGGCTGACTGTTGGTGGCCTGCCTTGCTGTTTGCTGCCTGTGCCTGGATGGCCTGGATTGCTCTACCGAGGACTACCCAGCAGCCCTCAAGACTTGAAGGACGGCCATTGTCTCACAACTGTCTCATGGGAGTGAGTTGCACTGAGCCATTTGTACTGCTTTATAATTTAATTAACTGTTTATTTCTTTTGTTATATATCTATCTGTATAAATAGATATAAAATTATTAGCGTTCTGGTTTTGTTTCTCTAGAGAACCCTGTCTAACACAGCCTCCAAATGAGGTCATCAAGCTATGACCTGATTGACAGGCTAAACTCCACCCCATTCACTCATAACAGTCTCAAATTGACAGCAGATTATGTAACTACCACAAAGTCTTAGGCAAGAATGGGAAATAAAAGGCATGTAAACTGGCAAAGAAGAAATAAGACTGTCTCTATTTGCATGTGGCAAGATCCAATACATAGTAAATCTAGTGGAAGTAATTGGAAGATTAAGCAAAGTGTCAGAGTAGAAGATCAACATAAAAAAAACAGTCAGATTCCTTTACACTCCAAAAAAGAATTCTGACAAGGAAACAATACCATTTACCACAGCCACTCACATGAAATACTTAGGAATAAATCTAACCAAAAGGCCTATACAAAGAACACCACAAAACACTACTTCACAAAACTAGAAGAAGCCTAACTAAATAGTAGAATATATCATGCTCGTGGATAGAAAGACCGAACACTGTGAAAATGTCAATATTACCAAGTCAATCTATGGCTATAATATAATTCTAATCCAGATTCCACCAACCTTATATGGAAAGGAAATGGATTTCAGATTAAAAAGGTACCGCTAAGGACAAGAATGGCTTGGGACCAGCAGTGTTTTGATCTGTCGTACATAGGATTGCTTGAGTTGAAATCAACTCGGTGGCACTTAACAACAATAACACCTAAAGAAGGACAAAGTAGGAGGCCTCACACTTTTGATAGTCCATGGTATTTTTGATATTCTTCGGCACCATGATTCATTGTATTAATTATTCTCCATATTTCTTATTCATTGTCCAACTTTCACATGCATACGAGGTGTTTGAAAATGCCATGACTTTTTGGATCAGGCTCATCTTAGTCCTCAAAGTGACACCCTTGCTCTTTAACCCCTCAAATAGGTCTTGTGCTGTGAATTTGCCCAATGGAACACATTTGATTTCTTGACTACTCCTTCCATGAGCATTGATTAAAGAGCAGAGCAACACGAAATCTTTGACAACTTTTCTCCATTTATCATGATGTTATCTATTGGCCCAGATGTGAGGATTTTGGTTTTCTTCATATTGAGTTGTAATCCATACTGAAGGCTGCAGTCCTTGACTTTCATCAGCAAATACTTCAAGTCTTCCCAGCCTTCAGTAAATTAGGTTGTGCCATCAGCATATTCCAGGCTGTTAATAAGTCTTCCTCCAATCCTAATGCTAAATCCTTCATGTAGTCCAGCTTCTTGATTTAGTCAGCATACAGATTGAATAAGTATGGTGAAAGCATACAACTTTTCCTGATTTTTAAATCATATAGTATTTCTTTGTTCTGAACGACTACCCTTTGGTCCATGTACTGACTCTGAATGAGCACAATGAAGTGTTTTGGAGTTCCCATTCTTCTCAATGCTATCCATCATTTGCTATGATCCACACAGTCGAATGCCTCTGGATAATCAAAAGTAAAAGTCTTTCTGGTATTCTCTGCTTTCAGCCAAGTTCCATCTGATGTCAGCAATGATATTCCTTGTCCCAGAGCTAGGAGCCCTAATTTATGGCATACCTGAAAATGCATAAAAGGCAAAAGGCAGGCTATATGACTGATATCTCCCCCAAGATAGACACTTATGTGCACCAAAAGATTTCACCAGACAGTAAGAAGAGAACCCAAAGACTGGGAGAAATTTTTGATAACAAAATTTTGCAGAAGGGGTTAACCTCCAAAATGTATAGAAAACTTAAACACATGAGAAATAAAAAGGCAAATAATGCCATTTTTAAATGGTCAGAGGATACAGACACTTCACAAAAGGAGACATTCGGGTGGCCAACAAACATATGAAGAAATGCTTGCAATCATTAACCGTTTGAGAGATGCGACTCAAAATGACAATGAAATATCATTTCACCCGGTAAGAACAGCAAAATACATAAAGCTGGAAAACAACCAGTGCTCGTGAGAATGTAGACACTGGAACCCTCACACTGCTGGTGGGGCTATAAAATGGTGCAGCCAGTGTGGAAAACTGCTACGGCACTTCCTTTCAAAGTTTCGATAGAAATACCATATGTTGCAGCAATTCCACGACTTAGCATAGCTCCTAGAGAAAGAAGTGCTGAGGCACAACATTGATATAGGTACACTCCTGTTCGTTGCAGTACTATTCATAGCAAAAAGATAAAATGACTCACATGTTGAACAACGGAAGAATAGTTACTTAGGTACATTTCCCAAGGACAACACGATTCACTGCTCAAGAAGACAGTCCTACATGTGCATGCATCCAGTAGACTTTCAAGTCATGCAACACAACCGCCAGAATTAATAAGAGCCTGAGGCAAGCCCACAATCTTAGCTGGACAGGAACATTGGCTGCCAAATTGCTGGAGGGAAATTCCAGGAGAGGTGGTTGCTATCTTGAAAGGGTTATGGATGCCTACACTATATTGTTGTTGTTGTTGTTGTTTTAACAAGCCACATCAACACACTTCAGATGTGGGTTTTATTTATTTTTAGTCATTTTATTAGGGGCTCATACAACTCTTAACATAATCCATACACACATCAATTGTGTAAAGCGCATTTGTACATTCATTGCCCTCATCATTCTCAAAACATTT
>NW_022105855.1:1991632-1993159 GCF_000313985.2 Echinops telfairi
GGGTAACTCTCTTCATGCCAGGTACTTGTGTGTGGGTGTATCTGCATGTGGACAGGCCCGCCTGGAGAGGTAGAGAGGAGCAGTGTGCAGTGTCTCGGTTTCTAAGACCATCAGAAATATGTGTTTCCCAATGGTCTTAGATGACCCCTGTGAAAGGGTCGTTCGACCCCCAAATGGGTCGAGACCCACACGTTGAGAACCGCTCTTTTTAAAAAATCATTTTATTAGGGGCTCATACAACTCTTATCACAATCCAGACATACATCAATTGTGTAAAGCACATTTGCACATTCATTGCCCTCATCATTCTCAAAACATTTGCTCTCCACTTAAGCCCCTGGTATCAGCTCATTTTTTATCTTTTACTACTCATGGTTTTATCTTTCACTACTTCCCCCTACGTTCCTTTAAATAGGAAAGAAAAATATGGTTCTCAATGTTTTCTCAAATCACTTTTGGCTATTATCAAGTGTAGCATCAATATCTTCTCAGAGCCTACTTGGTCCTAGTTGTCCCACCTATTGGTTTAAAAACAGACTGTACCTTGGTCTTCCAAAAGCCTTCTTGAACTATCTATAGCTCCTTCTGCTCACTCTAGGGGCAGCATTCCTTACTGGAGCTGGAGATAGTCTCCAAAAGGCGAGGCTGGTCACTGGGTTGAAGGCAATTGGGAGGGATTTAAGCAAACTGAGGCCCATTGGGAAACTGCACAGAGGCAAATCTTGTCAATGAGATACCAGCTCCTTGTTGGTACAAGCCAGGAGAAATGTTACTCATTGAAGCTGACCCACCCATGGCCACCAGTCCATTTCTTGCTGCCGGTATGGCTCCTGTTAAGGCGCCTTGTGATGGAATTCCAGGATCTTCTTTGCTTCCAACTTGAACCGTACTGCAGTCAGTCATGGGAAACAGACCTCCCCAAACTGCAAAGCTGCCTCCTAACTGTGGTTCCCTGGTTTTAATTGCTGTCAAACTCCCTCGTAGTGGAGGGGTGACTCCCACTGGAAAAGTCTGAAACCTTTCATTGCTTGGAAGAGACCACCACCTGTGGTGCCCAGCGTGGAGGCTCCACCGCAGTCGCCATGTTCTTGGGTACTCTCCATCTTGACTCCAGCTGCAGCAATCTGAGGTTTATTTTTAACTTCATGGTTGTTTTCTAAAATTTATTTAAGATTTTGGCCATCTAGAATTTGCCAAAGGAAAGAAGTATCTTGTTAAAAATGTGAGATAAGAGTTCATTGCCTCCTCGCCCCCAAAGATGGCTAGTCAGTTGTCCCAACAGCAGTTTTTAAAAATAATACTCCTTATTTAAAACCCACTGACTTAACCACATATGAACTTCCTGGGTATATTTATAACTATTTGTGGCTCCTTATTTTGTTTGATCCCTCTATGAGTGCACCAATATCTAAGTGATGATGTATTTTTGCAATATTTTAATATTTAGTAAAGTGAATTCTTCCTATTAATTTTCTTTTGCAGAAATTATCTGGCTATCCTTGCAAGTTAATATTTAAACTTTAGAAT
>NW_022105855.1:1993556-1999447 GCF_000313985.2 Echinops telfairi
GACTAGTATCAGACATATGGACTAATATCAGACTTAGGGACTTAATCTGGACTGGGCTGGGATGTTTTCGCAATATACAATTGCTCTTTGATATAAAGCTCTCTCTTCCACATATGTGTCTGTGAATTTGTTTCTCTGGTCAACCTGGACTAACAGCTTTTCTACCCAAGTCTCTGTAACTACCACCAAATTATTGGGTGGGACTATACAAATCAGGTATGTGTAACACTACCAGAGGGGATTGGTGAGTTTTTACCACCCTTGGCTATGAGGATGAACCATCTGTGAAGCAGGAGCAGAGAGCGAAATCCCAGGACCATCTGAAGAAGAGCAGGTTCGAGATGTCTGTCTGAAGTGGCTGAGAGCTGGGATTATGGCACAGAGTCTACAGGACACAGTAGAGGAGGCAGGCTGAGACCAGAGGCCAAGACAAAGAAAAAATTAAACAATTGAGGAGCAATGCTAAGACTATGGGGTTGTAAGACAGAGTGACTGGCAGGTGTCTTGGGTCACAGAGGCAGAAGCCAAGGGGCCATGTGGCTAAAATGCAGAGGTGCAGAGGTTTGGATGCTGAAGAGAGGTGTTGCTGTGGACCAGTGACTGTATCCTTACTATTTACTGATCTTGACTTGTAACCTGTTAACCCTCCTCATCACCCTTGCTAGCATAGGTATTGTCTGTGAGTTCTGTGCTCCAATTGCAATGAATTATCGATCCCCGTATTTCACTTTATACGGTAAGAAATGGGTATGTATGTCAGCTTGAGGTTATTCTGTCACTCTCCAGATACTAAATGATGTAGTTAGTGATCTGAGACATTATATTTCATTGAAGGATCAATAATTTAAAGGAACATCCTATTGAGTCCTTTGTATTTGAAGGGATGGGGCAGGTTTGAGGATACTTTCATTTTTAAGGCTACCTTTAAGGAGTCTGATGCTTTGGGCTGCTAACATGGCAAGGTCAACAGTTTGAAACCACCAAGTGCTTCCTAGGAGAAAGACAAGGCTTTCTGCTCCCACCAAGAGTCAGCATCTCAGAAACAGAGAGGCGGTTCTAGCCTGTCCTGACTCCGTGGCAGTGATCAAGGGCTGAGTACTTGGCTAACCAGCTCAGTAGAACAGGCCTGCCTCCTGGAAAGATTACAGCCCAAGAAACTCTATGGGGCTGATTCACTGGGTCAGAATCTACTTGAATGCCTATATGTTGTCCTTGTCCTCTGCCACCTCTTGTGCTGCTGGATGGCATGGTCTTTGTTCTACTGAAGTGGGAAAACTCAAAACCTGACTTGGGCTTCAGGACAGTCTTTTCACCCACTAGTTCTGGGGGCCACTCAAGTCTAACTATTTTAGGCCCAAGAGTTGTCATCTCCAATCTGCTGACTAGATTCCATTTTGAGTTTGGGTTGGAAAGTACCTCCTAGGCATTGCTTTGTTGCTTCTCAGGATATCTTTCCCACATAGATATTTTATTGCCCAGCCCAGAAGAATGGGGTACCATAGGTATTGGTTGTGTCCACTCTGACCCCAGGGTTTAAGAATTCAGCTGACTTACCTTCTAGTCGGTTCTAGGGCTGAGTCCGCCTCTGCTACGCACAAGTTTCCAAAATATGATCATAAATCATGTGAATCACGTATTTGATATGGGCATGTCCAAGCTGTCTGTAACCTTTCAAAGAGGTAATCCAGCTCCAGGTAGTAGTTACACTGGGCCTTTGTTATTGGTGGGATAGTGGTTACAATTTGGGCAGCTAACCAAAAGGTCAGTGGTTCAAAACTACCAGCAGCTCCAAGGGACAAAAATGGGGTTTCTATTCTCATAAATAGTCTCAGAGTCAACTAAGTCCACATGGAAGAAGCATCCCAGCGTAGGTGATCCAAGGATTATAAATAAAATCCAAATCTAGAGGAGGGAATAGCATCAGAACTTAAAATTATGAACACCTGGTTTGCAGAAGGCTAGTGATGACCATGAAAGTTCACAATTCATTTGTAGGGTCATAAGTCTCTGGTGATCCCGTGATCATAGTTGAGGGAATAGCCTTGTTATAAAACAGAAAGCATTGTAAAGTCGATTATGGCAGCCATAGGTTAAAATGTAATGTCATTTCATCTTCCTTTTAACTCATCTTAAAGTTGTGCAAAGAAAAGTGAGGAGGAAATACATGTGGATTAGCCTTTAGTGAATTCCTTCTGACCACAGATCAAGGATGTGGGTAGCCTTGCTATCAGGCAGAGTCCATTGGAAGTGAATTATTGCAGATGCAGTTTGATTAAAATTTAACACCTTATCATTTGATCTCCCTTTTGATCCACTTAAAATTTGCTAATTTTTAATATTTTGTGATTGAGGTTTTTGCTTTACTTTGTTAATTTTTAAAAAATGTTGTACTGTACATGAAATCCAGGATAGGTTAATCTAGAAAGACAGTAATTGGATTAATGGTTCCTTGTGGGATTATTGGCAGAGGAAGTTAGTGGGAAATGGGGAGCTAATAATGAGTGTAAAAATGAATGTTCTAAAATTGATTGTGGTGATGCTTATACAACTCTTCTTGATATGACTGAACTATTAAATTGTATGGTATGTGAATTATATGCCAATAAAACTTTTAAAATTCTAGGAGTTGCCGCCTCAGAAACACAGGGGCAGTTCCATCCTGTCCTTTGGGTGACTGTGAGTTGGCATGGACTCAATGGCAGCGAGTTTGGTTTTAGTGATGTAAATATTCTATTACAGATGAAAAACAACTAGTATGGCATCCCTGACTGTGGCGATAGGAAGATGGCACACAATGGGCTCTCCTGTGTGGTCAGCTTCAGCCTACCATCATGTACCTCGCTGAAAGGTTCCACGGGTAGGCGGGTGGGTGGGGGGAGCGAATTAAGAAAGGCCTCACCTTCCGAATATGATCACTGAAGACAAATGGGTGCATAAGCAAATGTGGTGAAGAAAGCTGATGGTGCTCGGTCATCAAAAGATATAGCATCTGGGATCTTAAAGGCTTGAAGGTAAACAAGCAGCCATCTAGCTAAGAAGCAACAAAGTCCACAAGGAAGAAGCACACCAGCCTGTGTGATCACAAGATGTCGAAGGGATCAAGTATCAGGCATCAATGAACAAAAAAATCAAATCATTGTGAATGAGGGGGAGTGCAGATTGGGGACCCAAAGCCCATCTGTACGTAACTGGACATCCCCTTATGGAAGGGTTTCAGGGTGGGGAGGTGACGAGCCAGTCAGGGTGCAGTGTAACAATGATGAAACATACAACTTTCCTCTAGTTCTTAAGCGCTTCCTCCCCCTCCAACTATCATGATCCCAATTCTACCGTACAAATCTGGCTAGACCAGAAGATGTACACTGGTACAGATAGGAACTGGAAACAGGGAATCCAGGGTGGATGATCCCTTCAGAACCAGTGAGAGTGGTGATACTGGGAGGGTAAGGGAAGGTGAGGTAGAAAGGGGGAACCGATTATAAGGATCATGTGACCTCCTCCCTGGGGGATGGACAACAAAAAAGTGGGTGAAGGGAGACATCAGACAGTATAAGATATGACAAAATAATAATTTATTAATTATCAAGGGTTCATGAGAGCGCGGGGAGCGGGCACGGAGGGGAAAAAATGAGGAGCTGATACCAGGGGCTTAAGTAGAAAGCAAATGTTTTGAGAATGATGATGGCAACAAATGTACAAATGTGCTTGACACAATGGATGGATGTATGCATTGCGATGAGTTGTAGGAGCCCCCGATAAAATGATTAAAAAAAAAGGCACCCCCTTTGAGCAAATTAGAAGACTTCTCTTCTTGGAAGGCCTGTGCCATACATGTGACTTGGTGAACAGGCAATACTGCCCCTTGCTCCACTTTTGAGGGAGATGTGGGCTGGATTTTCGGCCCATGTGCCGCCTCCTCTGGTGTCTTTACACAACCTTACAAGACTGTCCTACTACTCCGTGACCACCGTACACTCATGTAAAATGAATGGAACAAGGAAAGAAGTGTAGCTTGAAAATGTCACTTTATGTAGATAATTAGAGGACACGGTCAGATAGTACGGGAGCTGTTCTTAATACTAGCTTAACAGAAGACTATTATAGCTCAAAAGATCTCAACTATACCACCATTCTACGGACAAAGATTCGAGAAGTGTGATGCCTATAATACTGTATATTGAATCTCAGTAAATGAAACCTTTTGAGATATTCTGGTGAAGACATTTTATTTTTCATAAAAATATAACTGTACAACTCTTCTTCAGAGAATGAAAGATTCCTTCAATGCCCAAAATACCATGTGATTTAATAGTCATCTTCTTCCCTTTTAAATCTAAACATGCAACTGATTTCTTGTGAAATACACAGCACTTATGTTTTAAAACTTTCTTTGCCTTTATTTCAACCAAAGTCCAGTTTAATCCTGCACTTTATAGTGAGCCATATCAACTGCATCATAATTTAAAGATGATAAAGTAAAATGCTAAATATTGCTGTTGATAAATACTGTCAATTAGCTGGTAAAAAGTGGTCTGGACTTGCCATAGTAAGATATTAGATTCTTTAGACATAATAGAAAGATATATTCTTGAAGAACTAAGACTATATCCTAAACTTGACCTGTTCAAACCTATGCCATATTATATTCAGTTGCTATGCTGTGTGGCAGGTCTATGGTAAATTAATGACAGAATACAAGTGGTCTAAATATACAAATATATTTCTGCCTTATATTTCTTTCTTTAGGAAAAATAAGAAAACGAAAACACTCCTCTGTTTACTCAGAGAACAAGAAGAGCAGCCCTATTCTACAAGGCCCGAGTTGACGGATTCTCTCACCCTCTCAGCCCTTCTGTTGTCAGGTGAGTGAGAGATGCCGGGACGGCCTCATGCTGCTCCTTACCTGGAATGGGAAGGACATGCATGCTTCAGCGGTTTTCCTCAGTGACACGTATAAACGTGCTTCAAAGTGGCCAAAGTGTGCAGTAGCACACTACTCCAAGTCATCAACTCATTCCTTTTTAAGACCAGGGAACTTTCTCTAGGTTTGACCTACTACCAAATACCAAATGTGGAGGCTTATGAATAAACTCAAATAAACTGAAATTTACTTTCACCCAAAATTGTATGTCCTTTACCTGAAGACGGAACCACTGCTCTTGTAAAGATACTGGAAAAAATAAATTAAAAAGGCTCAAAGGACCCTGTAATGTAGAATTGCAACCATGGATGAAACACTTCAAGCACAGTGGAGACATTCCATTGAAGAGCCACTTTCATTTTGGAATGTTTGCTCTGAGAACAATTCTTCTAGGGAATCCAAAAGGTGCTAAACAAAGCAACATGAAATAAGTCTTGGGATGTTTTGCAAAATAAAAATATACAATTGAGTAGACCGGATGGCAAAAACATACCCATTACAAACTGAACACTATACTTAAAACACTTAAATTCTGAAAGCCTGAATATCAGCAATCCTTGCTCAATCTGTATTTACGATCCTAAAAAGACATTAACTACTCAGAGACCCAAGACTGGGCTAGTGGTACGTCAGTAGTCATATGACTAGACTGGAGATCCGAGTTTGCGACTTAGGCCAAGAGGTCTTCAAGAACTCATTCAAAGTCATGGCCAGAGAGAAGGGGAAATGGACCTTGTCATCTGAAACTATGTGGTCCATCTCATGTTCCGCCTCACGGTCTAGACGGTGATGCTACCTTATAAACGGCCAGTTCATTAAAAAACATAGTTTGGAGGACAGATAGTTGTTTCATAAAATTAAAGAACAATTACAATTCAGCAGCAACAGAGAACACAACTTCTGATTTAACCGTGGGAAGGAGAAAGTAATAGTGCCTTATTGGGGAAACCAAAAAATCCCTAGTCTATTT
>NW_022105855.1:2000390-2010939 GCF_000313985.2 Echinops telfairi
TGCAAAAATACAATCTTCAACCCAGTTTTTTCTCTACTCCTGTGTTTTCAAGCATCACAACATGTTGCATGCCATGGTGCCAACGTTAGACAAACAGGCCTTAAGGTATATTTTCTGAGGGTGGAAGGTTAAAGCAAGGCCCTTTGATATCTGTGATCACACATTTTGCAGATTTACAGAGATGACTACTGAGCAGTAGGTAGTAAACAGAGCCACAAAGAACAATCCTGCCCGTTCATCTTCCATGGGAATCAGAATATTGGCTTCAATCACTGATTCATTGTTTTATATGATCTTCACCCTGAAAAAGAAATCAAAGTTACTTATGTAAGAATTTTTTTATGTCAGTGAAGTTATTAAGCTGTTTTAAAATGCATGAATTTTCAGTATAGTTTATTAGCTTTTTTCTTTAATTCACTTGATATTAAAGCAAATGTTACCTAGCTTAACAAAAGTCATCAATTTTTTTCTAAAGATGCTGCAGTTTATAACATTTTCTAACTATTTCAAGTGCAGTCACACAGTGAAGAACTAGGCACAAGACATCGCCATTCCAGTTTCTGGAATGGACTGGAGAGCTCGGTGGCTACCGGCAAAAGAATGAGGTGGGCTCCAACCCCACATCAAACGAGGAGACTTCAAAAGTCATGGAAAATGGAATTTTAAAATGTAAAACAAAAACTAACTCTACTTCTCAAGATAAACTCCATCAAGGCCAAGACACTTATATAAGCAATGATACCACCATCCCTACAGAACTGCGGGTCCTGAGAAATGACTCATGCTAGTGCAGTCTTTTTTGCGCTGTTAACTGATGAAAATCGGGTGTCTTTTAGAGATTTTTCAAGATCGGAAAACAAAAAGAAGTCAAATAGGATGGTAAAGTGGATGCCTAATGATGTCCCATCAAAATGCTCACCCAATTGTCCTGTTGGATGACAGAGGGAGCAGGCACATTGTCATGGTGGAGAAGGACTCTTTGGTGAAGTTTTCCTGGTGACTAAAGCACAAACTAACTTTCTTAAAACACTCTCATCATAAGCAGATATTATACTTCTCTCTCTTCAGAAAGTCAACAAGCAAAACGTTTTGCCTGATAACAAATTGTTGTCATGACCTTTGCTTTTGACCAGTCCAGTTTTGAAGTGGGCTACGCATTGAACTGCGAACTGCAAGGTCAGTGGCTCAAACCCACCTCAGGAGAAAGAGGTCTACTTCCAAAGGACACCCAAAGGGGCAGTTCTGCTTTGCCCTATAGGGTTGCCATCAGTCCTAAGAGTAGTGAGTTTGAATTGTTTTAGTCCAATTTTGCTTTGACCGAACCACTTGGAACTCCATGCAGCGATTGCTTTGCCTGTCTTTTGTCCTCGAGGTCATACTATTAAAGCGATGTTTCAGCTCCTGTAAAATTCTTTGAAGAAATGCTTCAGCATCTTGATATCTCACTTGCTTAAAATTTCTACGGAAAGTTCTTGCCTGTACTTTATCTGAGTGCAGTAGTTTGGGTAACCACTGAACAGAGAATCTGTTCAACTTTCATCTTTCATTCCAAATTGGTATGCTGAACCAAATGAGATGTCTATGTTTCTGTGGCAGTTGTCGGTCTTCTTCAATCAGGGCCCGGACGAGGTGAGGTTTTCCTCACAACGTGAGGCGCAGACGGTCTGCTGCTCAGATTTTAATTCCAACATTGCCTTGTCTCCTCTTGTATCAGGAATCTATTTGTAAACATGATTTCTTTCCAGTCTTTTTTAAATCATCAATGATTTCACCATTCTTCCACCCAAGCTTCACCACAAATTGCACATTTGTTTGGCTTCAATCTCGGCAGCACTTAGGTTGCTTTTATAGGGGCTCTTTTCAAATCGTCTTATCCTTTTCAGTACCTCCAGCTAGATTGTGTTCAGACATGCTCTAACAAGTTAGTATGAATGCAAAAATCCAAATCCATGCATAGTTTTTTTAAATCATTTTATTAGGGGCTCATACAACTCTTATCACAATCCATACACACATCAATTGTGTAAAGCGCATTTGTACATTCATTGCCCTCATCATTCTCAAAACATTTCCTCTCCACTTAAACCCCCAGCATTAGGTCCTAATTTTTCCTCTCCCTCCCCGCTGCCCCCTCCCTCATGAGCCCTTGATAATTCATAAATTGTTATTTTGTCATATCTTGCCCTGTCCGACGTCTCTTACCCACTTTTCTGTTGTCTGTCCCCCAGGGAGGAGGTCACATAGAGTTCCTTGTAATCGGTTCCCTCTTTCCTACCCACTCTCCCCCTGCATAGTTTTTTATAGTACACACTTTTCATGAACTTTTTGAGGGCAATTTGTATGCAAACTTAACTCAAAGTGGATCAACAACCTAAATAAAAGAGCTAAAATCGTTAAGACTCTTAGAAGAAAACAGGGATAATTCTTTATGACTTTGGATTTGGCAATGGATTCTTGGATATGACACCAAAAGCACACGCAACAAGAGAAAGTAGTAGATAAACTGGATTTCATAACAATTAAAGCTTTTGTGCATCAAAGGATACAATCAATAAAGTAAAGACTACAGATTAGGAGAAATTATTTGCAAGTTCTATTATCTGATAAGGATCTAATATAAGGTGACCAGACGTCCCGCTTTTGGTGGGACAGTCCCGATTTTTAACAATTTTTCCTGTGTCTCGTGGCGTTTTTAAAAAGTCCCGATTTTTGGAAAGAATGCATGACAAGCTAGTTTTTGGCTGCCATGTGGCTATTTCGTAGGATATGAGTTTTATCAATGGTGTCCCACTTTATCAATGTTAAAATCTGGTCACCTTAATCTAATATCCAGAATGCATATAAAGAATTCTATAATTCAACAAAAGGAGTTAAGTACCAGGAGGGTAAGGGAAAAGTGGGGGGAGAAAGGGGTAGCCGATCACAATGGTCTACATGTCACCCCTTCCTAGGGGCATGGACAACAGAAAAGTGGGTGAAAGGAGACATTGGTCAGTGCAAGACATGAAAAAATAATGATAATTTATAAATTATCAAGGGTTCGTGAGAGAGGGAGGGTGGGGGAGGGATGGGGAAAAATGAGGAGCTGATACCAAGGGCTCAAGTAGAAAGAAAATATTTTGAAAATGATGATAGCAACAAAATGTACAAATGTGCTTGACACAATGATTATATGTATGGATTGCGATAAGAGCTGTATGAGCCCCCAATAAAATTATTTTTTAAGAAAAAGACCTTAAAAAAAAAAGGAAGCTAAATAATCCGATGGTGACCAGGTGATGACATTTGGAAACTGACTGTGGTAGCAAATGTACAATGCTGCTGCACATGACTGAACTATGGAATGATTTGATATATGTATTAATCCCAATTAATAAAAATAAACAAAAAGTGGACAAAGGACTTGAATAGACAGTCCCCCCAAAAAGGTAGATTGATGGCCAAAAAAGCACATTAAAAGATGCTTAATGTCATCAGAGAAATAAAAATTTAAAAACGGGAAAAAAGGTACTTTAATGAATGTGTAGAAACTGAAACCTTCGTATGTTACTGGATCAGCCACTGTGGAAAGCAATTGAGAGTCTTCAAAAATATTAAACATGGAATTACTATACAAACCAGCAATTCTACTCCTACACATATACCCAAAAGAACTGAAAACAAGTTCACAATAGCCAAATGATAGAAAACAACCCAAATGTCTACCAATGGAGGAATAGATGCACAAGTTGTCATGCACACACACAACGGAACATTAAACAACCAAAAAGATGAAGTTCTAATACATGCTGTAACATGGATGAAGCCTGAAAACATTATGCTGAGAGAAAGAAAGCAGACATACACAAAAACGCCAGTGATATGAGAGAGCCAGAAGAGGTCAATTCATAAGCAGAAACTGTCGGTGGTCACCAGGGGCTGAGAAGGGGAAAATGGTGCAGAGTATCCCTTTGAGATGACGAAAATTATTTGGAATTAAGATGGAGGTGGTTGTTAACAATGGTGTAGAACACCACTGTAAAGGTACTAATTACCACTGAGTTGTTCGCCTTGAAATGGTTATTTTATTTTCTGTCAAGTTCACTTCCATTTAAATCCCTTGCAGCGATGGACTATCAGCCTGGAGAGAGAGCCGGAACTGGTAAGGGCAGGTTTGTAATGACAGTTGTGTACCTCCGGCCCTCCTCTATTTTTTTATCTATAAAATAAAGAGGCAGAACTCAACACATTTGTTGAAGGAAATAATTAAAGTAGCTTAAGTGAAAGTTCTTTGTAAACTATCAATGTATTCTTATTAACAAGTGTAATGATGCATTCACATTTGTTTACTTACTTAGTGGTACTGTCGTTATGTGTTCTGCTGCTACGAGAAAGGTCAGCAGTTTGAAACCTCTGGTTCCGTTACAGATGAGGCGTTCTGCGCCCAGAGTTTCCTCTTAGAAGCCCGCAGGGGCAGTTCTATCCTGTCCTGTAGTGTCACTATGAGTCAGCACTGACTCGATGGCAATGAGCTTTTTTGTTGTTTTGTGATTACAAAGGACACCGATGCATGATTTAAAAACATGTTAAGGAAAGCAGTCGATAGAAACCCTACCTGAGCCTCTCCCCTAAGTATCAGCTCTCCCAGGCACTGTACTCACAGGCATTGTTACTGGCTTCCGTCTTCCCAGCCTTGGTGTGCCTGCTGGAGTTCTGCTGAGATTTGCTCTGCTCTTCTCCAGTGAGGAGGGCTTTTATTTCAGAAGGGATTTTTCCTTGGTCCATTGCCATACACCACTGCTTGTACTGAAAGATGTAAAATACATTTAAGTAAAATCTTAACAATCAGAATTCAAAAACCACTGGTTGAAACACTGCATAAGGCACTCCTTATCTAGAAATCACATTGGCGCCAGGAATTACCTTCTGCTTTATTTCTTACTTAGGATCTTTGGTGGTTCAATGGGTTAAGTGTTAGGAATGCTATTGTTAAGGTTGGCCATCAAACCAACCAGTCAATCTACATTTGGATGAATGAGGCTGTCTGCTTCCATAAAGAGTTAAGGTCTCAGAAACCCCAAGGAACGGTTCTACTCTGTCCCACAGGGCCACTAGGAGATGGAATGGGCTTCAAGGCAGTGGGTTGGCTGGCTTATTTCTACAGGACCCTCTTCAGAAGAGGGTACGCAACTAATATTGACATTTCCTTTTTGCAAAGATTAAGAAACCCATTATG
The DNA here is from genome assembly GCF_000313985.2 of Echinops telfairi. Lineage (NCBI taxonomy): Eukaryota > Metazoa > Chordata > Mammalia > Afrosoricida > Tenrecidae > Echinops > Echinops telfairi. Next base: position 2,005,606 of record NW_022105855.1, read on the forward strand.
GCTAAAAGAATATCTCCTTATAGTACACCATTAGATAAGAGATTTAGTATGATTAATACATCATTTTTAAATGAAATGCTCACAATTGGCTCACCATATCAGTTAGTCACACCTAATTAACAATCACTTTATCCAACTCTTAGCTAGGAATACAATTAAAAGCTATCGCAATCCTAGAGGGTCAATTTGTGAAGCCCGAAGACAATACAGAGTTCAGAGAGAAAGATGAGAGGGTGAAGTAAAGGAGCCTGGGCAACATTGTGGTTTCCTTGTTGGGCTTCTATCACACTCACCAACCAGCCTCTTCATAGGAGACAGGATATAGAGATTCACAGCCTCAGAAGCCCACAGGGGCAGTACTACCCTGCCCTACAAGCTCACTATGAGTCACAATTGACTGGATGCCAGTGAGTATGGATTTCAAAAGACTAAAATCTAGGGGAACCTCAGAGAATGAAGATAATTTAAAAAAAAAGAATTTGAAAGGGAACTGTCAGAAATTCAAGCAACAGGCGAGGAGAGAGATCATGGCTGATATCACTTGACTCTTAGCTGAAAGCCAAGACTACCAGAGAGGTGTTAACCTGTGTTTTACTGAGTATGTAAAAGCAATCTGTTGTGTGTGGATGATAACAAACTGAACAACATTGCAAGACCTGGAATTCCGTAACACTTAACTGTGCTGAACCGCAGTGGTTTGGACAGAACAAGGGGATACACTTTGCAGTCTAACACCCACAGAGGACAGTGGCGGGTTCTGTCCTTTCACCATAGTACTTGGTTTGAATGCTAAGCAAGTAATCCAAGAAACTGGACGTATGAAGAACTCGGCCTCGGGGCTGGAGGAAAGCTCCTAACAGCCTGTGATCTGCAGGAATCTCAGCCGTGCTGGCTGCACATGGAAAGGCCTTGAAAAACTTACTTATGAAGATCACAGACTACTGTTTTCAGCATGAGTTACACTCAGTATAAAGCCAACAAAAATTCTCCCACTGCACCAAGAAAAAACATCATGACAAACGGAAAAAAGATAATGCTGTCAAGGATTTCATTTTATTGATACACAACATCCATAGAAACACCAGTCAGGAAACCAAATGACATCTTGCACTGGGCAAATCTGCTGCATAAAACCACAAGACTCTTTAAAGTGTTAAAGAGCAACAACGTTGCTTTGAGGATCAGGTGTACCTGCCCAAAGCCATGGTATTTTCTGTCATTCACATGTACATGAAGGTGCCATAGTCATAGTGACCCTATGACTCCTAACGTGGGCATTATCCCCTTGAAAAGACTGTAACAGCAGATACCGCCACTTGATCCTGGGTTATGTGCTAGAGTACAAAAGGTTTTAATTGCCAAGGGGCACCGAGTAACTTTTTTCTGAAAAGGGGGAGGAAGGCTAAGTAAGTTGGGTTACCTCTGCTATATAGGGTTTCTGAGGCTGTAAATCCTTACGGAGGCAGGCAGCCTCATCTTAGAATTAAGGTGTTGGCGAAGAATACTGAATATGCCCCGAACTGCCAGAAGAACGAACAATTGGAAACTGTATAGCGGGAATGTTCCTTAGATGTGAAGCTGGAAAGTGCCTTAAGCACTTTGGACATATGATCAGGAGAAGTCAGTCCCTGCAGAAGGATATCATGCCTGGTACGTGGAGGGTCAGTGAACAAGAGAAAGGCCCTCAATGACCTGAAATGGCATAGTACTGCCACCGTGAGTTCAAGGATGGCACAGGACCAGCAGCGCTTCATTCTGCTGCATTTAAGGGTTGGAACTGATGAGGTGTCATCACACAGCTGTCCTTTTACAGGCAATGTTTGCAGACTCCTGCTTGGGACCCATTTTTCTAGTTGCCACGTCATCTTTCCTCTAGGAGTTTCCACAGACATATAAAATTAAATATGACTAAAATCTGAAAAAAAAATCTGAACTTTCAAAACCCCCACTAAACCCACTCTGCATTGACATTCCCTATCTTCAATATCTAGAACCATCCTTCATCAATTGAGACATTTAGTTATCACACTAAGTTACAACTACCTTATTCCTAACTTCTGTGGCTTCTACCCTTCTAAGAAGTCTCATTGTCTGCTTTGCTGCAGCTGCAATGCCATCACCTTGGTTCAGGCCAACTATCACAGCCTCCTAAAGGTTCTCGCTATCTCTAAGTAGTCTCATCTGCTCACCTTATCCACTCCCCACACTGCAATCTCGGGGATTATTCTTCGAAGGATATGAGAAGGGTTCAAAAAGTTCATGGAAAAATGGAATGAAAAGGTAAGGGAATTTTTCCATGAAATTCTTGAAGCTTCCTCATATAAACATATTATGGTCCAGTTTAAAAGCCTTCTGGATGCTCTTAACATGAAGTTCTTATTCCTCCTTTTGCTCGGAAGGTCTGTCTATGCCTAACCAACCCTTATCAAATCTATCACAAACAGCATTTCACTTTAAGATGCAATTGCAGTCCCCAGAATTTTCCATAGCATCTCACCTCCGGGCCTTACTGTAGATGCATGATAGAACCACTCTCTTGCTCTCTTCCTCTCAAGTCAGCTGATATCTGACCACAAAGTGGTCCTTCTAAGTTGGTCAAACTACCGGCCCCCACCCCCATTAACACAAATCTTCAGGAATTGTCTGTAGGCCTAAATAGCAAAAAGTACCTCTATTACTCAGGAAATCCCAAAGATTGTCTCTCAGGAACCAAGGATAGAGGCCAAAGTGATCTCCTTAGGTGACTCATTGTGGTAGAAAGATGTGGTATTCTGCTTCTGTAAAGAGTAAACCAAGAACCCAACCAAACCCTGGTGCCTTGGAGCCTATTCCGACTCGCAGCTCCCTGTAGGACAGACCGGAGACGCCCCATTGAGTTTCCAAGGTTGTAAATCCTTAAGGAAGCAGATTCCCAGATCTCCCTCCCATGGAGCAACTGGTGGGTTCAGTCACTGACCTTTCAGTATGCAGCTAGGCACTTGCGCACTGTACCACCAGAGCTGCGTCCCTAAAGATACCCACTTGGAAGCCCTATGGGGCAGCTCTACTGTGCCCTGAGGGAGGACTGTGAGCCAGAATCAACTCGATGGCAACAGAAGGTGGTTTGTGACCTCACAGAAGGCAAGAAATAATTTATAGCACAAGTCACATGGAATGTTTTAAGAAAACTATTTACGAATAATATCTACTTGGATTCTCATGCCCCAACTTTCTAAAAACCTAGGTCGCCTGTCCCAGTTTTGCAAGCATCATGCTATTACTGTCTCTCTCTTCTACCTGTCACCTCTCTAAATTCTCGCGTACCTACTTTCTTTTACATTTCCGCAGACAACACAAAAAATGTGAATGAATAAAGCACATTCAATAAATAGGAGGGGGCTTCAAAAAGTTGGTTGAAAACAGAATTAAAAGATCATGGATTTTTTTCCATGAACGTTTTAAAAGCTCTCTAGCATGTTTAACATAGATGGTACCATACTATATATATTTTACATATTGCTATATTGTTTTTTCAAAGTAGCGATAATATTTGAACCTTCTACATCAGTAAGAAAAATCTATACATTGTGATTATTGGCTGCCAAGAAGTCCAATATATGGATGAGTACAATCCATTTGACAGATATCGATGCAGTGGGTTGTTTTCTACTATACACGTCCTCAATGTCACACACCTTTAGTCCCCACAATCAGTGTATGAAAAGATTCCTTGTCTACATAACCTTATTATTAGCCTTTCCAAAGTTGGCCACCTGAACAGGTGAAAATAGCATTATCTGTTTTAAAATCTACTTTATTGACTGTTAAATCGGGATTATTTTATCCTTTACTGACAGACTTCCTTACCATTTCCAGTTCCTCTCTGAGAGCACAGATAGCTCTTTCTCGACTGGATACCAATTCTTCCAAATACTGATACCTCAGTTTTTTTCTGGCCCGGCATTCTCTTGCACTCTGCCGGCTCCTCTCAAGTTTTGCTTTCAGATCGATTTTGGCTGGCTTCCGACCACGTTTACCTGGCTTCTTTACTTTGCCTCCAACCACCTTCAGCAAGAGAAAGAAGAAATAATCTTTACTTTCATTTCTATTATCAAGAAAGCAACTAGAGCTGTGTATTAGCAAAGAAAGCATTTGCAGATAATAAATAGATAAAGCTTATGGAACTAAGAGGCCTGTGAGTGGCACAAGTGGTTAGTACTTAACTACTAACTTACAGGCTGGTGGTTCAAACCCAGCCCCAGGGACTGCAGAAGAAAGACCTGACTTTATGTTTCTGTAGTTATTATAGCCAAGACAACTCTATGAAGCAGTTCTCGGTAACACAAGGGGTCACCATGAGATGAAATTAACTCAAGAGTGAGAAGATGCATTTTGTTTTGTTTTCTTACATAACTAATTAAAAATAATCCCATCAGATACCTGTGGGGCTATGCAGCATACTTTTTCCCAGACAACATGAATGTGACAGAAAAAATAATGTAAGTTGTTATCATTTTCTCAACAACTTTAAATCAGTGTTTCCAAAGTACATATACCCCACCCCAGGGGTCCTGGAATGATCCAGGGATCTACAAAAGCTATACCTACACTTTATCCTGGGTTATAGACTATAGCACCCACGTGTTTCACTGCCCGGGGCACAGGGCTGTTTGTTGGGTTTTTTTCCTTGAAGGGAGTGATAGGCTAAATAAACTGGGAAACTATGCTTTAAATATTTTAACAATAAACTTTATGAACCATTTGAAACTTATAATGAAAAATTAGACCGCTACTATATATTTTGTTCACAATGAATTTTTATTGTCTTATAAAGATAATTATGATAAACTGTTTCAAAAAGAAACAATCAATATTCAAAACTGTAATTCTGGATGACCTCAATGTTAGAAAAAATAAATAGAAGAAAAGAAGTTGACAAAAGATTAATGAGGACTTCTTGGATAGATTTAATTTCTCAACTGTACTTTAATGATTTTTAAGTGCCTCCAATTAGAAAAATAGAAAATATGTATATAAAATTGTATTGTGTGTCCCACCCTGCCCCCAGGGGGATGAGCAACAGAAACCATGGGGGAAGGGAGACAGCAGTCAGTGTAAGATATGAAAAATAATAATTTATAATTTATCAAGGGGTCACGAGGATGGGGGAGAAGGGAAAAAAGAGGAGCTGATACGAAGCGCTTAATGGAAAGTAAACACCTAGAAAATAATGATGGCAACATATATACAAATATGCTTGATACAATTGATATCTGGATTGTTATAAGAGCTGTAGGCCCCTCACTGACCCATGGCCCTGCGGGGGACAACAACAGAGGCACAGTGTGGGAATTG
>NW_022105855.1:2012576-2013862 GCF_000313985.2 Echinops telfairi
AAAAAAAAAGAGCTGTAGGGGCCCCCAATAAAATGATCTTTCAACTTAAAACAAAGATAGAAAATAAATAAATGAAACTGTTCTTTTGACGAAAAAAAACATTGTGTGGTGTGTTTACTTGCATAGCTCCAAATTTTGGGTGAGTAGCACAGTAATTTAATCTTCTTCATTGTTTGCCTTTGGAGACTCAAGTTACAAGATAGGAGGTGGTAAAGATGATATACATAAAAACACATGAACCAGAATTTATATATCAAATGTTTTTTAAATCAGCTACCTACAAACGGAGCACATTAATTCTAACAATGCTATTGTTTAAAACTTTTTTTGTGGACTGCTCTTGATTCCATTTTTACAAGCTACAACACAATATGCCTTGTTATTTTTTGAGCCATACATTACTCCTTAACTTCCTAGTCTAAATGTAGATTGTTTCTGTTCTACTGTACATATTCTCAATAATAGCAACAAAATTAATTTAAACACAAAATAGCATAAACTGCCAGTTTTTCAGTTAGTGACAAAAGGCCTTTAATTACTGGGCCACCAGGTCTCTTCATCAATTGCCCAATTCAGATAAAATATTTCAAAATTACACCACAAAACAAAATACATTTACTATTGTTAGTTTTTAAAGAATAATGTCTTGAAACTTAAGCTATTATAGTTAAATAAATGATCATGACATTTACTCTTTATGTAGCAAAGTGATTCATCAACCACACAGCCAAGTAATCCAATCCCTCATAGATTACCATTTTTAATTAATTCAAGAATGGCTGCCTTCAGAAGCGACCAAGAGAACACAATGTACTTCACTGAGTTTTTAAAAACAAGCACAGCACAAGCAAATTAATAACCTTTTGTTTAGCTTTCATGGTAGCAAAATATTTAAATTGGAACTTTTTCGTTCCCTTTTTTATTAGAAAGGCAGAATAAATGAATTCAGGTTTCCTGTATTTAATGTCATCTCTGCATAATTATATTTAATATCATATAACCACTCGCTAGCTTAATTTTTAGCTTTTCAAACCAGCAAAACTCTGATTACTGTTCCAGTTTTCAAGAGAGTCAAGTACATCACAAGATTACTGTAAATGTTAAGTAATACATGTTGGGGAGGGGGCATGTAAAAAACTCTTCAGGAATTTTTCATTATATTTTAATTCTATTTTCAAGCCCCCACATATGGAAAGTAAAAAAATAGCAGTATACAAATGCATGTAGGTTAGTACTGAACTTTATATAAAGTGTATTTCATAAGCCATAAAACTTGAGGACAAAAT
>NW_022105855.1:2016311-2040437 GCF_000313985.2 Echinops telfairi
GTATGGATTGTGATAAGAGTTGTATGAGCCCCTAATAAAACGATTTAAAAAAAAAAGAAAAAAAATCACATATAAAGGAATCTAAATTACAACAACAAAAAATCTTGGAAAAAGAAAAAAGTTGAGGGACTCACACTCTCTGCCTTCAAAACTTACAACAAAAGTACAGTAATCAAGACTGTGTGGTACCAGTAAAAGAATAGACATATAGATTAATGTAACAGAACTGACAGTCCAGAAACATTTATAGTCAATTAAAGGAGTAAAGAACAGACTTTGCAAAGAATGGTATTAGGACAACTGGATGTCCACATATGAAAGAATCAAGTTGGACCTCTACCATAATCATACTACCTATAAAAATTAACTCAACATTTATCAACAGCCCAAGTTTAAGAACTAACCTATAAAACTATTTGAGGATAATAAAAGAGTAAATCTTTGGGACCTTGTTTTTTTAGATGATGTCAAAAGCCTGAGTGATTAAATAAATTGTATTTCATAAAAGTTTGATTATGCTTTAAAGACACAACTCACAGAGTGGGAGAAAATTATATATATACATTTTCAAGGCCACACAGAGAATATATTTAAGGGGTGTATCCAGAATACATAAGGAACTTTCACAACTAAGCAATTAAGAGACAAATGACCCAACTTAAAAGTAGACAAAGGATATGAATAGCCTCTTCTCCAAAAAAGATAAGCAATAGCCAATAAACACATAAATCCTTACCCCTACGTCAAGGTAATTAGTCTAGTCACTGGGGAAATGCCAGTAAAAACCACAGTGAGATTTATTTATAAAATTGTTCATTGTTGAGTTGGCTCCAACTCACGGTAACCCCACGCACAACGGAATGCAAGGCTGGCTGCTTGGCCCTGCACCATCTTCATCATCGCTGGTACGTTCCAAGTTCACTGTTGGGACCACTGGATCATCTCCGAGTACATTCCAACCCAGGGGGGTTATTTTCTAGTACTATAGTGGGCAATAGTCTTCACAAGTGCTAGGATGGCTATGTAATCAGAAAGATAGTCAATAACAAGTATCGGCATGTATGGGGAGACATTGAATCCTCACTCCTTATTGGTAGCAGAGTAAAATGTCCCAGCTAATATGGAAAATAGTTTGGCAGTTCTTCAAAAGAGTAAACATATGAGGGCAAGTAAAATAGTATTGCTACAAAATCATAGAAACCATTATTAAACAAATTTATCAAAATGTGAAAGTTTTGTTTCTCAGCATATCCTCCTTCAAGGTCTACATACTTCTGAAGGCAGTGTGTCCACTTCTCTAACCCTTTCTTGAATAATTCCATGCACTTGGGTTTACACCATGTCAAAATGGCAGTTTGGGCACCTCGAGGGACTCCACTTGTGTCCTTTCCAATGTTAACGTTGAATTTTGGCGGGGGGTGGGGGGGGAGTCTGAAGGGGCTGATCAGAGATGTAGGGTGGCTGGGGAAGGTTTCCCAACACAATGCTAGTAGCACCGGCCCTGCTAGCTAATGAATGAGCAGGTGCATGGTCATGATGGGAAACCCTTCTCAGGGCAACTTTCCAGGCCTTTCCTCACCAATGCAGCTTTACGCTTAAACCGCTTCCTAACAAGCCCTGATGATTACCCTAAAGAAAAACCTATCAAGAATGTCCTTGGGGGCCCCAAAAGTAGTCATCATAATCTTCTGGGCTGATCTCTAAGCCTTGATGTGGAGCCCAGCCCATCAGATCCCTTTGGAAGCCACTGTTTTGATTGGACCTTTTGTTCTGAAGATACTTTACTGAGACTACGACCAGGTGTATTACTGAAAGGACTTATTGCAGAAACATGCCTAAATAAATTTTGTTTGAAATAGACCCATGCGTGTGTGAATTGGATGGAACCCTAGCAATATCTTTTGACTTCCCCTCACATTTATAGAATTTAGCAATGTTTGGGACATAGTGAGTAGTTAATAAATGGTTATTGAATTAAGGAAGGAATTTTCTCCCTTACTCTTTATGAAAATGATGAATAGTGTTTATCATACTGATTCGTGTGAAGGAACATGATAACGTGGACGATGCCTCCCATCCCTAAGCAACTACTAATCTACCGTCTCTATAAATTTGCCAACTCTGGACATTTCCTCGGTATTATCACACATGATTGCATTTACATGAAGTAGTCTCAGCAGCTAAGTAGAACATACCAAGAGGGCTTGGTTTCATGTTTCTCTCAGAAACATATAGGGAAAAGTTATCTCCCACTGCCCAGAGAAAAACAAGATACATACAAATGTGCCTGGTCAACAGAAATGGGAGTAGTGATCCCAGGAGGGTTGGGGGAACCGATCGCAGTGATTGACATATTAACACACACCCCACCCACCAAGGGGGACAAACAATAGATATGTGGGTGAAGGGAGACAGCAGTCGATGTAAGATATGAAAATAATAATAATTTATCAAGGGTGCACAAGAGTGGGAAGGTGGTGGAAGGAAGGAAGAAAGAGGAGCTGATACCAAGGGTTCAAACAGAAAGTAAATGCTTAGAAAATGATGATGACAAACACGTATAAATATACTTGATGCAACTGATGTATGGATTGTTATAAGAGCTGTAAGAGCTGCCAATAAAATGATCTCAAAAACAAACAAACAAATGTGCCTAGTCCCTGTTCTTCACAACTTTAAAGGAAAAAACCAAGTGGCTGCACTTTCCTTTGGTGTTAGGGTGACCGTAAGTTCCTTCACAGCTGCCAGTCTTTCTCTGCTGTGGTCACCACATCCTCCGGTTGCTAACTTTTCTGCCACTTTTCTCAGCAAAAGGAGACAGCTGAGATAGGCATGTCTGAACTGAAAGTTCACTTTCTCCTTCCCTGTGCCTCCTTCTCCCCGAATCGCTATTAATTTTGAGGCTAAAACTTTCCCTAAGTACACTACACATACGTAAGCAATTGTTGAAAGTGACTCACTAAGAGTGGCCTCTACTTATTGTTTTTGCTCCTTCACCTTTTACTTCTCAGCCACCACATTCTGCCTCTGCCTGTCACTTCACTGAAGCTGCTCTTGCCAAACGTGTAAATAAATTCATTTTCCAGGTTCCTGGATACTTATTCACTAGTTACTTTGACCTTTTTTGTGACACCTTACACTGCACATGATTACATGTAAAAATAATTCTTGAACCTGGGGACCGTGGGTTAGTACTGTTAACACACTAACCAGAAGATTAAAGGTTTGAGTCCACTCAGTGGTGCCTGAAAAGAAAGGTGCAGCGATCTACTTAAAAAACCCAGCCAGTGAAAGCCCTACATAACACAGCTCTCCTCTGATACACCGCAGATCACCCATAGTGGAAAGTGACACAATGGCAGCTGCTAGCATGCTACTGTGACAGAGGCCATATGGCCCACAGGTACTTACTGTCTGGCCCTTTACAGAAAGCTTGCCAAAACACTACTTTCTGGATAATATGCTTTAGTAGAGGCTGGTCCCTCATTCCTATTTCCTAGGGGACTCCTAGTCTTCCTTAAAGATTCATCTCCACACTATAAGGGTGGAGATGTTGGCCAACCAAGGGACAAGGGAACAAGGAGTGGTTCAGGACCAGTGGCAGGGAAGGGATGGGAGGACTGGTAGGGAGTGACCAAGGGCAAAGTAACTGGGAGGGATTACTGAAACCTGAATGAAGGCTGAACATGGTAGAGGGACAGGAGGAAAGTGTGAGGAAATAGAGGAAAGGAATAGGAGGCAAAGGGCATACATAGAGGCCAAATACAGACATGTACATATGTAAATATATTTATGATTATGGGGGAAATAGACCTATGTTCATATATTTATAGGTTTAGTAGTAGGGTAGCAAGTGGACATTGGGCCTCCTTGCGCACATTCCCTTAATACAAGAGCACCTTGCTCAGCTAAACGGTCATTCCATGATACCCACCTTCCAGACATGATTGCTGAAGACAAACGTGTGCATAAGTAAACATGGTGAAGAAAGCTGATGGTGCCCAGCTATCAAAAGATACAGCGTCTGGGGTCTTAAAGGCGTGAAGGCAAACAAGCGGCCATCTAGCTCGGAAGCAACAAAGCCCACATGGAAGCAGCACACCAACATGTGTGATCATGAAGGGCGGAGGGGGCCAGGTTTTAAGCACCACAAAGGTGGGGTGGGGGATCTTATCATCGTGAATGAGGGGAGCATGCGATGGGGGCCCAATGCCCATCTGTAGACAACTGGACATCCCTTGCAGAGGGTTAGTGGGGAGGAGATGAGTCACTCAGGGTTCAGAGTAGCAATAATGAAACTCATAACCTTCCTCTAGTTCTTAAACGCTTCCTCCCCCCAACTATCATGATCCCAACACTACCTTGCAAACCTGGTTAGACCAGAGCGGTACAGATGGGAACTGGAAACACAGGGAATCCAGGAGAGATGAACCCCTCGGGACCAGTGGTGAGAGTGGCGATACCGGGAGGGAAAGGGGGGTGGAAAGGGGGAACCAATCACAGGATCTACATATAACCTTCTCTCTAGAGGATGGGCAACAGAAAAGTAGGTGAAGGGAGATGCCAGGCAGTGTAAGATAAGATAAAATAATAATTTATAAATTATCAAGGGTCCATGAGGGAGGGGGGAGCATGGAGGGAGGGGGGGGAGGGAAAAAAGGAAAATGAGCTGATTCCAGGAACCCAAGCAGAAAGCGAGTTTTGAGAATGATGAGGGCAACGAATGTATAAGTGTGCTTTACACAATTGATGTATGTGTGGATTGTGATGAGTTGTATGAGCCCCAATTCATCTCCACACTGTGCATACATCTCTGACATACCCAGCTAAGTCATTCAATTTTTAATGCCCCCAAAGCACTTAGTATAATTATTTTTCTATGTTGTCCTACACTACTACTGAAATGTAACTAGTTTCTACAAATGTTTGATGTGCTAATGAATTAAAGAGCATATTTTTCTGAAAACCTTAGAAGAGTAAGACATTCCAAATTAGGATATCTAAACTTAGATTTCAGTTGGCTTCTGTAATAGTAAAACTGGTCTTTAGGATTAATCTACCTACTGACATCTTAGTTAAAATGAATAGATTAACTGGCTCTGTCTTGATTCTATGGAAAGTGCTGATGAATGAATGAACTACCACCTAGTTGATTCTGACCCACTGCAACCTCATAAAGCATCTGAGGAACAGCTGGTTGGCTTGAACTGCTAACAGCTCCCAGTGCTTACCTGACTGCATCACCAGTTGTCCCCGATAGGAGGGAGGGACAGGAAAAGCAGAAATCTCTGAATTTTGAGGCTCTTCCCAAGGAGGTAGCTCCAACTGTAGGAAAGGATGGCAGAGGGCCCATATGCGGGGCTGCCCTCAGAGAATGTCAGAGAGATTTTAAATTTTAGTGAGCAGCAGAAACACAAAAGGCAAGGAGGTATGAGAAAACTCCTTCCCAGAGAATGGTGTGCTGCGCCAGGGAGAAAGGACACACGGAGGGGTAGGAGGCCATTAGCTTACTGTAGCCAGTGGTTGCTCCGCTCCCTTTTCGGCTCCTTAACTAGAACTTAACACCCTGGAGCGTAAGGCCAAGCCACAAGGTGTGGAGGTCTTTCACCAGCTTAGATCTGCAGCGGGAACTCACCTGACTACAGAAATTTCACTTGACTCTTATTCATTCAAGGAGCAAAATATTCAAATATAAAATAAGATTCCTTTCTATAATCAAAATCCCCGAGAGCACATTTTTATTTTCTTTCTAACTGAATGCATCATATCAGGGAAAGGGGCTTTGGTTTAAAAACAAAAACAAAAACAAAAACAAAACGCTTTTACTTCAAAGTGGTGGACATGCAGGAGGCCTCAGAACATGACATTTCTCATTTAAGCCAACAGCTAAGGACGGAGCCTAAATTCATCTCAGTCATGTAGGTATGAACGAGGGTAAATGTGCGGGCATCTCTAATGTATACTATATTGTGCTATGGATCATGGAGATCACTGATCCGGCGAAAAGCCATGGAAACATTTTTGGAGTGCCTACTATATGTTAAATCAATACTATTTGTTTTATATGCATCACATCACTTCCTGTAACCTAACGGGAAGGTATTGCCCTCACTTAATACTTAATAATGGAAGTATAGAAAGGTTAAATTAGCCGAGGTTTTTCCCAATTAGCCCAGTAGGAGTTTCACCCACTCAGCATTTGAGTTTTGACTTAATGCTTTCCCAGGCTCCAGCTATTAAATGCTCAGGCTAGCTCTTGCTTTATTTTTTTCCTATTTGCTACTGTCTGGGATTGCTGGTTTTTTTACACTTTTGTTTTGTTCGTTCGGTGGAGCCCACTGCTGATAATAAAGCCAGGATGTCAAGGCAACCTCTGTTCCAATTCAATTCAATCACTAATAACTAGCGCTCTCCACCGTCCCAGGCACTCCCCACCAGAGACAGGGGAGGCCAAGCTGCACATCCATCCAAGCCTGCTCTACTCTCATTCCAGGAGGCCAAATGACAGAGTGCGCACAGCGCTTGGCGATTACCATCACTGGTGAAAACAGCTAGAAAACAGAATTGTTATAAAGGCAGATCCCGCACATCATCTGCTCTCTGACCTGCTCATTCATATACTGCCTCTGTAACAGCTGTTCTTGCCCACTTCCTCCTGTTGCCTGGCCAGCTGTCATTCTGTATGCCCTCAGAAGCACCAAAAACCCACCCAAATGCGCTGCCAGTGAGTTGATTCCAACTCATAGTGACCCTTTATCAGGTCTCTCAGAGACAACCTTTCCAGGAGACAGACAGCCTCATCTTTCTCTCGCAGAACTGATAATGGGTTTGAAATACCAACCGTGTGCCACCAAGACTCCTTTTCCTTCATCTTCCCCTGCAGAGGGGAAATGGCAGCCAAAGCTCTGTGACATATATTGAATACGTAAGGAGCCCTGGTGGCATAACTGGTGATGTGCTGGGTGGCTACTGCAAGATTAGCGGTTCGAAGCCACTAGAGGCTCTCAGGGAGAAAGATGAGGCTTTCCACTCCTGTAAAGATTTATAACCTTGGGAAGCCCCCGGGAGCCATTCTGCTCTGCCCAATGGGGTCCTTATGAGTCAGCGTCATCTCTGTGCCTATGCGTTTGGCTGGTTTAGGAATGGTATATTCTGGGAGAAGGGTAAATATTGCTGGATCAGATGAGACTGGGAGCTGCCAAAGTCTTACTGAAGGGCTATTTCATACTGTCTGAATAGTCCAGTCTTGCTACACATAGCACTTAAATATTACTAATCTATAACTGTGACTGAAAGAGAAAGTACAAATAATGTACTTGTGGAACTAATACCCATCCATCAATTTAAATGGACTTTCTTCATAGTAATCATCAAAGACCTAAGAAACTGCAGGTTTCTAAATCCTCTCAAAAACTGCAAACTGATCGAGAGCTGAATCCATTTTGCTTCTCTTCTCTGTGTACCCACAGATTTACTTCTGTGTGTAGCAAGGGCTATGAGGATGGAGCAATGCTTTATTGTTCTACTTCGGGTCACTATGAGTTTGAACCAACTCAATGGAACCTAAAAACATCTATGTCCCTGTTAGCAAATAAGTTGTATGTAGTCTCCTTTCCAAAATGTAACTTTTCTTTTAGCCAAACAATGAAATGTTATCCCTTCCTCCCCACTACAATTTTTACTTTTAGAAATAACCCCTATTTGTGATAAGTAAGTAAAATTACCAAAAACTCCTATTTTTTTTTCTTGGATTACTTTAGAGGTTTTTGAAGACTTTGGGAAAGTTATTAAATGTTTAAAAAGTCTTAAAAGGAAACAAATGAAAATTAGGTGGAGTATGAGGGAAGGAGCCCTGGTGGTGTAGAGGATTATGTGTTGAGCTGCTAGCCACAAGGTCAGTAGGTCGAACCCACCAGTGGCTCTGGGAGAGAAAGATGAAGCTTTCTCTTCTTGTAAAGCCTGAGAAATATAAAAGGGCAGTTCTACCTTGACCTGTAGAGTCGCTGAGTCGGAATATACTTGATGGCAGTGAGAGATACTAAGAGGGAGCCCAAGCACTCAGCTACTAAGAAAAAGGTTAGTGGTTCAAACACACTGTCCACTCCACAGAAAACAGCTGTGGTAGTCTGCTTCTGCGAAGATTTTAACCTTGGCTTTAATCCTAAAGCCGTATGAGGCCTCTACTCTGCCTGAAAGAGTTGCTATGAGCAGGAATTGATGGGACAGCGACGACGGGTTCACTCAAAGTGAACAGTAGGTTGTTTTTGCATTCTGAAACAGCCACAGCATTCTTTTCTAGGGAAGGGCCCAGATACAGTGTTCAGATTTAAATTTAAAGGAGAGATCAAGGCAGCAAAGATATCTATGGAAAATTATTTTCTGCTTTTCTGGAACAGGGTCAGAACTTCCCATTTTATCTCAAAAATACTTTCCATTGGTGGTGGGGTGGTGGTGGTGGTGGTGGTCTGCTACTTTACGAAAAAGCGGCTTGGTTCCTCTATGTGAATCCGTTTCAGAGGATTGTGCTGGGCTTTCCCTTTTTCTGTCACTTTCCAGAGCCTTCGGGAGGAAAGGGAACAGGAAATATTGTAGAATAATCCAAGTAGCACAGGGATGGCTGGAAATTCATTTTAGGTCTGAAGATTGGTGAAACAACAAACTTGGCTGCAACATATTCATATTGGCTGGGGGTGGTGGTGGTGGTGGTGGTACCCAAACAAAGAGGAAAACGCTCTTTGAAGAGCATGCTAGCTAGCACTTGTGGAAAGTGAGACAACAAAGTCAAGTTTCCTGAACATCAGGAGCAAATCCCTGACTGCACTTACATTCATGAACTAAAACGACACACAACAAAGTGGAGAGGGATATGAAGCTATCGAAACTGTAGAAATCAACACATGAGCAATATCTGACAACCACCGGGGAAAGACAGGGAGATGGGGATGGGATGTTAACAAGCGGGAATCCACTGCTGTTTAATGAGAAGGCTTTCCAGGAGAGTTTAGATTCCGGACTCGGCGGAGTGGCAGCAAGAAGAGTTTAGCAGTGTTCCAGCCAACCACAGGACCACAGCTCAGAGGGGGAGTGAACTGATGATATGAATGGGGCATTGAGTAAGGGAGCCTGAGCGAAGAAGGGGGACTCAATCGTCAGGGAAAACTGGGCCGGTTCAGGGTCCGCTAGTTAAGTTCTCCCAACTAGACAAGGGTTACGGCGGGGCAGGGAGAGGGTCAGATAGAAAAGCACCGCCGTTTCTGCACTTATCTCAAGAGGCAGGTCAAGGACTAGCGCTTGCGTGACCGGGAAACGCTAGCCAACAAGCTTGCCCCGTGAGTGCACACTTTCCAGAGGAGAGGGCCTTTTCGGAGGAAACGCCGCTGCGACATTCCCTGAATTCCTGGCTGGGTACCGCCCGGCGAAAACTGGAAGCGGGACGGGGGTGTCTAGGGCAGGTGTTCCTTGGGTGCAGCATGGACTACCGAGAGATGAGGCTCGGCGGCGGGGCTTAACGACAAGCAGGAGGCGGCGGCTGCAAACCACAGGACTTACCTTGCTGTCATCCATCTCAGCGGGCAGGCCGGCCGGCCCGGCGTCCCCTCCCGAGGCCCTCCCCTGGTTCAGCCGGTCCGGCCCCCGCCCCAGGGGAAGAAGAGGATATGGTTCTGACAGCCTCCTCCTCTTGCCTAACAGCTCGCCTTCCTGATGCCACAGGGACGGGACGAGGGACCAGCTCAGGAATGGCAGAGCGGACCGTGGAGGCGGCCGCAAACGCCTCCCTTCACCGCCGCCGCCGCCTCCTCCCCCTCCATGACAGGCTCTGGGTGTGTTTACAGACGTTCTGGGGAACGGCGGGGACCGGAGGGGGGGGAAGGCGGGGAGAGCCGGGCGCGCGCCGGACCCTTCGGTTTCCGTGCACCGTGGTCTTGTGGGTATTGTAGTTTCCTCGGCCGCAGAGTCTACGCTACTGACAGCAAACGGAACTACAATATCCACGTTGCCCGATAAGGAGCGTCTGTTTTCCGCGTGGCTGCCGGCGCTGAGGGGGCGGGGCCCCGTGGGAAGGAGAACCGACGTTTCCCACGGAGTCCTGGGATATCTCGGCCCCGGAGCTGGGAGGTTAGGCTGGCAGCGGACAGAGGTTGGGGCCGAGCAAGGTAGCTCTAAGGCGGAGCCCTGGGCGCTGGTTTTCGGCGCCTGCTTCTCGGCCCGCCCTCCATTTCTGGAATGCTGCGGAAACTGTAATAGTTTGTTGTTGTTTTATTAAAGGAATAACTAAGAATGTAAAATGGTGCAGCTGCTTTGGGAAGCAGCTTGGCAAGACCTCAACATAGTAAACTTAAGAGTTGTTATATGGTAAACAATTCCACTAAGTGTATACCAAAGAAAAAATGTATGTCCTCACAAAGTCGCACATGAATGCTCATAGCAGCATTATTTATAATAACCTACAAGTGGAAATAACCCAATACACCACTGATGGATGGATGGATAAGCTATTCAGTTATAAACGGAGCGAAGTACTGATGCATTCTACAATGGATATAATTAGAAAAATTGTGTTAAGTGAAAGAAGCCGGTAACAAAAAGCCACAAATTCTGTGATTGGCTTCATTTAAAATGTCCAGAATAGGCACATCTATGAAGAAAGAGAGCAGATTGGTGGTTGCCAATCTGATTCGGGACTGGAATGGGAAATGGGGAGTGAGTTAATGGATAGGGAGTTTTCTTACTGACATGATGGAAATGTTCTACAATAAATAGTCATAATGTTTGCACAATTCTATGAGTATACTAAAACCATTGAATTGTACACGTTGAATAGGTAATTTTTTTAAAAGAACATTTTATTGGGAGCTCTTAGAACTCATTACAATGCATACATCAATTTTATCAGGCATATTTGTACCTATGTTGCCATCCTTCTTTTCTAGACACTTATTTTCTGTTGAGCCCTTGGGATCAGCCCCTCTTTTTTTCCCTCCCTCACCCACACCCTCATGACCCCTTGATAGATTATAAATTATTATTATCATATCTCACACTGACCACTGCCTCCCTTCCCCCATGGTTTCTGTTGTTCTTCCCCTTGGAGGTGGGGTATAGTTATGTGTCCATCCTTGAGATCGCTTCCCCCTTCTTCCCCACCTCTCCTCCCCTTCCCCCTACCTTTCTGGTATCGTTTTTCCCATTCCTGCCTCTTGATTCCGTGTGTCATAAGCTCTTATCTATACCTGTGTACATGTTCCGATCTAGTCTGAAGTGAGAAGCAGCACTGGGGTCATGATAGTGGGGGGTGAGGAAGCCTCAAGGAACCAGAGGAATATTGTATGTTTGTTTCATCAGTGCTTTACTGCACCCTGGTTCTCATCCCTTCCCTGTGACCCCTCTGTGGAGGGATGTTCCATTGTCTACAGATGGGATTTGGGTCTCTGCTTTGACGCCCCTCCTTCTCAACAATATGTTTTTGTTTGTTTGTAATGGTCTTCTGATACCTGTTACCTGACCCGGATAACACCTCATGATGGCACCGGCTGGTGTGCTTCTTCCACGTGGGCCTTGTTGCTTCTCTGCTGGATGGCCATTTGTTTAACTTCAAGACTTTAAGAACCCAGATGCTATTATCTTTTGATAGCCTGGCACCACCCATTTTCTTCACCAAATTTGTTTATGCACCCATTTTATCTTCAGCAATTGTGCCAGGAGGGTGAGCATTACAGAATGCCAGTTTGTTAGAACAAAGTGTGTTTGTATTGAGGGAGGATATGATCAGAAGCCCAAAGTCTGTCTCTTACTTCAGTGTATTGCCATATAAATATATGTACATAGACCAATACTTCTATTTTTATGGGTTGATGTATTTACATATGTACACACCTATGCTTATACCTCTATCCATAGTTTTGCTCCCTAGATCGTTCCTCTGTTTCCTTTAACTTCCTCCTGCCCCACCATCACGTTCCCCCTACTTCCACCTCAGTACTTCCTCTCAGCTAGCTTGCTGTTGTACCAACATGAATTGGTACATTTTTATGGTATGTAGGTTATCTGAATAAAACTGTGTCCTGCCAAATAAAGTCAGTTAGCTTGCTTTTTGTCATTGTTTTAACCTATCTTAAGGCATGAGAATGTGATGGTGTGTTTATTAACATTACTCTCAGGCAGCTCTTTGACTCACATTTCTTCAGAGCCCTCAGATGTGCTGTTTGATTCCTTTGGGTTTCTTGCTAAACCTGTCCAAAATTCAATTGAGGTAACAATAAAAACGCAGGAGATTTGTATTTCAGGTAAACAGGGAGAACGTTATGTATTATATCTTTTAGCCCAAGTGCATCTCGTGCAATATTTTGGACATAATTTTACTAAAGTAATTTATCTGAAGCTCAAATTTAATTGAGACTATTTTAGTTAAGCCCACTGTCTTCCGGTCGATTCCTAGAGAACGGAGTGGAACTGCTGCATAGGGTTTCCAAGATCCTAAATCTTTAAGGAAGCAGACAGTTCCTATTTCTCTCATAGAATGAGTTCGAACCACCAACCTTGCTTGGCTGCCTTCAGCTTAACCCACTGTGCCACTAGACCGCCTTCTACTTCATTTTGTAACCCGAAATTTAGCAATCCTATTAGGAAAGTGGAGCCCTGGGCATTTATCTGCTTACCATGAGGTCAGCAGTTCAACGCCAGTCTCACAGCTGAACAAAGGTCAGGCTTTCTGCTCCTGCAAAGAGTTCCAAACAAACCAACCCAAACTCACTGCCATGCAGTCGTTCAGATTCACCAAGACCCCACAGCCCAGGGTAGAACTGCCCCTGCGAGTTTCCAAGACGATCATCTTTGGGGGTGGGAGGGGCAGAAAGCCCAATCATTCTCCCACTGAGCGCCTGGTAGTTTGCAACAGCTGACCTTGCAGTTAGCACCCCAACTTGTAACCACGATAACATCCTCGGAAATCCACAGGGGCAGTTCTATCCTAGAGGGTCGTTAGTCGGAATGCCCTTGATGCTAGTAGGTACTAGGAAAGTAGGGATCCTTCCCGCGTGCAGTGGTTAAGCGCTCAGCTACTAACCAAGAAGCCTGAAGTTGAAACCAACCATCCCTTGGGGGCTGGGGGCTGGGGGTAGATATGGCAGTTGACTTCCCAAGAGAAACTTTAGAAACCTGTGGGTAGAGGCGCGTCAAAGGTCTGGTAGCTATGCACGTGCCCAGTGCCAAGTGAAGGTTGGCATTACTGAGCAGTTTCTACCAAGCCAGTCACAACCCCACCGCGCTCGGTAACCCTCCACCAGCGCAGTGATGAGGGGCTAGCAGAGCAGGCACTTGCCCCCCACCAAGTCCAGGGGCTCCAGACCAGGCACGGAATGACCAGAAGTGGAACGACAAGTATGAAAGGCGCCTGACTGAGGCAGCAGGACCAGAGAGGGACTGCGTTCCTCCTGACCCAAGGCTGCCACCCACAGTCCATTCATCTTGCAATCGTGGGAGGGGGTGGTGCAATGTAGAGATTGCCCTGGTGCTGGAACTGGGGGAGAGGGGCTCCACCTAGAGACTGTCCTGGGAGCTCGTTACCCTGGTTACTCTCCTAACTCCTAGGCGGTTTCACCGCTAATCGTGAAAATGAGTCGAAGGCACACATCAACAAAGGAAAATTGTGTCTCTGGCTGGCATGGTCTGCATTGTCAGTGGTCGGCAGAGCATCAAGAAACCCCAAACTGCAGTCCTGGCAGCCTGAGGGATGAGGAGCCTGTGGTAGTTACATAATCTGGTGTCAATTTGGCACTTGAGAGGATTAAGAGTAAAGGGGTGGCGTCTAGTCTGTCAATCGGATCATAGCCAGTGAGGCCTCTGTATGGGCATGGCCTTCTCCTGAGAATTCTAGGAATTCCTGGATTTCTTCCTTGGAGGTGGGAGACACTCTCTCTCTCTCTCTCTCTCTCTCCTCACTCCCTTGGAGACTCTACTGACAAAGCTGACTTCCTGCAAGACATCTCTGAGGAGAAGCCACATGGACCTACCCTGATGCTGCCCTGGGAACTGAAGGAGCCACATCTGGAGACCTCTGCCAGTGCTGAGATATTTACAACACCCCTGGATCCAGAAGACTTCCAAACCACTGGCCTGTGGTCATCCTGCATTTCATTGCATGTGTTTCATGAGTCTGAAGAGGCCTTTACAGATTGGTATCGGATATATGGGCTTAATATCAGACTTACGGACTTGATCTGGACTGGGCTGGAATGTTTTCTCAATATTCAACTGCTCTTTTTTTTAGGCATGCAATTGCTCACCTCCTGGAAGGCCATGATCTCAGCAGCCAGGTCTGCGCAGAGAGAGGGAGGAGGAGGCAGGTATATTTCCAATCATGGCATATATACATTTTCAGGGACGTGCAAGCCCCCCTGACTACATCATAATGGGAAGGGGTTGTACAATCAGCATACATCAATTGGAGGGGGACAAGCCAGGGGTACCCATGCAATCGGAAGGGGCAGCACTAAGGGTACACATGTGACAAGAAGGGCGGACCCTAGAGTCAAGATGGCAGCCTAACCTGGGTCCTCCTTGAGTTGGCTGACCTTGCCTCTGGGCTCACCTTCAGGGAGACAATCACTGTCCTTATCAGAAGGGGGTGGGCCTTACGTAGGGTGGGACAGACTATAGAGTCTGATTGCGCTAGATAGCTGATAACCCTCAGGGAGATCACCTCTAAGCAGCTGACCTCCAAGTGTATGGTCATTTACCATGTGTTGCATGCATATATCTGGGGGACAACCTGGGGAAAAACCCTTCTGCATCCCACAAGTACCTCACTACCAGAGTCTATTCCAACTCATAGTTACCCTACAGGACAGTGTAGAACTGCCTCTTTGGGTTTTTGAGGCTGTAAATCATTTTACCAAATCAGAGCCTCATCTTTCACTGGGTGGCAGGTGGGTTCAAAAGGCTGACCTTGAATTACCGACCTTATGATTAGCAGCCCAACTCGTAACCCCACTAGCCACCAGAGCTACTTTGTCAAGCTCTTTGTCAACCTAGCACCTAGGATAAGTTACAAAGTGGGAGCTGCCATTTGAAGTATTACTACTCCAACAAGACAACTTCAAAGGGAGTTTTACAGGAGCCAAGTAAACCTGAGTGACCTTTGTTCAAGGTCTCCCAGCGAGTCCTCAGGGAGAGATGGCAGACTCAGTCACAGGCTTCCCCGTTTTCAGACCTACTTGAGGGGGAACTTCAGAAATATCATGGAAAAGTAGAATAAAAAAGACAATAGAAAATCCCCACAACCTTCTGAAGGCCCGTACAAGTATGACATAACAATGGAAATGTGAACATCGAATAGACATTTAATGACATTAAAGGAGTGACTGCCAAAGTACTTTGAGGGTAATAAGAGCTGAGATTATCTTATCTTTGATACATTTTGAAGTATTCACAGAACAAATGAAAAGACCTTGTGATTTGTCTGTTATCACAGAAGGGTATGGAATAGACTGGGGGTTGCTGGAGGTGGGGGCTGCCTACCATCCTCTGTTCTTCGGACTACTCGGAGGGCTGTTGTGTGTGCTTCTAGTTCTTCCCAATTCAAAATCCAAAAGGGGGATTTGATAAGGTCTGACTCTGCCCCTCTTCCAGGAGGCTCCTCCCATAATTTATAGCATTCATATTGTCCTATTCTCCACCCAAAGGTGGGGGGGGCACCAGAATAGGTCCCGATTGGGGAAATGCTTGGGTGGAGGTCTCCTGGTGGCCTCGAGCTCCTCAGTGACTCAGCGATTTTCGACCCCTGAGCATGCAGCAGAGAACGGATCCAGCCATGCTGGTGTTTGCACTTATTATTACTAGGCTGATATTCCTTCCTGCGCGCCTTGGCCTGGGCTGGCTGAAGAGTGGGAGGCCCCAGGCATTCGGGGCCCCAGCCGTGCAGGAGGCTGAAGCAACCTGCCCCCCAGAAGTGCCGTTGACCTGGCAGCAAGGCCACACATGGGCTCCAAAGACCCGGTCAAGGCAGCCGTGTCCAGTGGCAGGTCACAGCATCCAAGTCTCCCAACTGCTCTTGTATGTAAACCTCTTTCTTAAACATATATGCATATTTATGAATTTGTTTCTCTAGTCAGCCAGGACTAACACATTATGGTACCTTGGGAGTGGGGTACTAGAGAAACAAATCATGACGATGGAGAGTGGATGTTTGTTTGACCTCTGCCTCATGGTAGTGTTTCTTCTATGGCTAGCTGGAGGTCAGATATGGCCATGAAGTTTACTGAGCTGTTTTCTGGAAAGAATATGAGAAGTTAAAGTTTTGATTATCTTGTTTGGTTGTAGTTTTTGGGTATTCGTGTCTCAAATGGTGGAAAGAAAAGTGATTAATGTACATTTTGAGCTCAGAGGTAGAACTCGCCACTTGAATTTCTTGGAGAAAATGACTTAACAGAAGGTCAAAATGGCTGACAGAAAGCATGGATCTGTTTTGATGCTCTCAGAGGCCTCATCCATATTTTTGTATGAATAGAATAGTTTAGATAAGGATTTAGATAAGCTAAATAAGGGTTGAACTTGACTGTTTCAAGAATTGAGTTTAGTGTTTGATTCTACTTTGTTTATACAGATTTCTTTTGCTTATTATTGATATAATAATTAATAGACATGTTTATTTGGAAGTATTAAAGTAGCTTGTAAACCCACTTGCGTCGAGCCATTAATTTTATTTTTAGATGGGTTTAGGACAAGCTTGGAAAGAAGGCTCTGAAAGGATAAGCCCCACCCACTGCTTTGGACCTTTGCATTTGAAAAGACTTTTGCCTAGGGGGCTGTTGACAGATTGAAGAAAAATTTTTGAAGTTTGAACTAGTGGTCTTTGTCAGAAGCCGGAAAAAATCTGAAACCATGAAGAAAACTCCTCTCTAGGACTGAGTTGCCTGTGGCAAGCTGAAATACTTGGTAGGTGACCACCTAGATCCACTTGTTGAGTGGAAGTGGGAGAAATGCAGCAATAAAGAGATGGGTTGAGTTTGGTCACTGACACCTTTGGACCTGGTTGATAAGGAACTAGAGGAGAATACAAGAGCGGGTTGACTGGTCTGAAGTTCATGACCTAGCACAAGCGAGTCAGGCTTTTTGAGAATTTGTGATGGGGCCATGGTCTAAGGCAGTGGTTCTCAACCTGTGGGTTGCAACCCCTTTGGGGGTCAAACGACCCTTTCACAGAGTCATCCAATTCATAACAGTACCAAAATTACAGTTATCAAGTAGCAATGGAAATAATTTTATGGTTGGGGGTCATCACAACATGCAGAACTGTATTAAAGGGTAGCGGCATTAGGAATGTTGAGGACCACTGGTCTAAGGTAAGGCAACCAATGGATACCCTGGTGAGGTTAAGTGAGGCAGCCCACATTGAATTGACCAGAACCGGACCAGATGAAGAGAAAATATTTGAGGCTGTGAACTGGCGCATATTGCTGCAGACTTTATGGATGGCCTGTCCTGATTTGACTTTTCTTATGCATGCAGACTTCACAAGGTTCAAACTGGAATGAAGATTCTTCACATCAAAGAATATGGTTGTCTCCTGGGAGCACTGGGTTGATGTAAGTGAGCAGTACAGAAATTGGATACCCAAAATGGGGCGGATAAAGGCATGAAGTGACTGGCTTACAAACTTTCATAGGGGGGAATTTATTAATAGGATTAAGATGTAGGTGTTACTTAACTGCAATTGTTAGCATAGGATATTTTTGTTTTGTCACATAGAATAATATGTTTAAATGAGGATGGCACATATTGAATAATATGTATTTTAGTTTTATCCTGTTAGGTACAGATATGATTTTATTCTTTGTTTGAACATTATATGTGGCTAAAAAGTTATGTTAAAGTGTCAAATTGACAAGGGGTGGTCTGTGGTAGTTACATAAACTGGTGTAACTTGAAAGGATTAACACTTGAGAGGATTAAGAGTGAAGGGGTGGTGTATAGTCTGTTAATTGGATCATAGTCAATGAGGCCTCTGTGTGGGCATGACCTTCTCCTGAGAATTCTGGGAATTCCTGAATTTCCTCCTTGGAGGCAGGAGACACTTCTTTCTTGGCTCACTCCCTTGGAGACTCTCTACTGACAAAGCTGACTTCTTGTGAGACAAATTCATATACGCATATGCGTATTTATGAATTTGTTTCTCTAGTCAACCTGGACTAACACAGAGCTTTCTCTAGTCTTCTCGGATGATCAAGAACCTGGACGATTAAGGGCTCTCTTCCTCTCATCTATGACTCTTATTTCAATCCCCCGAGAGGCACTTTGCACCTCTAGCCACTTAATTCTCATCCTGAGCCCAGCATGGCCTCAAGTCCACCTCCACAACGTCGTCCTTGCCACTGCCTTCCATTAGGTCAGTTCTCTGCCATCCTCTCCTGCATCCCAGCTACAGTAAAAAAAAAAAAAAAAAAGCGTCTCCATCGGTCATCTGTAATGGTCGGGAGTCCTGCCTTTGGAGGGTCACACTTCTGATAGATAGCAGAAGCACATACATTCAGGAGAGCCAGACGGAGGGGACTGGAATGGGGAGAGTCTTCTTCGGCACTTAGCTCCCTATTTAACTTTTACTAGTGTTTAAAAGTAACAAATACATTCATTCTAGTGGTGGTGGGTTCAGAGTGATGCCAACTTTAACATTCTGTACATTTTAGGTATTATGCAATTAAAATGGAAGTGCATTCACTTTTAAAGTGCATTCACTAAAACTAAAACTTTTATTAAACTTTAAGAATGAAAAATTGACCTGAATCATGTCATAAAATAAGACATTGTGGAGAGAAGAAAATCTTAGGCAGGAGTATTATATAGCTATATGTAACACATTTACCAGAATGGGGAGCAAAGGAGGCAGGCAACAACAAGGGGGATGTTAGACTCTAAAAGACTAAAGCCCCACCATGTAGCTGTCAGCCTGTCATTCTTTAGTGGCTGTGATGCTGAAAACGATGCCACCAGGATTGTAAATACCAGCAGGGTCACCCAAGGTGAAGCAGGTGTCAGTGGACCCGAGACGTGGAGTTAAAAGTCAAAAAGGAAGAGCCTGCTCAGTATATCTCAAGATGAATGAACTAAAGAAAAAAATTCAAGGCTTGAGATGCCGTTCTGAAGAATTCTTTGGGCAAAATATTGAATGACATAGGAAGCACCAAAGGACGATGGAGGTGCTTCCCCTCCGTTGCCCCATTTGTCTCGGGGTTTGAGAGCCCAATTTTACAAAATTGCTTTAAAAAAAGAAGAAGACATTAAGAGAAGGAACTCAGAACCACTGTACTAAAAAGAACCGGCCAGCTTATAACCAACCAATTGAAGAAGTACCATATGGTCCCAAAGCAATGACTCTGAAGGAAGAAGCCCTAACTACACCGAAGATCTTAGGAAAAAACAAGGCTCTGGGAATTGATGGACTATCAATTTACATAATTCAATAGCTGCCGAAGCACTTAAAGCACACTGTAGTCTATGTTATGAAATTTGGAAAACAGATACCTGACCAACTGATTGGAAGAAATCTGTGTTTGTGCCCACTCCAAAGAAAGGTGACCCAACAGAATGCAGAACATCATGACCACATGACATCATTAATGTGACATGCAAGTAAAATTAAAAATGGTGACAGCAGTTCATCAGGAGGGAGCTGTCAGACATTCAAGCTAGATTGAGAAGAGGGCATGGCATAAGGGAGATCATTACGAACGTCATATGGATCTTGGCTGAAAGTAGAGAATACCAGAAAGAGGTTTAACTCACTTCCATTGAGTTAGTCCCTAGGGTCATAGTGACCCTATAGGTCAGAGTAGAAGTGCCCTTGTGGGTTTCCAAGGCGGTAACTGTTTCCTGGAGGAGAAAGCCTTGTCTTTCTTCCAAGGAGCAGCAAGTGGTTTTGAACTGCACAGCTTTCTGTGAGCAGCCCATCTCATACCCAACACGACACCAGGGCTCCCAGAGAAGGTTACTTGTGTTTTATTGACTGTGCAGAGGCACCGGACTCTGAGGACGAAAGCAAACTATGGATAACATTGAGAAGAACGGCAATTCCAGAACACAACATTGTGCTCATGGGCAGCCTGTACAGGGACTAAGATGTGGTTATTTGAATGGAACAAGGGGAAATTACATGGTTTAAAACTAGGGAAGGTGTACATCAGGGTTGTATCCTTTCATCATACTCATTCCCTCTGTATGCTGAGCAAATCATCCAAGAAGCTGCACTGCATGATTGGAGAAAGGTTTGTTAACAGCCTGCGGTATACAGATGACCAAACCTTGCTTGTGGAAAGTGAGCAAGACTGGAAGCACTTGCTGGTAAAGAACAAGGATCACCGTGGATTACAAATTGTGGTAAAGAAAACCCAAATCGTCATGACTGGACCAATAACAACATCATATTAAACAGAGAAAAGATGAAATTTGTTGAAAACTTCATTTTGCATGGACCCATAGTCAATGCTCATGGAAGCAGCAGTCAAGAAATCAAACTGTGTGTTATATTGAGCAAATCTGCTGCACAAGGCCTCTTGAAATGGTTAAAGAGCAAGAACCTGACCCAAGCCATGACACCTTGCCATTTTCTTTCTCTTTTTTTTTTTTGACACCATGCCATTTTTAATCGCCACATAGGCATGTGAAGTCAGGCAGCTCATAAGGAAGACTAAAGCACAATTGATGCATGTGAATTACGGTGTTGTCGAAAAATATTGTACGTGCCACGAACTGCCTGAAGACCAACACATCTGTCTTGGGCAAAGTACAGCCAGAATGCTTCTTGGACAGAAGAATGGACTTTGGACTTGTGATCAGGAGAGCCAGTCCCTGGAAAAGGACATCAGACTTGATCAAGTACAAGGTCAGCAGAAAAAGAGGAAGACCCTGAATGAGGCGGACTGACACAGTGGCTGCAACACTGGGGTCAGTTACAGGAACAACTGTGAGGATCGCGCAGGCCGGGCAGTGCCTTGTCCTGTTGGAATCAGCTCAACGGCATCGAGCGACAAGAACACATAAATGCACGAGACAAAGAACATTCCCGAGTTAGAACCTCTGGTGATAAACAACAAGTCTCGTTTAATATCTGTGTGCTGATCGGCTGAAGTTAAGGGCGTGTTCAGGAAGGTAAGCGAGCAAAGCCCCAACATAACTCGGGGAGAGAAAAAGTGAACAAAGAAGATAGATTTTTTTCAAGGGTGGTGGTGGATGGAGTCCTAAGCTTTGGGGACTGTGAGGACATGCTATTTCCATGGGTGTTCCTACACTACCTTCTCAAAAGGAACTTCTGAAGCACGTGTAATTCCTTTCCTAAATGCACATAGTTTTCACCTCCCCATCTTCCTCATCTCTCCCTGACGACAATCACAAGCACGTGTCTCAGTACTCTCAGACACCCCACAAAGAGGCACTGTTGGCCTGTGCTACAACACGTCTCCACAGCTGCTGTGGAGTCTCTTGTAGTGAACAACAGAGTATGGCACACACCCACTCTCACCAGGTCTGCATGCCCTCCCTCTACTCATTCCTCTCTCCGGTTCCTCTTGCAGCTACCTAAAACACCATAGGTGTCTAAACAGAGCCAAGATAGCCCTCTTTTCCCGGGGCCACATGAGTTCCTGTGGGCACACTTCCCCTGGGAAACATCAGACAGAAAGGAAGCTCATTAAAATAACTTGTTCAGCTCCAGCGGGCTTTCCATGAGCCTGAGTGTATAGAAATCATTCCATCCCTTCCAAACTTCCAGGAGAATTGAAAATTGCTTGATTGGATTTTGGCATGGAGGCTTTTGCTAAATCTAGCTCCAGCACAGTCTAAACGCACCATGGTGCAAAGCAAAGCCAATGAAGAAAAAGAGCAATGTGATCATGAAATTGGCCAGAGTAACTTCTGACCTAGTTCAGTGCGTATATCAGGGAGACCGTGTCCCACAGCCCACCCAGAAGTGGCCATTCATTACTTCTGGCTAATCTTTTAAAAGATCATTGGTTATCTGTGGCTGAGTGATAAAGAGTTTAAAAGGCAGCATTATTTGCACAGCAAATGTGTGCATAGTTCAAATCGTGACACAAGAGACTGAGAAAGGAAAGGAGAATTGTTCAAAGGAAAAAAACAAGAAACAACAACAAACCACTGATTGAAGGGAGGTAGGGGGTGGCATAGGATTAAGTGAGGAGAGTAAGAGAACAAAAATTAACCTTATTAGAAAAACCACAAACAAGGCAGAACAGTACGATATTCTACATTCAGGAATGTCATGGCAAAGTTGATATGTAAATCTGGCACTGGAACAACAGAGTATTATTACTGTTGATATAGTAATCTTCAGAGGTACAGAGAAAAAGTGGGTGGGTCATGTGAAATTCATGAAATGTTTGAGGTGAGCTCACTGTTTGGAGCATGCTGGTTATTTATGTCCCCAATTGATTTTTATAGATAAATATTGCTCAGTAAGTTTTGCTTCCTAACAGTTTGTCTTGCTTTCATGAAGCTATAAAATATTCCATCTCAAGCATTTATTGTTGTTTTGAAGGGATTTTTGCACCGTGCCACCCCTCCTTTGGCCTACACAGACAAATATGCCTCCATTTGCATTCAGCACAGTACCCATTACTTCCTGCCTTGCCCGGGAAGTTCAGAGGCAGGAGCCTAAAGGGACATTTTCAGAGTGAGCACATACTCAGCCTCTGGCCTGTCAGCAAAGGCAAAATAAATACATGTGTACATAAATAACGCCAAGAAAGACTGCCACCGTCTGATGACAAGGAAGGAAAAATAGGTCCAATCAGCATTAAAAATAAGGAAGAGAAAATAAAGCTCGAGGAACCAAAACCTTCCCCGTCCAAATTTTCCCTCACCTCTTCCCCTTCCCCAACATGCTTACAACTTCTCAAATTCAACAACCGCTTTCGGAACCTGGAGACTTCAGGAGAGTTCTCGAATTGTGCTAATGTATTGATTTGACCAACAAACAATGGTTTGAAGCTGATTACCTTTTGGAAGAGACAGCTCTGGCTGTTACTATAGCCAATCACCAGTCCCTGGAGTCAGAATGGGCTGGGGGCAGTGAGGGAGTGTGAGGGGAGAAGGGCATCCCGCTTGGTGAAGGGGAGGGGCAGGCGGGAAGAGGAGGGCCCTCGGGAAGGTGGATCGACGCTGTGGCTGAGACAATGGGCTGGAGCACAGGGGTGGTGAGAATGGCAGGGTTTCACCCTGTTGTACGCAGGCTGCTGCAGGGTCAGAACCGACTTTCCATGGACCCAGAGCAACAACATAAACTTCCTAAGGAGCCCAAGTCACGGTAAGAGCTCAACGTGGCGATTTGAACCAGCTGCCCTCTGGGAGAAAGCGGTGGCAGTCTGCCTTCTGAAAACTACAGCCTTGCAAACCCTATAGGGCAGCTCTTCCCGGCCCCGTGGGGCTGTGACAAGTAGATATCACCCAGATGGCAAATAGGAATGAAGGTACTTCTTTTTCTCTTACCTGCTTCCTAAGGATTATCTTAATATGGGGCTTCGATACAAGAGAAAAGAGGACTATACAGGCATGAAGGACACAAACAAAACAAAAACCCACTCACAGTGACCCTCTAGCTGTGGTGCGCCACCTTTCATACAGTTCCTCATGCCCTGGTGACCCCCAACCATAAAATTATTTTCGTTGCTACTTCATCACTGTCATTTTGCTACTGCTATGAATAGGGTGACCCCTGTGAAAGGTCGTTCGACCCCCAATGGGGTCACACCCCACAGGTTGAGAAGCGCTGCTCTATAGGGTTTCTGAGGCTTACATCTTTACAGGAGCATCATTCGGCATCTTTCTTTCACAGAGCAGTTAGCAGGCCAACGCATAACCCTTCTATGCTACCACGGCTCCTTGGTTTTGAAGGATAGGTGTTCTGAAAAGGACTGGGTGGGCAGGTTTGAATGTTCAGGTGGGGCTCTGTGCATTTAAAGAGCAGTGTATGGAATACATGATCAACTGGGGTGGCAAGAGGGAGATCAGAGAAGGATGAAGAAAGAGTTGAGTGGCCAGTACCATCTTTCACAATGCTGAGGGTTTACCCAACACACACACACACACACACACACACACACACACACACACACACACACG
>NW_022105855.1:2041654-2048465 GCF_000313985.2 Echinops telfairi
CAAAACAATGATTGACACAAACAGGATTTGTGTGAATATATATTTTGCCCCTTGTATTTTGTCTGGAAAGGTACCCAGGTGGCATAGTGAATTATGTGTTGGGCTACCCATCACTAGTCAGCAATTGGAAGCCACCAGCCACTCTGTGGGAGAAAGATGAGGCTTTCTACTCCCATAAAGAGTTTCCATCTCGGAACCCCCAAGGGCAGTTCTACCCTTTCTTACAGGGTCACTCCGAGTGGCAAATCAACTCAATGGCAGTGAATTGATTATTTTGTCTTGAGAACATATAAAATTAGTAGTAACAACATCACTTGATGGTATCAGAAATATATGTATCAATATTATTTCACAAGAGCAAAGGTATTGCTGCATGGAATCCAACCAATCTAGCCCCATATCTTTTTATCAACAACAACACTTTGTAGAAGGGCCTGGATGTCTTTGCTAATCATATCCTTAAAAGTGAGGGAGCATAGTTTCACTCGGTAGACTTGTTTGGTGCCTGACATTGATAAATGTGCTTCAGTCACCTAAAGGCCCATTTATAGTTCTGGAGAGTGTCATCTTTTATGAGTGATGGTTTCCCAAGGCTTATTTTTTGCTTTCCTGTGTGAATTCTTTAAAAATGTACGCTGTGCTTATCTCAAGTTCCAAAGAGTTATCTCCTCATTTCATTTCACAAACCAGCGTATGTTGCGTCTAGCCTCCCTATGTTATTTGTCAGCATCTACCTATCCAAGGCAAATAGGGCTGGCTAAAAAAGGTCTCTCCTTCTACCCGACCACTGAAAAGTTTTACACCAACTTTCTCTGCTCAGTTCCTGGTGCCACCATTTCTCTCGGGAGCAGTTGCCAGCATCGCCTCAATAAGCTTTCCCTCTGTGGGTGAGCCGTGCATTTGTTTATCTGCTTATGTTAATCAGAACAGTGTACGTTTTCTGTTATGTCTGTTTGGGACTGCTGGACAGTTTTGGAGTCTTCTGCTGGCATATACAACTTTGAGCAGGTAACCGCAGCCATCTATGTACAGAACCATGTTTTCATGCAAATACAACACTCTTTGTATGCCCCCCGCCCCCATTTCTTTAAATTAGATCTTTCGACAGCTACCTTGTTTCCCCAACAAAATAGTATTGGTCAGAATGGGGAGTTTACACACC
The DNA here is from genome assembly GCF_000313985.2 of Echinops telfairi. Taxonomy (NCBI): domain Eukaryota; kingdom Metazoa; phylum Chordata; class Mammalia; order Afrosoricida; family Tenrecidae; genus Echinops; species Echinops telfairi. The sequence goes on from NW_022105855.1 coordinate 2,042,817, forward strand.
AGCTATTCTGTTACAGGCCACACGTTATAAGGCAGTGTAGGAATGAAGAGTTCTAAGACTTTAGAGCTATAGTCTCTCCTGACTTTAGAGCTTTTTCGGCTCTCCTCAAGATGATAAGGTTTAAAACACAAAAAGCAAACAGACACCCTCCATTCCACGCTTACTAGGGTTACAGACATGTCACTGTGAGTTTTATCAATTGATTTTACGCCTAAGCTCTGGCCTCTGGATGAGAAGAGAGAGCGATTTTGTCTTAAACGCTGCTGCCTTCTTCAAATAAGCTTCTTGAGTTGTCTTGTCACGAGTTCAAGATGGCCTTGTGCGGGCTGACACACATATGGTGAAGGATTGTGCAAGAAATGCTTTTTCCCTGCAGCGTTTGGCACTTTGACCATCAGCCTGTACTTTCTTCCCATCTCCTCGTCAGCTTTACCCTTTCCTTTTTTTCACCAGGTTCTTGTAATCTGTGGTTGTTGCAGTTTTTGCTTTGTTTTATCTTATGGTATCAGGTCTTAGGAGGCCTGTACCCTGCCCTCAATCAAACAAGTACAAGGAAGAAGAAAATGTTCTAAAATTTGATTGTGGGAATGATGGTACAACTCTTCTTGATATGATTGAACTATTGAATTGTAGGACATGTGGAAGAGGTGCCAATAAAACTGTGTGGGGGGGGGGAATAGGCATTGGTTCTGCAGAACCAGGGAGGACAGGCTGAATCCTACCACTGCCTACAAGTAATCAAAATGCTAAGATATAGAACAAAACTTCCTTCTCAAAGGGTACTATTGCTTACAGGCAATAATCATGAAGTGCCGACAGGAAGAGGTATCAGAAGTTCAAAAACAAGCAATCAAGTTGACAAAGTGGAGCATGGACAAAGTGGAGACCCAAAATCCACCTGTAAGATAATTGGACAGTCCCTCACAGTAGGGCCACACAGAAGGGATGATATAACCAGGGTGTAGCATCACACTGATAAAACACATAACTATCCTCTAGTTCTTTAATATTTCCTCCCCTTACTATTATGGTCTTAGTTTTACCTCATTCATCTTGTTAGACCTGCATATGTTCATTTGTATAATTAAGATAGTTTTTATGAAAGCCAAGATAGATAACCCTTTAGAAACAGTAATGGGAGTAATGATTCCCTGAAGGTATAAGAAGAGTGGGGAGGGGGGAAGAAGGAGCTGATAACAATGATGACTGTATAACTCCACTCGAGGGGAATGAATAACAGAATTGTAGGTGAATGGATCATTAGATGGTTTACGATATGGTTAATATATAATAATAAGGGTTCCTGGGTGTTAGGATGGGGGAGGGAGGAGATAAAGGGGAGCTGATATCAAGGAGCTCAAGAAAAACGAAAATGTGTTGAAACTGATGGTGGCAGCAATTGTACAATTATGCTCGATCTACTTGAATTATGGATGTTTATGATATCTGTAAGAGCTCCCAATAAAATGATGGTTATTTTTTAAAAGGTGCTGTTGCTAAGCCTAGAGGAGGAAGTTTGTTGGGGGGAGGCTAGTGATGGAATGAGACGTCCTTCGGCACTTTCCAAGGGGACTGCCTGCCTTGCTGTTCTAGTGTTTCCGGCAGAAGGTGGTCACCTCACTGGCAGTAAATTCCTGGGTATTTTTATCCAGCATCCCATAAACAAAATGACAGAGTTATTGGAAGTGTCATATGAGTAATGTGTCCATTAATCAATTTTCCAAAGAAAAACATGTTGCTATCTCTGCTTGTTTGGAGAGATGCTAACGATGGAACGGAAGAGACAAACAAAAAAATCCTCAAGCATTTGCTTAAAAAAAATACACTGTCAAGATTAAAATGATATATACTTGGTAATTTGGCATGTTTAAAAATTAATCTTTCCCTATCCAGTGCTGTACCATCTGTCCAGTTAACCCTCAATGAATTGTTATATGGAGCCTTACTATAAAGGCTACAAATAGTGCCTATTACACTGGGATTTGGGTGGAGAAAGCATGGAGTTCAAGAGTAATACCAGTCTCACCAAAGTGGACACTATATCAAAAAAGGTCAAACTACTGAGAAATTCTTTGGCTGTAATACAGTTGATTAATTTTTAAAAATCATTTTATTGGGGTTCATACAACTCTTATCACAATACATCCATTCATCCATTGTGTCAAGCACATTTGTACATTTGTTGCCATCATTTTCAAAACATTTTCTTTCTACTTGAGCCCTTTGTATCAGCTCTTCATCCCCACCCCCCTCATGAATCCTTGATAATTTATAAATTATTATTATTTTTTCATGTCTTACACTGACCAATGTCTCCCTTCACCCACTTTTCTGTTGTCCGTCCCCCAGTGAGGGGGTTATATGTAGATCATTGTGATAAGCTCCCCCTTTCTCCCCCCACCTTCCCCTTCCCCTCCTGGTATGATTACTCTCATTATTGGCCCTGAGGGGATTATCTGTCCTGGATTCCCTGTGTTTCCAGCTCTTATCTGTACCAGTATACATGCTCTGGTCTAGCCAGATTTTAAGGTAGAATTGGGATCATGATAGTGGAGGGGAGGAAGCATTAAAGAACTAGAGGAAAGTTATGTTTCATTAGTGCTATTCTGCACCCTGACTGGTTCATCTCTTCCTTATGACCCTCATGTAAGGGGATGTCCAATTGTCTACAGATGGGCTTTGGGTCTCCACTCTGCCCTCTTCCTCATTCACATTGATATGATTTTTTGTTCTGAGTCTTTGATGCCTGATCCCTGATCCCTTTGACACCTCATGATCACACGGGCTGATGTGCTTCTTCCATGTGGACTTTGTTTCTTCTCAGCTAGGTGGCTACTTGTTGATCTTCAAGCCTTTAAGACCCCAGATGCTATATATTTTGATAGCCAGCACTATCAGCTTTCTTCACCACATTTGCTTATGCACCCATTTTGTCTTCAGTGATTGTGTTGGGAAGCTGAGCATCACAGAATGCCAGGTTATTAGAACAAAGTGTTCTTGCATTGAGGGAGTACTAGAGTAGAGGCCCAGTGTCCGTCTGCTACCTTAATACTTAACATATAAATATATGCACATAGATCTATTTCCCCATCCTCATAAATATATTTACATGTGTACATGCCTGTATTTAGACCTCTAGAAATGTCCTTTGCCTCTTAGTTCTTTCCTCTATTTCCTTTGACATTCCTCTTGTCCCACTATCATGTTTGGCCTTCATTCGAATTTCAGTAATTCCTTTCGGTTACATTCCCTGTGATCAAGCCCTATCCACTTGATTAATTTTTAATCTATCCATCCACTCAAAAAATATATTGAGTTCCTCATTCGCTGTTCTAAAATCTACTTTTTCAATTAACAGTGTATATGAGAATGTAATTACACATTGCTGTATAGAACACTATCTCCTTCCTTCATTCTTTCTTTTCTTTCTGTCAGAATTAATTTTTGCTTTGCTTTTACTTTTCTTAAACAATGTAGAATACACAATCTTTACTATATCTATTCTCATGTAAATTTCTCTCTAGAATCGGGTCCTAAAAAAAGGAATGTCTAGCTTAAGTGTTTATGCATTTGAGATGTAGTTAGGTTAAAAGGTAACACCTTATTTTTTGTTCTCCCTTTTAACTATTGCAAAATTGTTCTGGTTTTTAATATTTTCAATTTTCTTTTTGATCGAGGATTTTCTGTTTTATTTTGTTATTGTTCTTGGGCTTTATTTGTATTTTGTTTGCTTTGGTTTGTGTTTTTGCTTTGGTATGTTTTTCTGCATATGAAATCCAGGATAGGTAATTCTATCGCGGCAGTAACTAGATTAATAATTACTTAAGGTTATAGCGGGGAGGGTGAGGGAAATGGGAGCTAACAGTAATCAGTACAAGACAGAAGAAAATGTTCTAAAGTTGATTTTGGTAATGATTGCACAACTCTTTTAATATGATTAAACCCTTAAATTGTATGATGTGAATTATGTGTCAATAAAACTTTTCCTACAAAGTAGCTACACATTTGAATTTTTGACATATTGTCAAATATTTTTCTCCTAAAAGATTGTAAAAAAAATACACTCCACCATAGATCACGTTTCTTCACTTGCCAGCCAACAAGTTTTCTGATCAAACTTTAAAGTCTTTGCCAAGTTGATAGGTAAAAAATGGTATCTTATTTATGTTTTAATTAGAGTTCATTGCATTAGCAGTGAGGGTTGAGTAATCTTGATTATAATGGGAAGCATTCATACTTCTTTTTAGTTAAATGCCATTTCATGTTCTTTGCTCATTCTTTGGTGGTTGGTATTTTCCTCATAGGTTTGTAAGAGGTTTTTGCATATTAAAGGAATTAGTCATTGTATACCATATGCTTAACCCATTTTTCTCCCAGACTTCTGTTTGACTTCAACTTTGTTGAATGTATTTTTTTCATTCAGAAACCTCCATTTTTAAGTCGTTATATTTATTCATCTTTTGTGTGTGACGTCTGGGCTTTCTGTCATACTTAGAAAAAGCCTTCTCCATGCCAAGATTATACAAAAATTCATTGTTTCATCCTAGGATTTAAAAAAAAAATCATTTTATTGGGGGCTCGTATAGTTTTTTTCACAATCCATACATCCATCCATTGTGTCAAGCACGTCATCCTAGGATTTTTATGGCTTGATTTTTATATTTGAATCCTTGTTCTACCTGGAATTGACTTTTGACGTAGAAGAAAAAGGGAACTTAAAAGCTAACCATTATTTCAATGCCATTTATGGAGCTTTTCCTATTTATTTTATATGCTCTCTTGGTCATACACCAACATGCTTTGCGCTTGGTTCCATTCCTCGACTGTCCTTTGTGGATAGCCCCTTTTCTGCACTATTCCAATTGTAGTAATTAGTGTAGTTTTAGAATACGGTGTAAAATATCATGAAACCAATTCCAAGTGATTGGTTCTTAATTATGAGTACAATTTTAATTGTTTTTATTTCTAACATTACAATGTAAACAATATTGTGACTTTTTATTTATATATAATTCTCTGATTTGGTCATATGAATTACAATCGCTTCCTCCTCTGCTTTCCCAAAATAAACTTTGAGCTGTCAGTTACCAGAGAATATCCTGGTCAGTCTCTGGCCGGGCTCTCTTAAATATAAAAAACCATTTTGAGAATGATGTACAAATGCGCTTTACACAATCGATGTGTGTATGGATTGCGATAACAGTTGTATGAGACTCTAATAAAATGTTTAAAAAATATATATATAAAAAACCAGATAGGATTTATTGGAAACTGGAGAAAAAAACCAAAACGGTGTGCTGGGTGTGGACAGTTAACCTCATTTTCCTCATGGCTCCTATCCCACTGTCCCAGGACATTTCGAGTTCCTGAATCATTCTTTGCTCACCATACCAGAGGACTTCCACAAGTTTGCGGAAAAAGAATCCATTATCTTTTTTCCTTTTTATTGTGGAAATAATCTCTCCCATTCTGTACGTTGTCTTTTCACTTTCTTGATAATATCCTTTGATGAACAAAAGTATTTTTATTTTATTTATTGGGGGCTCTTACATCTCTTATCACAATCCATACATATATCCATTTTGTCAAACACATCTGTACATATGTTGTCATCATCTTTTCCAAAACATTTTCTTTCTACTTGAGCCC
>NW_022105855.1:2051216-2062307 GCF_000313985.2 Echinops telfairi
TATTTAGACCTCTATAAATGTCCTATGCCTCCCAGTTCTTTCCTCTATTTCCTTTTACTTTCCTCCCATCCCACTATCATGTTCGGCCTTCATTCGGGTTTTGGTAATTCCTCTTGGCTACATTTCCCCCCTAGCATCCTATGGATTTTAGATCACTTATTCTTCCCTTGTCCCTGGGTTTGTTGGCAACCCCCTCCTTTTCCCCTATCTCTTCCTCTCCCGTGTCCCACCGGAACTGTTGGTCCCATTTTTATGAAGTCCAATTTACCTGTTTTTTTCTTTTGTTACTTATATGTCTGCTGGTGACAGATTTATATTGATGTATTATTTTAAATTAAGTCCATTGTCTACATTTGGGTTCACTCTATGCTTTATAGTTCTATGAGTTTTTGAAAATGTCATACATCCACCATTGCAATATCATTACCTTCAAAGGCCCCTGTGCCTTTCCAATTAATTCATCTGTAGGGACATGAGTTAAACATCCAAATTGGCCTAGCTTTAGCTAAGCAGGCACTCCCTATTTGTCCTTGGGCCCAACAGGAGGCTGCTTTCCCCCCACAGAGAGCCAGGGCACCATAGCAGAACAGAGGCATTGTGAATGCTCCATGTTTCTTCCCCTATTAAAATAGTGTGGGCCTCCCAGGTACAAATTATGATTTGGGGGTAGGTTAGCATCATGAGTGTGAATGAGGTAGCACCCTCTTTCAAACTGTAAAAGGATTCCCCATAACTATGCCCCCTCAGTAGAAATGTTCTTGTTCAGTCGGCTACCACTGGAAGCAGTGCTGTGTCCTGGTCCATAAGCCTCCACATCATGGGTCCTCAAACTACGGCCGGCGGGCCACATGTGGCCCACCGAGGACCTTTATCCGGGCCCGCCAGGTGTTTTTGCCCATTTTGTTTTTTTACTTCAAAATAAGATGTGTGTGTCGTTCGGCGCTGCGGCCGCAGCCCTGAGGATGCTCAGGCTTCAGAAGAGGCTCGCCTCCAGCGTCCTCCGCTGTGGCAAGAGTACAGTCTGATTGGACACCAACGAGACCAATGAAACGGCCAATGCCAACTCCCGTCGGTCAGTCCGGAAACTGATCAAAGATGGCCTTACCATCCGCAAGCCTGTGACCGTCCATTCTCGGCCCGGTGCCGCAAACACACCCTAGCCCGCTGGAAGGGCAGGCATATGGGCACAGGTAAGTGAAAGCGTACTGCCAATGCCCGCATGTCCGAGAAGGTCACGTGGATGAGGAGGATGAGGATTCTGCGCCGGCTGCTCAGGAAATACCGGGAGTCCAAGAAGATGGACCGCCATATGTATCACAGCTTGTCCCTGAAGGGGAAGGGGAACGTGTTTTAGAACAAGCGGATTCTCCCAGGGCGGATGATCCCTACAGGACCAGTGGTGTGAGTGGCGATACTGGGAGGGTGAAGGGAGAGTGGGTTGGAAAGAGGGAACCGATTACAAGCAACTATATGTGACCTCCTCCCTGGGGGACAGACAACCGAAAAGTGGATGAAGGGAGACGTCGGACAGGGCAAGATATGACAAAATAACAATTTATAAATTAGCAAGGGCTCATGAGGGAGGGGGTAGTGGGGAGGGAGGGGAAAATGAGGACCTAATGCCGGGGGCTTAAGTGGAGAGGAAATGTTTTGAGATTGATGAGGGTAATGAATGTACAGATGTGCTTTACACAATTGATGTGTGTATGGATTGTGATAAGAGTCGTATGAGACGATTAAGAAAAGAAAAGAAAAGAAAAAAGAGGAGCTGCCACCAAGGGCTCAAGTAGAAAGAAAATGTTTTGGAAATGTTAATGACAACATATTTACAAATATGCATAATATAATTGAATGATAGGTTGTCACAGGATTTGTAAGAGCTCCCCAATAAAATGATTAAAAATAATTTAAAAAACAAGCGGATTCTCATGGAACGCATCCGCAAGCTGAAGGCAGACAAGGCTCGCAAGAAGCTCCTGGCTGACCAGGTGAGGCCCGCAGGTCTAAGCCCAAGGAGGCACACAGCGCTGAGAGGAGCGACTCCAGGCCAAGAAAGCAGAGCTCATCAGGATGCTGTCTAAGGAGGAAGAGACCAAGAAATAAACTCCCCCTCTCTTCTCTGGCATGGCAGTTCTAGTGATCAGTCACTCAATAAAAGCAAGCCTTGTTGGCCTGCCCCTGAAAAAAAAAATCTGCAATGTGCATAGGAATTTGTTCATAGTTTTTTTTTAAACTATAGTCCGGCCCTCCAACGGTCCAAAGGACAGTGAACTGGCCCCTGTTTAAAAAGTTTGAGTACCCCTGTTCCACATGAAAAGAAAATAATGTCTCTCAGATATTTTCTTGGTCAATTCTTCAATCTCTGAGTACCTTTGTAGAGAGAGCCTTTCCTCTTGGGGTTGAACCCAGAGAGAATCTCTCCCTCCTAACTTCTGACAACAATTGATCTTTTAATTGTTGCTAGCTCAATCACTACCATCAAGTAGATTCCAGCTCACAGTGGACCTCTAGTCTGGCTTTTCTGTTGTTGTCGTTGTCGTCAGAGTCCGCTCTGACCCATTGTGAGCCTATCTCTGCACAGCAGAATGAAGCACGGCCCAGTCCTGCACCATCCCCGCAACTGTTCCTCTGCTTGAGCCCATTTTCATAGCCACTGGGTCCATCCATCTCCTTGAGGACTTTCATCTTTTTCACTGCATTTTCTAGAATGTCATGTAGTTGGAATCATACAGAACGTAGCTTCTTCAGACTAACTTCTTTCACTTCAAATATGCACTTCAGGTTCCTTTATGTCTTGTTAACTCCCTGCTATTATTTCTGGATATGCCATCCATTATACGGGTCTACAAGTCTGTTTATCCATCCCCCTTCTAGGTGGGACATCTTGGTTGCGTCCAAGTTTTGGCAGCTATGAATGAAGTGACTCTAAGTATTCACGTGCAGGTTTTCAACACTTTTGAGTAAATTCCACGGAACATGTCCTATGATCAAGTGTAAGATTACATTTTGTTTGGTGAGAAACAGCTAGAAAGTCTTCAGATTGGTGGCTCCATTTTGCATTCCTATCAGCATAGAGTGAGAATTCCTCTTGCTCTACCTCCTCAACAAAATTTGATGCTGTCAGTGTTTTGAACTTTTGTCATTCTAGTAGGTATGCATGGCATCTCATTGTTGTTTCATAGTACCGCATTTTTAAAGTGTGAAATGCAAGGTAGTGTCAAAGAAGTAGGGAGTGATTGGGTATACCATGGTCAAAAGTTTGGATTTTAGCCTAAAACTTTTTAAGTGATTTTAAGATGGCTGACACAGCAACTAGGATAGTCCCATACATAGAAATAATAATGGTGACTTTACCAAAAAGAATATTAGGAAACTTTCAAGTTGGCCTGGTAATGAAAGCTGGTGAAATTCTTGTCATTCATATGCTAGTGCCTCCAGAGATCTAGTCTAATACTAACAAAAGGATGTTCCCTTGTGCTTCTTAAACCAAATGATAACACGATAGAATCTATATGTCTGGAAGGTTACCCTAGTAGTATTGTGGGACTTGTCTTATGGATACTGAGATTAGAAGCGGGAAACTATTACAGGGTCGTTGGAATTAGTGTAGGTGAGAGATGACAGGGCCTGTAGGGGCGTGTGTGGTAGATAAGTTAGAATTGCTTGAAGAGACATTATGTTCTAATGTGGCTGCCATGCAAATGCACCTCTCAGCTCTGAAGTCCATCATGCTTCTGGCTGAGGCCATGCTTCCCACAGCTGACTTATGACTGGGGGCAGTGGGATACTAAGCCTGGCCAGTTTCTGGAACATGTGGGGCTTCTCTGATGGGGCAATTTTAGCTTCAAGATGCCCTGGCAGGCTTGCTGGCCTTTCTTAGACCTGCACTGTAGGCCAAGACTCTGCCATATAATCTTTTTTCCTCCCCCCCCCCCTTCATAAGGTTCAGAGATATGCATCATGATCGACGGGTCTGTTCCACAGGCCAAACTCATCCTTAACAGCAGATAAGTTGTAGGGCTCTGATGTCACAACACCCTGTGTTTAAATCAGACTTTACCTATTTGGGGATGTGACTTCAAGTGAGTAATTTAATCTCTAAATGCCAGTCTTCTCAGCCATGAAATCATGAAGATTGTTGTGAGGATTAAATTCATCCAGTTTACAAGGTATTTAGCATAGTAGCTAGCACATGCTAAGTGCTTGATAAATGCTAGGCATTCTTATTATTTGATATGGAAGATGGAGGAGAAGAAGTTATATAGTTCTTAAGTTTCTGTTTACTTATAATATCTAGATAATCACAAATATTCCAGTCAACTTAATTCTCCTTTGTGCACAAAAGAGATGAGGAAATCCTTCTTTTCTTTCTTCCCCCTCTTGCATTTCTTCCTAACTCCTCCAGCCTCATGGCCAAAGGTAAACAAACTACTAACTTGTACATTGAAGTAGACATTAAAAAAAAAGTCCCCTGGGTTCTGGAGTTTAGAAGATTCACTTTTCAACATATTAACCGCATCACACACATGCCTATAAGAATATTCTTCTGCATTTGAATGAAAAATCCCATTCTAGAATTTCTTCATAATGTTATCAAGCTTCCATGAGAACCTAAAACACTAGGTAGAGCTATTCCAAAATAAATGTTTTACTTAGAACAATTCAACTATTAAATATGAAATAACAAATAAACAGTATAATGCATGAAAGCAAATGATCTTGTCCTCTTCCAAACACACTAATAAAGTACACAGCTCAAGATGGAACCAAAATTCAAATCACAGACTGGCATTAGGTTGAAACTCACAAATTGGAATATAAAGGGAAAATGTAAATTGCTGAACAAAATTCTAAGAAATATATTATAAAATCTAGCTGGGCAGTAGTTATGTGACAATAGCACGTGGATGAAGTTAATACTGTCTACTCCATGAGAACCAGGAGAACAATTTTGTCCTGAAAAGAAATTAGTGTAACTCAGTAGGCTACTCACTGCATTGAGTGGATTCTAACTCACAGCGACCCTATAGGACAGAGTAGAACTGCCCCGGTGGGTCTCTGAGACTGAAATCTTTATCAGAGCAGAAAACCTCCTCTGTCTCCTACTGACCTTGTGGTTAGCAGCCCAACTCGTAGGCCAGTGTGCCACCAGGGCTTACCAGATGCTATGCAGAAGTAAAACAGCCTAGTCACAGGACACTGCAGCTTCTTTGTCTGCAATATAGGGGCTGGTCGAGATGATTCTATATCCCCCCGAAGTCACCACTCTAATACTGTCTAGGTCCATGACTGTATGACTTCAAACTGCCCATCAAGTTGATTCTGATTCATAGCCAAACTGCCTCATTCCTTAGATTTCTTAGACTGTACATCTTGATGGGAGCAGAAAGCTTCCTCTTTCTCCCACCCATCAGTTGGAGGTTGATCCACCAACCTCCTGGTTAGCAGCCCGACACGTCATCCACTTCGCCACTAGGGGTCCTTGACTCTATCTGTGATTTAGCATCTCTGCGTCCTAAACTTGAGTAACTGAACATGAACACAGATGCCATACATACTCGATGAAAACAGGTCATTTGTTTCTCTGCTAACTCTATAGTTTGAATGAGCTTCAGAAAAACAAACAAACAAACAAACAAACAAACACGTATCTTTATGTATGCTGAACTGCTCCAGAGACCCCTCCCGAAATGAAGGTGGCAATGGAACAAGTGTGTACATTTATAAAGTGCCAGGTCAAAACTATTTTTCTTGAGGTGGCAAGCTTGAACAACCAGTTTTTCCTGAAGTTTGCCTGATAAACTTGTTTATGATGAGCTGTGCTGTCTTTCTTCTATCACCCAACCTGACCGGCTGCCGATGGAGATTGGTAGCCAAGGATTTCAAAAGCAGCGATCGAGGTCGACATAGGGCAGTGATTGAAAGGACCGAAAAGTCCCCGTACTTACTAACCTCTGCAATATGAAGGCTGAGGGCCTGGTTCCTAGTTATAGCCACAGCAAAACAAATAGCCTGCGATGGTTGTGTGGGTGAACAGTGAGCTTCCATAGCCATGACCGCTGCTGGCATTCCCTTCTAAACTCCTCTGCTGGCATTTCTGGGCCCTTTAAACGTCTTTTGAAAGAAAAAAAAAAGGGCAGTAAAGGATACCAAATATTGGGAAAGCGAAGCTTTAATAAGAACAGAATTATAAAGAGTTCGACTGGGATCTGTTTCTATAGTTCAAAGAGGACTGGAAAGTGGATCAGAAGGTCTGCAATATCCTTGTTGTTCTAAAATCAACCAGGTATATGCCATTGGGCTAACAATGAAACTACTCTGGTCTGTTTCCTCGAGCGCAAATTCAGGATAGCTCCCTTCCTGCTACTTCCAAGAGTGTGGGAGTCCTTTGGCTGGTGGAGGACCTCTGATTAAGGTTCACGATGTATGGGGTAGAAAGGCAATTGGACCTAGGCTTAGAAGTGATCTCTGTGAATCCAGATAGAAAAGGGGAGGCTAGAATGTTATAGGAACTGTCCAAAAGGCAATAAAGAAGAACTTTCGGAATCGCAGGGCTCCTGGGTTCCGTCTCAGTTTAGTCCCTCCCAGGTGTTGGCCCAGTTGCTCTGTCTCACTTTCTTAATTTTGCCAGACAGAAGAGGTCACAGGGGGCGAAGTTTTGGCCAAATTCTTACTCTCTCAGGGCTCTGGAAAGAGGACAGCAGGAGTAGAGAGGCCAGACGTTTCCATGGCAAGTTGACCACAATTGGCTATCCTGTTCAGGGGTAGCAACAGCACCAAGGACTTCAAGAATCCCCTCAGCATTACAGCCTCAACTTGGGCAAGGTAATCAAGATCTTTATAACAAGACAGCATAAGTCCATAAGATACTTACAGGATGTTGGTTTGGGGAGATTTGTAGGCATATGGATTTTTATCCATAGACATTTTTGTTCTCAAGAGAGAAGACTCTTTTTGATGACTTTAGAACTCCTCCCAAGATGATGTCAACCCTGCAATCCCTGTTAGGGAAGTTCCTGGTTGTTCAAGACTAGTGTCACATCCAGTCAAACTGGGTTTGGTTCCTACGGTAGGGAAACACCCTAAAATACCACAAGCATGATAGGAAAGTCTAAGTGGGTGGTCATTTCTACTTGGTACTAGTGAGATCTCCCTCGTTGCTGTGCACATTCAGTGTTTATCTATGCCCTGGCCCTAACCACTTTCCTGTGGCTTCCTTTTATTCTTAATCTCTGACATAGACCTTTAAACCAGTCCTTCCCAGTTCAGTTGGGGCCAATGAAGCAACATCGGAATGGCCCCAGATTCGGAAATGTAGCTTTATTGAAACAATAACAAGAATGGGAAATTTTAGGGTTTGACACCCTGCTGGACACTTACTCTCCCTCCTAGAAAACAAGGGAAGAGGGCACATTGCATAGCAACCAAATCTCTTGATCGACAGAGTTGGAAATAATGTTGCCTGGCTCAAAGATGGTGGCCAGGTATGACTGACCCTTTGAATGTGTGTTGCTCTCCACAGTACTGGCAATAAGCCAGTCTTCAGCTCAGGCTCCTGATGGACTCATTACACCTCTTCCAAATCTCCCATTTCAGGGTTTTCACGTACAATTTCTCCTGTTCTGTCCTTGCTGTGGCGGGCTCACCCTTTGCAGACCAGAGTCTGTTTTGATTGGACTGCCTCAGTCGTGACTGAAATGGTTCTTACGTGATGCTGCATTTTTGCTCACTTCTAACTCCCAGCTTATTCCGATGGTTAGAAATACCTATTTCCCTTGGGGTCTGACTTGTATGTTCCTTCAGTCGTCCTTGCGTAGATTGTCAGGTATGCATGACATCTTCTGCTCTCTCTGAGTTCCAGTTCTTGAACTCAGTTCTCATGTCCTTGACTGTTGGCTGGTCATTTCCTCTGAGAAGTGCCATGCTTTGCTCTGCCAAGCAGATTGCAGTAAGACCCCCAAACAGCCAGCATTTGACACTGTAAGCCAGCTGCTCTGGAACCTCTCAGTCCCTGTCAACAGTCCATTAGGTCATTTCAACCCAGAAGCAAAAATCTTTGATTTAATCACTGTCATCACCCTCAGCCACTCTTCCCAAAGACCCATCAAATTTTCCTGTAAACATTAATTATTATTTCTGTTCCCCCCTGACCTCATTTCAAGGGGTAGAGTAGTAGGTTATGTGTTCATTTGGGCTGCTAACTGCAAGTTCAGCAGTTTGAACCCACCAACCCACCAACCACACCTCAGGAGGAAGATGAGGCTCTCTGACACAGATCGACAGCTTTGGAAACTCTCAGGAGTAGCTCCGCTCTATCCTATGAGTCAGAATGGACTCCACAATGATGGGTTGTTGGTTTTGGGGGTTTTTTTGGTCTTTGCTATTGCTAATATTAATGTTCATGTCTACCCTTTCATCTCTAATTTTATTAGTTAGTGCTCATATCTACCCTTTCACTTCTAACATTACTACTTAGTGCTCATGTCTACCTTTTCCCGGCTTTAATTTCTTATGACAGACTGATGCCAGACTTAGGCCTTTTGTCATTCATTCAAGTTATATCTCTGTTTACAAATCTAATATCCTTCTCTATTCCCACCAGATAAGCCTCTTGTTCTTTCAGGTGGGCAAAGTTTCCTCTATGATCCCATGTGAGACAACTCTTCATGGAAGAATCCCTTCTATAGTGAATAGCTGTCGTTGATTTCAAATTGGTGGACCTGAGTTCAACTCCTCATTGTAAGCAGAATGACCTTGGGAAATTCACAGACTTTTGGAGCCTTGGCTAATCATTTGTAAAAACTGGGCCAATGATGCCTATGTCACAGCGAATTTTAGGAAACTTTAATAAGATCATGTGTATGAAGGTACTTTAGTTCTGGCTGCCCAGAACCCAAGGTTACAGTTCACTCTCTTGGTTCAAATCCTGATTTCTCCTTTTCCCCTTAGTATCAAAGTGACCCAGTGCCTATTACTTAACCTCTCTGGAATGTATCTGTTTCATTTGGAAATGGAGATACTAACAGTACACATCTCCTAGGTCTGGAGTGATAACTAAGTGAGATAATATGTAAAATACTTAACCAGGTGCCTGCCAGAGTGTGAGCTACAAGGGAGCTATTATTATGATGTGGCAGGGGACCTAGTACAGTGCTTGACATCAGCGCTTAATAAACATTGGCAAAGTCTGTTGATGAACTGATCTTACCCAGATGATCTTATTCCCCACTCATCCCTGCTATGCACACTCTCCCACCACCCTCTCTCTCAACAGGTGGATTACCTCACTTTCCAGGAAGGCATCTTCCACTTTTCCTGCCTCTGGTTATGGTGTGCCTCTCTTCCAGGATGTTATAATTTCCCCTTCCTGCCTATTCAAATTCTTCCCATTCTTTAAGTTCTGTCCCAAATCCTGTCTCATGAATCATTCCTTCCTTACTTCCCTACTTAATAGATTTCCACTTTTCTGAACCAATAACCCTTGGCTGAGCCCCTGTCCAGCTAAAGTGGTCCTCCTGTTCATTCCATCTCTTAAAATCGTTTGAGGGAAAAGTCCCCAGTTCAGTCTTGTTTCTGGACACACAGTAAATAACATGGTGAAGATCGACTCTATGAGTTGATTGATACACGTCAACTGTAGGGTCCTAGTTCTCAGATAATGTTTAGGGTGGATTTTGGAGAAAGGGACACACAGTTATCTAAGGGTGAGGAGGGATCCAACATTCGGGAACAGATTTTCACTCATTAGCAGAGTGACAGATGATGGCAGGCAGGTGCAGGGGCTGTGGGTGTGAGAATATGGTACGTGGGACACGGTCCTCTGGCCTCTAGGCGCTGGAGCACAGAGCCCTCCCTCCAGATGAGGGCCAGGAGGCAGACCATTGCTGACACACACAGGGAAGTGTCCCCATTCAAGCCCGATTCTTGCTGTGACAGGCTCTGCCTTGAACTAGTTTCTCAAGCTTCTTAACATCTTTACACAACATTTGCCCTATTGAGAAACTGGTTTTGCATGAAACTTCCCATGGCTGAAAGCAAAGATCCATGCCGCTGTTTGCATACCACTGGGGTTTTACCCCTCCCAAATTTGCCAATAAAGAAGAAGTAGCATTCGGATGACGTGTGACATGAAGGACACCAGTCTCCAAAGCTGAGAGGGTTTGAACTATGGGAAAGGTTCACATCAGGGTTTCCCAAGTGCGGGGAAGGCCAAGAAAGATTAGCCCAGAATGCAAGGTGAAGAATGGTGTCTTTGCCCCAGTTCTCAGGAAGCCTTCTTTGGGCCCTGCAGCCTACACCAATCTCTCTCCCATGGCTCTGACCTCCTGGAGGGCTGACTGGTGGTGTGGACTAAACAGCCTGGTCCTCAGTTATGTATTGCCTTTTTAAAATGACTATAAGTGATATGGCCATATGGAAAACAAATTGGCAGTTTTCTTAAATGGTTATAGATTTAATGTAGAACCCAGTTATCGATTTCTAGGTATAAAAGAAATGTTTAAGAAAGGAGAGGGAGAAAAAAATAACAAAGTACCTTGTACATAAACCTCCATAGCAGCTGTCTTCATTTTTGCCAAAAAAGGAGAGAAAACTCTAATATTAGTCCATCAACTGGCAAATGGTCACCAAAATACAATGGAAAAGTTATTTTATATTAAACCAGAAGGAAGCACTGATGTATGATGTATGCCATTTTAAGGATGAACCCTGAACATCTTGTGCCAAGTGAAAGGAGCTGAACAGATGAGAGATATCTTGAAGAGGAAAATTCATAGTCAGAAAGATTTTTTGTTTTTAACTAAGGCTGAAGGGAGGGTTGGGGGAATGGGAAGCTAATGGGTATGAATTTTGGAGGAGGTAATAGAAGAAATTTCTAAATTAAATTCTGCTCATGGTTCATGACAATGTAAAAAAATGTTCTAAGTGTTCTCCGTGTCTCTCCAGCTGGATATAAGCTCCCTACGAGGACAGGGTGCATCTTTGGCTTCTTCGCTTTCCTCTCACAATACTCTAACTCAGCGTTGCGTACAAAACCATTCTCGAAAATGAGGACCTAATGTCGGGGGTTTAAATGGAGAGAAAATGTTTTGA
>NW_022105855.1:2063943-2067900 GCF_000313985.2 Echinops telfairi
TAGAAAGCAAATGTTTTGAGAATGATGATGGCAACAAATGTACAAATGTGCTTGACACAATGGATGTATATATGGATAAGAGTTGTACGAGCCCCCAATAAAATGATTAAATTTTTTAAAAAAGAAAAGAAAATGAGGGCCAACTGGCAAAATTTTTTTCATTGTGGAAATTCTTCATTTTGTAAATTGTGGTCTAGGACAAATTGATCTCAAGCACATTTCTATACTGCTTAGGTAAAATAACTGAAACAATAGGTTTACTTACTTTGTTGGAACCCCTAAAATAATATCCACGACATTTTACCTTTTAAAAAAACCAACTGAAAGATTCTAGGTCTCTGATATATTTACATGGTTTATCTTGCAACCTGATCTGCTTCACCCATTTTAGGAATACTCTGCTGTCCATTAATCATTAGTTGGAACTATAATGAAAACACTGCTCTTAAGGTCCTGTTCAAGAAATAGGAAACGTATCGGTAATGATGATGGTGAATTTATGGGTGCTTTAGTTTCAGAAATGAATAGCCATTCATAGCATTCATAGAACTAAGTGGTTGGTGATGAACCTCTCTTTCCCATGCTGGCGGACGCCCGGGTAGTTTGCTCACATTCGTTGTGTTTGGCAGCACATACACTCTCAGAAGTTTTCAGCACAGGGTAGGAACAGGGTTAGACCTGAGGGCAAATATTGTCGTGGAACACCCTCTAAGTGTGGTCATTACAATGATCAAATTGTGATTCGTAGTCCATCCCTGGGTGAATCAGTTAGGTCTTACAAAGCCTGGGACAAGGCTAGGGTCAACCACTCTGAGTTGCCTTTGCGAGGGTGTGGTAGGCAGAATACTGTTCCTCCAAAGATGTCCGATTCTGAATCCCAGAACCCCTTTGCTATATGAGTGACAAAGCAAGGGAAGAGTTAGGTTTCAGAGGGAACTAAAGTCACTAATTAGCAGATCTTAAAACCAGAAGATTATTCTGGATTATCCAGATGGGTTCAATGTAATCCAAAAGGTCTTTAATGGAGGGGCGAGGGAGGGGTGGGGTGCGGCAAAGACAACCAGTGAGAAATGAGCATGAGAAGAAGTCAACCAGCTGTGGCTGGCTTTTAGGATGGAAGTAGACAAGCAACCTCTAGAACGGCGGTTTTCAGCCTCTGGGTCGTGACCCCTTTGGGGGTCGAACGACCCTTTCACAGGGGTCGCCCGATTCATAACAGTAGCAAAATTACAGTGATGAAGTAGCAATGAAAATAATTTGATGGTTGGGGGGTCACCACAACATGACGAACTATATGAAAGGGTCGTGGCATTAGGAAGGTGGAGAACCACTGCTCTAGAAGCTTGAAAGAGCAAGAGAATGGTCCCCCCAAGAGCCTCCTGAAAGGAACGCAACCCTGACTACACATTATTTCTAGCCCATTGCAACCTACTTTTGTACTTCAGAACCACCGAACTCTGAGATAATAAACATATTGTTGTAAGCCATTATATTTGTGCTAATTTCTTAACAACAGCAGTAGACTACTAAGACAGTAGGTCTCTCCAAAGACTGGCCATTTTGTTTCAAAGCTGCTGCCTGGAATTCTGGGATTTCCCATAACCATGGATGTAGTAGTTACATAATCTGTTGTCAATTTAAGACTTTTGAGTAAAGGGGTGAAGTTTGCTTGTCAAGCAGGTCGCAGCTTGATGACCTCATTTGGAGGTGCTAAGGAGATAAGTAGCTTGCTGAAGGCAGGACACTGGCTCACTCCCTGAGAGACTCTACTGACAAGACACATGGATCTATGCTGATGACAGCAAGAACCCTGGACTTGGAAGAGCCATGTGGAGACCCACACCAGTGTTGAGATGCTTCCACCACCATTGGATCCACAAGACCATCCACCCATTGGCCTGTGATCTCCCTGAACTCAGCATCATTCCATGTGTTGCATGAGTCTGAAGAGGACATTACAGATTGGTATCAGACATATGGGAAATCTTGGACATACAGACTTGATCTGGACAGGGCTGGGATGTTTTCTTAATATACAATTGCTCTTGTATATAAAGCTCTTTCTTATACACATATGAGTGGGTATGAATTTGTTTCTCTAGTCCACCCAGATTAACACAATGGACAACAAAGTTCCAAAAGCAACTGCCACACAAGGAGAGATTACAGGCCAAAGTCAGGAGGACCAAGCAGTCACCACTATGAAGACTGAGCTTCTCACACTTGGCCTCAGGTTGAATGGAGTAGAAATAGAACCAGAACTCGTAACCTCAAAGAGAGCCAGAATCAGAGAGGATCAATTCTTGGTATTATATCTAATAGTTTATGAGCTTCAATAGTCTCATTAAAACCTCCAATCCATCCTATGACGACGTAGAAGTTTGTATTCCTCCCTTTTGTCAACAAGCAAGCAGAGATTTAGCAAGCAAAAGTGTCCGAGATCAGACAATTAGTACGTGGTTGAGTTGGGATTCAAACAGCTGTCTGGTTTCAAAGCCTGAGTGCTTCCCTACTTTGACACCCATCATCCCTGAAGAGCTATTCAGTTGTGAAATCACTAAGGCATAGAGACAACTCCTTCATTCAGGTTTTCTGCTACCTAAATAGGGGCTGGGGAGAGCCATTCAGATAGCTAATACCCTGTAGTGGGTATCCACTTCCCCACATTGTCTAGTCTCATGAATGCAAAATATTCCCAGACTCTAACCATTGTTAGAAATATCATCACAACCCATGATGGCTTCTTGCTGAACATTTTCTGTTGACTGCCCATCCTAAACCTAAATTCAACATCTCTACATTTTATGTCAAACTGCACCCTCACAGGACCTCTATCCAGACTTTTCTATTTCTTTTAAGTCAATCAAAATCCCAGGTTCAACAGCTGTAAAAACAGCAAGAGCTAGCATGTACAGGTAAAGTGCTAAACATTTTAGAGGTCAAAAACTTAATCCTCCCAAGAAGTCTACGAGGAAGCTGCAATTATCCCAATTTTATAGATGAGGAAATGGAGGTGTATGTAAATTGCCCAAAGTGACACCTGAGCATCATCTTTTATTGCGTGCCTCCTTTATACTCCCTAGCGAATGAGTCACCGAGCTCTCTCAATTCTCCCTCTGTCAGAGTTCTCGTAGACGTTGTTTTCTCCCTAGGGCCATTGTTTCTGTACTGGTCTTTCCCCAGTTTTTGATTTATGCTTGAAGCATGATATGATCTCCCTTATACCATAGCCTCTGTTATGGATTTAATTCTATTACCCCCCAAATACATATCAATTCAGCTAGACCATGATTATCAGTATTATCCTTCATTTTATGATTTGATGTGATTATCCAATGGGTTGTAAATCTCAACCTCTTTGATGTTAAAGAAGAAGAATTAGTGGCAGTTGTATTGATGAGGCAGGAATAAATCTATAGCAGTGGCTCTCAACCTGGAGGTCACGACCCCTTTGGGGGTCGAACCACCCTTTCTTTCACAGAGGTCGCCCAATTCATAACAGTAATAAAACTACAGTGATAAAGTAGCAATGAAAATAACGTTATGGTTGGGGGTCACCCCAACATGAGGAACTGTATGAAAGGGTGGCGGCATGAGGAAGGTGGGGAACCACTGATCTATAGGATTTAGATGCATGTGAGTCACCCTCCTCTCAGGTAGAAAAGAGATTCAACAGTGGAGCAGAAATCAGAGGGACCTACTACCATTGAGAAACAACCCAGGGGAGTGTGCTGCAGCCTCTGGATCCAGGATCCCTTCATAGGGAACCTCCTAAAACTAGGAGACATGCGAAGAGAAAGCTTTCACCTAGCTCTGGCACCCTGAATTTGAACTTGGAGCCTCCCAAATGGTGAGGGAATAAATTCTTGTTAAAACCATCCACACGTGGCATTTCTTATTAAAACCATCCACACAAGATAGGCTGGATGAACAATCTGGAGGAGAAAACAACGGGAC